>NC_092873.1:25504902-25804902 GCF_028372415.1 Notamacropus eugenii
GGTTTCAGACCAAAACAGAAACAATTGCTATCTACAGTCACTCTGAGTCAATCAAGGCCTTGACCTGGAATCTCCTGTTGGCCAGTCAATGAGAACCAAAGTGATTTGGGTTTGAGGAGTGATGTTTAAGGGGAAAAAAAGCTTTCAGGGATGAAATATTACATTCCTTTGGGCAGAGTACCCACAGATAAGAATATAATACCCTATGTGGATAGAGAGGAAAGAAAGAGAGAGAGAAAGAGAGAGAGAGAGGGGAAGGAAGGAAGGAAGGAAGGAAGGAAGGAAGGAAGGAAGGAAGGAAGGAAGGAAGGAAGGAAGGAAGGAGAGGAGAGGAGAGGAGAGGAGGGAGGGAGAGAGGGACTGAGGGAGGAAGAAGAAGAAATAAAGCTGTGTTGCCCAACTGGCCAGTTCCAGTTGGGTCCCCAATGGGGACCCTATTCTCCACTCACAGAAGTTGTTTGTCCTTCCAGGATATGCACCTAAATTGGATCGAAGTGAGGCAGGGCTGTGCAAAATCGCTGGCCTCATTTTCTCCTCCGGAGCCCCCTGCGTCCAGTAGTGAGATGCAGATCAGAACGACCAGAGATAGCCCAGGATGCCTTTTGAAGCTGAGGTCTTTCCCAAGTCTCAGTTTGACTGAGGCAGTGCCCATTCACTGGTTAAGGCAAGGTAAGAAATAAAGCAAAGAATGACCTCTTTACCTAGTCAACAACAAAAATTCAGTCTGAGAAGGAAGACCCTCAAAGTTTCTAGCCAAAGCAGAGCTGGAGTCAGAGGATGCATGATTGCTGTCTTTGCAAGTCCAAAGGGCCGACTGTTGCAAAGAGGATTTGTCCTTGACCGGCTGGCTCCAGGTTACAGCTGAGGGCCATCTCCAGCCATTCAGTCTTACGGGGGAGACAAGACATGAGGAACCAGATGTGTGTGTTCTGCAGATGGGGTTGCTACTAGAAATTTTAAACTGGGTGTTCTCTAGTCATCCCCTTACAGTAATAACATTAACAGGAAAAGGAGAGTACAGGTTTTCAAAAGAATTCAAAATATCCCATTGCTTCTAATTCCTGTCCTTCTGTCCGTCTGTCCCTGTCTGTCTGTTTCTGTCTTTTTCTCTTGGAAAGGTTTCCTGAACAAGGTGGGATTTGATCTGAGTTTTGAAGGAAGCTAGGGAAGGTAGGGGTGGAGATGGGGCATGGGAAACAGTGAAGAAGAGGCCGAGAGATGGGAGATAATGTGACATGGCAGCCAGAAGCTGAATAAAGAGAGAGATCTCTTCCAGGAATATGGAGGCCCCATCCTCTGTCCTGCTAAGACCCATCTGCGTGTTCTGGTCAGTTCTGGGCTTACAAGGCCATTCATTGCTAAGTGGAGAGTGTCCCAATGAAGGATGAGGAAGGAGGATCAGTTGAAGGAGAAGATTTGAGGGACGTGGGGCTATCTTCAAAACTAAGCAGACTGTCCAGTTTGTCTCTGGAGGATAAGACTGAGCCCAGTGGGGGAGAAGCTTCCCAACAATGAGATATAACTGTCCCATCATGGAAAAGACTTCTCAGGGGTGAGGTGGAGGGGGGAGGGCACCAACACTGGTCAGTATCAAAGTCTGCTGGTCAGGATGGGGATTCCTCTCTACTACAGTGTGGGCTGGCCTGGAAGCCGAAGGGTCCTTGCCTGCTCTGATTCTGTGCCTCTGTGGGCCCTTGGGCTCTCTAGTTGGGCCCCACAGCTTTCCTATCTGCATTAAATGGATCAGACAAGAGCCCACATTGATTTTATCATCAAGCAGCTCTGCTCATCCTTCTGCTGAACCCCACTGACCAAGGAGCTGGTGGGACAGTGGATGGGGTGCCAAGCCTGGAGTCAGGAAGACCTAAATTTGAATCCAAACCCAGACATTTCCTAGCTGTAAGAGGGGAAGATGAGGGGATGCTTAACTGCTGCCTGCCTCAGTTTCCTCAACTGTAACACAAAGATAATGATCACACCTACCTCCAGGGTTGATTGTGAGGATGAAATGAGACTATATTTGCAAAAGGCTCTGCAAGCTTTGTTCAGTCATTTCAGTCTTGTCTGACTCTTTGTGACCCCATTTGGGGTTTTCTGGGCAAAGAAGGGGTTTATCATTTCCTTCTCCAGCTCATTTTACAGATGAGAAAACTGAGGCAGATCAGGGTGAAGTGACTTACCCAGGGTCACACAGCTAGGAAGTGCCTGAGGTTGGATTTGAACTCGGGCCTTCCTGACTCCAGGCCCAGTGCTCTGTCCATTGTGGCCCCTAGCTTCCCCTTTGCAAACTTAGTGCTATAAACAAAGCTATTATCTCCTGATTCCTGGCATTTTCTCCAGTCATCCCAACCCTGTCCCCCAAGCTCATCCACCTCACCTTCCCCTCCTGGTTTGGGCAGTCCCACTTTCTGCACAAAGCTTTCACAGTCTTCCTAGTCTTCCTTAGTCCATCTCCTCCCCTCTGGGGTCCCCCCCTCAATGCTGTAGTTTGTCTGGCCAGAGTGGTTTGCAGGCTGTCTCCCCCCTGAGACTGGGAGCTCCATGAGGGCGGGGGATGCCCCCAATACTCCTAAATGTTTCTTCTTTGTTGACTGCTAGCTTTGGAGCCAAGAGGATCCAGAAGAATCCCTCATCACAGGACTGCCCCTCAAACACCTGGATCCAGCTCCCTGCATCTCCTCTTCCCCAGGGATGTGGGGGGGGGCCTTGGATTTGAGGCTGGGGGTCTTTTCTGGCTCTCAGGTCTGTGATTGCTGGAGGGCATGACCTCAGGCCTCCCCCTTCCTACCTAGGGTAAATTGTGCCTGTCTGAGGGCTTCAGAGGGTGGACCCTACACTTCCGGGAAGACCCATCATCCTTCTGGCTTGGGCCCTGGCTTCTTCTGTTGGCACACACACACACCCCCCCCCCCCCAGACCTCTGAAGCTGGCCTGATGGGTTAACCTTGATCTTCTTAGATGGGGTCCAATGGAGCAGCCTGTGGAGTTGTTCAGCATCCTGGCTTGGTCTTCCAGTGTGTTCCCTCTCCTGGCCAGCTCTGGGTCATCTGGAGATCAGATAAGGATGCTCCAACACCTCTGGAGTTGCAGATAACAATGTTAAACAGTGGAGGAGCCTGGTCCCATCCTTGGGTCTCTCCACTAGAGACTGACCGCCTTATCAAGGTCTGGCCATTCAATGAGGCCTTAATCTACTTAACTGGTTGGCATTGTGAGCATATTACTCTGTCTTATCTACACAGTGAGCTGGGGAGACTTTCCTACAGCTTTGCTGAGATCTAGGTGAACTACATCTTGGCCAGCCCTTCGTAGCCAGATGAGAAGCCCTGTGGCCCTCAGCCTGCCACAGCCTTTCCTGGGTGTACCCCATGGCTCCCTTCCCACATTTCAGAGTTACTGCTGCTGCCAGTGCCACTGCCACCACCACCGCTGCCTCTCCATCATGGCTCAGGGTAGCCCCTTCCCTTCATCTGGGTCAAGGACTGTTTACTCACCCCAGGCTTCCGATGCCCATCTCTCAGCATCTTGGGCATCTCCTCACTCTTAGACATGTATATTCTATCCCATCTATCTCTTTCCCCAAAGTGGGCATCTTTGTCTTGGCTCTCTTTGCAGTTGGTCACACTATGACCACCCTGCCCACCCCAAGCTCAGTGCAGTCCTATTGTGGATCTCTGTTGTCTTCTAGAGATAACAAGCAAGAAAATGACCTCCCGTTCCCAGGGGTCACCCCTGCCCCAGGTAGAACTCAGATAACCTTATGGAATTCACCCCTGCTTCCAACTTATGCTCTGGGTAAAGATCCCTCCTGGGTCTCCTCCCTCTGAATAGCTTGGCCTCTCTGGGTCCTGACCCTGCCTCTAGTGTTCTCCTCCAATCTGTCTGATGCCTGCCCCACCCTGAGCCTCCCCCTTCCTGCGTCCTCCCTTGGCTCCAGTCTCTCTCTCATACTCCCTCCCCCTCTCTGACTTTGGGCCCCTACAACTGTTCTGTTTCCATCTTCCTTTCTTTAGCCCCAGGCCCGGAATTGCCTGGGGATCCCTGTGGCTCCTGCATCTCCTAGCCTGGAAAAGGGGCCCCTCTCAATCCATGCCCCTGGGCACTTTCTTTCTAGAGATGTGAATATGTCCTGCCCATGGGAGTCAAAAATAGAGTGCAGCCATGACAGGAAGCCATGTACAGTCGAGAGACTACCTGAAAGTCATGGGAATTTCCTTGGTTGGGCTGTCATGGGGACTGCTGGGGTACAAAGGCAGAAACCAGCATGTGAGAGGTATGAGGAAAGGAGGAGACCCTAAAACAGAAAATAATATCAGAAAGAGATGGTGACCAAGCTGAATGGAGAGTTAGACAGACAGGCTTCCATGGATCCCAACAGAGAGTCCATGGGGCCCCACCCTGCCAACGGAGGGCCTACAGGGACTCCACCCTGCCAACAGAGGGCCTACAGGGACTCCACCCTGCCAACAGAGGGCCTACAGACGCCCCACTCTGCCAGTGGAAGTCCCACTGGGACCCCACCATGCCAATGGAAGGCAGAACACAGGCAGCACCTGAAGACGGCTACATCTCTACACCCCACAAGACCCAGCCATGGTGACAGCCAGGCGTGCAGAGGGGGAGGGCCACCAGATTCACAAATAATCCCGAAATCCAATGTTGACCATTGTCTGAGATTCTCACTTGGCTTGAGCCAGCTTGCCTCTGCTCCCTTGCTGCCTTGGGGAGGGTTGAAATGCCCCAACATGGCAAGAAGGAGGAGTCACCCCACAGTTGACAGCAGTGGCCCATCTTTAATGCTCGAAGGGATTTCTCAGCACTCTAGAAGTGTCCTTCCTCAAAACTATATCTGGCAGCCCCCTCCCTCATCCAAATACTGAGCCAAAGAAATGGCTTTCTAAAAGTGGGCTCTCAGCATCGGAAGCAGGGGGAGGTTTGGTTTTCATTTCCTTGGAGGTTTCTTGGGTTTTTTTGAGAAATGGACTTTCCAGACATCAGTTGGAAAATAGACAATAGCAGTTCCCCCTGAGGCCCTGACATGGTGGTGGTTGGGGTAACAGACAGAGGGCACTCGGGCAAACCACCACAATCATGACCTCCTGGGAAATCAGCTCTGCAGGCCCTGTACCTGGTGTCACTTCTGTTAAAATCCCTGGGGCCCGAGGAGAGGGTGCTCCTGAGGAGACAGATCTCAGGGTCCCCTGCTGCTGTCACCAGGCTGCCCCCCCAGTCCTCTCAACCTGGCAGAAAGCAGGACCCAGCCTGCCCCCCTCCCCTACCCCGCCCCTCACTGCCTGCTCAAATTCTGGGCTCAGGGGGCTAACAGACAGACAGACAGACAGGTCCTGAAGGTCAAGTCAGGGTGGACGTGGCCCATCCGGGTGTTGAAATCTGAGGGCGCCCAGTACTCCTGGGGAGGAGGATCAGGAAGGCCGAGTCGTCTTCCTGACACTAAAAGGCCAGAGTGCCAGGAAACCATGGGTCTTGTATGACCAGGTCTGCTCCCCATTTGCTGTGTGATCTTGGACATATCCTAGCCCTCTCTGGACTTCCCCCTGGAAGGTGCACAGTGGGAGCAGCTTGGGTCTGAGGGCCTTCCAGTTCAGAGCCTGGGTTCCTGGCAGAGCTGGGGGGCAGGGCTCAGCCTGGGGCAAAGCTGACCCCCGTCCTTCTCAGGCCCCTCGAGGGAGCCCCAGCATCTCTGCCTGCATCCTCCTCTGGGTTCCCCCAGCTGTGCGGCAGGACCAACAATCTCTGTTTCCAATCAGCAACAAATGGTTTCCGTCTGCTTCAGCCAACTTCGGCTTTTGTCGCTGAATTTAAATATTTATATCCACATCCCCATGGTTACTGCTTATGTAAGACAGAGAGGGGGAGGGGGAGGAGAGAGAGGAGGGAGGCAGGCAGCTTGTTGGCCCCTCAGGGAAGGGTGAGTGGTAGTGACTGTCGCTTAGGGAGATCCTGGGCTGGATGCTGGCTGTGCCTCCTCCCCAGGCCCATCAGAGAGCCGCTGCAGAGAGGCGCCTTGGGACCCCTTCTCCCATCTGACAGATGGAGAAACTGAGGTCCAAGGACAGAAAGATTTAACTGAGGTCAGACAACTAGCGAGCAGTAGTACTGGGAGTCAAGCTGCCTGAGCTCGTTTTCTCTTGGATCATCCATGCCTTCCCTTTCCCCCTCTTGTCGGGTCTGTGGGGAGCCCCAAAACATCACGCGATTTCTTTCCTGTCCAGCCTTTGAGGTTCTGAAGGTCTGTAGGGGAGGAAAGGCAGGCCTTATATAAGAACAATCAATAATGGTAATGAACAACATTTAGGGAGTGATGTAAGGTTTGCAAAGCCTTTTACAAATACTATCTCATCTGTTCCTCATAACCCTGGGGTGTGGGAGTTATTAGCATCCCCATTTTGTTATGTCCAGTTTTTCTGGAGAACTAAAGCAGACGGAGGTTAAGTGACTTGCTCAAGGTCACACAGCTAGGAAGGTCCTGAGGCAGGATTTGAATTCAGGTCTTCCTGAGTCCCCTACTCTGCTCACCTAGCTGATCAACTAACTAAATAAACTGATTTTATTGCTCTTGTTTTATAGGTGAGAGAAAGGAAAGTCAAAGGTCACCATGGAATTCAGTGACAACAATGCTGGTCTTCGAACACCAGGCCCTTTCCCTGTGTCTAAGTCTCAACTTTCCCATCTGTAATGTAGCAGGAATTTATTAAGTGCCTACTATATACTAGGCACCGTGGTTCTAAAAACCCAAAGAGTTTCAGCCCTCAAAGAGCTTCCACTTTATGGTAGTGATGGGGGTGGGAGAGGAAGAGGAGGAGAGACAGAAAATTAAGCCTAAAAGACTCAGTGATAAAGCTGCTGTCGCCGGGGAGAAGTGGCAGAAGGGCACAGGTCTAATGAGACCAGCACAATAAAATGAAAGAGGGGGGTGTCCAGGGAAGGGACTGGGGAGGAATATTGGGCAACAGATAATGACAGCCAACAGTGTAGTATAATGCTCCCTCCCAGCTCTCATTGATGCTCCTGGGCAGGACTCCCAGAGGGTTGCTGCTGTGGGAGTAGGGGTATCTGTATAGAGGGGTCTAGCTTCACTACTGCAGCTCATGAGCCCTCACCAATGGGCTTCCCTTTAATAATCCTCCCAAAGTCAGTCATCGCACACTGTGGCTGTTACTGTGTACAACTTTCTCCTGGTTCTGCTCACTTCACTCTGTATCAGTTCATATAAGTCTTTCCAAGTTTTTCTGAAGTCCACCTGCTCATCATTTCTTAAAGCACAATAGTATTCCATTACATTCATATACCACAACTTGTTCAACCACTCCCCAATTGATGGGTACCTCCTCAGTTTCCAGTTCTTTGCCACCACAAAAAGTAAAGACCTCATCTCTCAAAGACAGATAAAACATATAGAGAACTCAAACATATAGAGTCAAATTTATAAAAATGAGCCATTACCCAACTGACAGATGATCAAAAGATAATGAAGTTTCCAGATGAAATAATCAAAGCTATCTATAGCTATATGAAAAAAAATGTTCTAACTCACTATTGATTAGAGAAATGAAAATTAAAACAATTCTCAGGTACTAGTTCATACCTATTAGATTAGCTAATAGGACAGAGAAGGAAAATGACAAATGTTGGAGGGGATATGGGAAAAATGACACATTAATGCATTACTAGTGTAGTTGTGAACTGACTCAACCATTCTGTAGCTATAAAACCATGCGTACCCTTTGCCCTAGCAATACCACTACTAGGTCTGGACCCCAAAGACATAAAAAAGGAAAAGGACCTGTATGTACAAAAATATTGATTGCAGTTCTTTTCTGGTGCCAAAGAATTGGAAATTGAGGGCATGCCCATCAATTTGGGAACTAGCTGAACAAGTTGTGATACGTGATGACGATAGAGTGCTATTATACTGAGAGCAGGATGCTCTCAGAAAAACCTGGAAAGACTTACATGAGCTGATGCAAAGTGAAATGTTCTGTGTCCAAAGTAACCGCAGTGTTGTCAGATGATCAGCCTTGATTGACTTAGTTATTCTTAGCAATACAACAATCCAAGACAGCTCTGAAGGACTTATGATGAAAAATGCTATCCATCCCTGGAGAAAGAACAGATGGTGTCTGAATACAGATTGAAGGATACTTTTGGGGGGGATCATTATTTTATGTGTGTATGTATGTTTTTAATTAATTTTTAGTTTTCAGCATTTTCTTTTATAAGATTTTGAGTACTAAATGTTTTCCTGCTCCTTCCCCTCCTTCTTCCCCAAGATTGTGTGCAATCTGATACAGGTTAAACATGTAAAATCCTATTAAACATATTTCCACATTAGTCATGTTATGAAAGAAGAATCATAACAAAAGGAAAAAAACATGAGAAAGAAAAAAACAGAAAAAGAAAATATCTGCTTCGATCAGCCATAGTTGTTTCTCTGGATGTGGATAGCATTTTCCATTATAAGTCTTTTGGGATTATCTTAGATCACAGCATTGCTGAGAAGAACTAAGTCCATCAAAGTTGGTCACCGCACAATGTGAAGCCTACTTCTTTTACTTTATTTTTCTGGAGGGTTTTTTTGGCCTATGTTTTCTTTTACAACATGACTATTTATGGAAATATTTTGCTTGACTACACATGTATAACCTCAATTGAATTGCTTGCCTTCTCAATGAAGGGGCATAGGGAAAGAGGGAGGAAGAGAATTTGGAACTCAAAATTTACAAACAAATGTTAAAAATTGTTTTTCTTTGTAACTGGGGGAAAATAAAATACTAAATACATTTTGAACATAGAAAAAAAGGTAAAAAAGAATGTGATTCCTTAAATATTAGAATTTGGCAAGTGGAAGCTAATAACTCCATGAGACATCAAGAAATAATCAAACTAAATCTGAAGAATAAAAAGCAGAAGAAAAAGTGAAATATCTCATTGAAAAAATAGATTAGGGAGAGACAATTTAAGAATTATTGGACTACCTGAAAGTCATGACTGAAGGAAGAGCCTAGACATTATATTTCAAGAAATTAAAAACTGCCCTGGTATCTTAGATCTAGAGGGTAAAATAGAAGTTGAGAGAATTCACTGATTAGAGCTTGCAGGTCAAGGATACAATACTGCAAGCAGTCAGGATGAAACAATTCAAATATAATGGAGCCACGGTCAGGATCACACAAGATTTTGCAGCTTGAGGAGTGGGGGCTTTGGAATAGGATATTCCAGACAGATTACAACCAAGAAGAGTTTACTCAGCACATCTGAATATAATTCTTGGGATGGGGGTGTGGGGTGTGGATATTTAATGAAATAGAAGACTTCCAAGCATTCCTGATGAGAAGATCAGAGCTGGATAGAAAATTTAGCCTTAAAATAAAAGACTCAGGAGAAGCATGAAAAGGCAAAAAGGAAAGAGAAATCATGAGGGGCTCAGCAAGGTTAAATGGTTTACATTCCTGCATGGGAAGATAATCCATCTAACTCCTAAGAACTTTATCATTGGGGCAGTTAGAAGGAGTCTACATGGAAAGAGGGTGCGGTTGTGAGTCAAGTATGGAGGGATAATCTCTCCAAAATGAAGATCTGAGAAAGAGGGATGCATTGAGAGAAGGGGGAAGGGAGAAGAAAAATGGACAAAAATACCTCCCATGAAAGGAGAGTGCCAAAAAAGGCTTTTATAGTAGAGGTGAAAATAGGGATGTAATGGGGGCAAAATTTGAATTTTACTTTCATCAGAATTGGTTCAAAGAGGGAAACGTGTGTGTGTGTGTGTGTGTGTGTGTGTACACACACTTTGCTGGGTATAGAAATGTATCTTTCTCCATAGAAGGGGAAGGGGATAAGAGAAAGTGTCGGGGGGAAAGGGGATGATTAGAGGAAGAGCAAATTAAGGGCTGCCATGATCAGAAGAAAAACAGACTTTTGAAAGAAAGGGACAGGGTAAAAAAAAAAGAAAGAGAAGGATAAACAGAAGAAAATAAGATGGAGGGAAATACACTGTTGGTAATCACCATATGAATGGACAAACTCATCCACAAAATGGAAACAGATAGCAGACTGATTAGAAACCCAAATCTGGAATACAACAAGAGGTAACGCTGAAACAGAAACACATAGAGTTAAAATAAGGGGATGGAGCGGAATCTGTGATGTTTCAGCTGAAGTTAAAAAGGCAGCATAGCTATCATAATCTCAGAAAAGCAAAAACCAACCTAATTAAAAAAGATAATCAGGGAAACTACTTTTTGCTAAAAGTACCATAGAAAATGAAGTCATATTAAAAGCGTTTACAGCAAGTTTCTCTGATAAAAGTCTCATTTCTCAAATATACAGGAAACTGAGTCAAATGTATAAAAATTAGAGCCATTTCCCAGTTGATAAATGGTCAAAGGACATGAACAGGCAGTTTTCAGAAGAAGAAATCAAAGCTATCTATAATCCCATGAAAAAATGCTTTAAATCACTATTAATTAGAGAAATTCAAATTAAAACAACTGTAAGGTTTCACTTCATATCTATTAGATTGACTAGGATGACAGAACAGGAAAATGATAAATGTGGGAGTGGATGTGGAAAAATAGGGACACTAGTGCATTGCTGAAGGAATTGTGAAGTGACCCAACCATTCTGGAGAACAGTTTGGGACCATGCCCCAAATGTCATAAAACTGTGCATCCCCTTTGACCCAGCCATACCACCACTAGGTCTGTATCCCAAAGAGATCAAAGAAGAGGAGAAGGACTAACATGTACACAAATATTTATAGCAGCTCTTTTGGCGGTAGCCAGGAATTGGAAATTGAGGGGATGCCCATCCACTGGAGAATGATTAGACAAGTTGTGGCATATAACTGTGATGGAACACAACTGTGCCATAAGAAATGATGAGCAGGGGGGTTTCCAAAAAACCTGTATGAAAAGGCCTATATGATCATTGTTCACGGTAACACCAATATTGTAATGGTAATCAACTCTAGAAGTCTCAGTTGCTCTGTCTGATACAATGATCCAAGACAATTCCAAATGCTCATGAAGAAAAAGGCTGTCTACTTCTTAAGAGAGTCCAAATTGAAATATACTTTTTGACTTTATTTTTCTTGGTTTTTTCTTGTGACATGGCTAATATGGAAATGGGCTTTGCATAATTCCACAGTTTTGATTGTTTTACCTTCTCAATGTGTGATGGAAGAACAGGAGGGAAGGAATTTGGAATTCAAAAAAATTTTTATGTGTTTAATAATAATAAATTTAAAAATCCAATCAGTCAATATGATAGGGTACAGGCTCTGGAACTTGAACTCTTGAACTCTCCATGAATCTTCCCACTAGATCTGGCGCCTGAAAATATAATCCCCTTAACTGACCTTTCATTACTGCGATGCCCAGTTCTCTGTGACCCTGAACCTAGCCCAGGCCTCCCTTGCTGTTACCTCTGGCTTGCCTCTGGCTCTTTCCCACCCTTGATCCTTTCTAACCAATCTCTTGGTTCCTGGCCTCCCCTTCCAGTCACCCCTGCCTACTGGCCACTCCCATCAAGATCTTCCCTGGACTCCTCCTCCAATCACCCCAGACTACTTGGCCAACCTAGATCCTTCTCACAGTCTTTCTGTGTATAAGAACCATCTTGAGACCAAGAAAGGTCCCAGGTTCAATCTGGCCTGCTTGCATTAGAGATACAAATGTTTAAATTCCTTAAGAGTCTAGTCAATGCTGAGATTCCTTAACAGTCTGGCCAATATAGTGGATTTTAATCAGGTTTTGCTTTGGCTGAAAGATGACTTGCGTTAAATTCATTTGGGGAGGACCCAGTTTCCTATTTCAGGATACCAGCACCTCTAAACCTAAGAGATAGACTTAGCTTTTAGCAAAGGCTTTCCCAACATGGTCTAGTAACAGAAAGATGGCAAGGCCTTCCTTGGCACTGCTGGATGGTCAGTGCAGGGGTCAGAGTTCTGGCTGCTTTGAGAAGGGTGAAGCAGGTTTGGAGTGCTCATCCTCCGGTCTTCAGCTGGTCAGCTCTGTCCAAGTTTCTTCTACTGTTGAGGAGACTGTCTGGGAGCCAGGGAGGAAGCATTGGCTGTCTGGAGGGTCATTGGCTATGGACTAGGGGCCAGAGTGGACGGGGAGAAGCACAGAGATATAACTACAGGCAAAAATGTATATCCCCAGTAAAGCACCTGGCACTTAGTAGGTGCTTAAGAAATGGCTGTTGATTGACCTGGGCCCTGCCCTTCTCTGAAGCCACAGCCACTAATGACCTTGAAAAGAAAACCCTTTCCTAGGCATGGCACTGTCAAGTATGGTGGAGATAATATTAAAAAGGACACGTCACCTTCTGCTTTGTCACTGCACCCAAGGACCATCTGGCTTGAAGTCGAGAGTAGGGTCTGTCGTGGTTTTCTGTTTGTGTCCCAGAACTTATCACAGTGATTTGTACATAGTAGGTGCTTAAGCAATGCCTTTTCATTCATTCATTCTAACCATTCAGGCTCCAGAATCCTATGGAGCCTGCTTTGACCATTGGGCAATATCAGGGCACTGTTTTCCATCCCTTCCCTTCCCTTCCCATTCCCACCTCCTCCTTCATATGTCACCTTCTCTCATTAGAAACTCCATCTTTCCTTCTTCCTTCTGCTTCTCTTCCCCAGAAAACCTCTGGCCAATAAGGAGTCTCATTTTCCAGAATGTATTCAGAGTCACAGGCCATCCTTCAGGGGATCACTCAGCCTGCCTTGGGGTGAGACTACCTTTGTCCCTGAGATGAAGCTTTTTGCAGTCCTTCCCTTGCAAGAATCAGCCTCCATAAGCTTGAAACCTATAACTAGGGCATCAGGGCAACACCTGTATGTTGGGGTGGGCATTCCAGGTAACCACCCCAAGGTGCACATTTGCAGTACATTCAATAGGCTTTGCCCTGGACAAAGCATCACCTGACAGGTACTTTAGGGACCACATGCCTGAAGTACAGGCATGATTTCTGATTCTCCATGACCCATTTGGAGTTTTCTTGGCAGAGATGCTGGAGTGGTTTGCCATTTTCTTCTCCAGCTCATTTTACAGTTGAGAAAACTGAGGCAAACAGGGGTGAAGTGATTTGTCCAGGATCTCCCAGCTAGTAAGAGTCTGAGGACAGATTTGAACTAAGGAAGACGAGTCTTCCTGACTTCAGACCCCACACTCTATCCACTGAGTCACTTAGCTGACTATCAATGGCCCTGTATTTCTTAAAAAATGCACAACTATAGCCCAGTGAACGGAGCCCTGAGCCTTGAGTCAGGAAAACCGGAGTTCTAATGCATCCTCTGACACTTACTAGCTATGTGATGCTGGGTAGTTCATGTCAAGGCTGGTTGCCTCAGTTTCTCCATTTGTAAAATGGTGACGGTAGCACCTATGTTGTGTCATGAGGATCAAATTAGATAGTAATTGTAAATCGCTTAGCACATGCCTAGAACACAGTAGGTTCTTAATAAGTATTAGCTATTACTCTTAAAAACCAAACATAAGCAAATGAACATGACAGTAAAATAATAAAATGAGCTTGCTCCAATATTCAGTAATAAACATATAGAATTTGCATATCGGGCACACTTTATGGGGCACTCTAATACGTATATGTGTATGTAATACCTGCATATGTATACCTTGGGTTTTTGTTTGTTATGCATTCATTTTAGTCATATCTGATTCTCTGTGACCCCATTGGGGGTTTTCTTGGCAAAGATACTGGAACAATTTGCCTTTTTCTTCTCCAGCTCATTTTACAGATGAGGAAACTGAGGCAACAAGGGTAAAGTGACTTGCCCAGGGTTACCCAGCTAGTAAGTGTCTGAGGCTGGATTTGAACTCAGGGAGATGAGAATCCTGACTCCAGGCCCCATGACACCTGGTATATACGTTTAATTATTTCTAGTTTCTTTGCCACTGATTGATCTCTCTCCTCTTCTAGTTGACCTCCCTGTAGGTTGTGGGAGTGACCTTCCCAGACTCGCTTATCTACACAGGGCTGACAGTAGGGACTGGTTGTCTCTCAGCCTGTTTGTTCTGGGAGGCTGTGTGTGTGTGTGTGTGTGTGTGTGTGTGTGTGTGTGTGTGTGTGTGTGTGTGTGTGTGTGTGTGTGTGTGTGTGTACCCTAGGCGTCATTGCCCTGGGTTCTGTCCTCCCACCTTGGAAGAGCACGCATAATCTTGTTCAGTGGAAACATCACCTTCAGCGTCCAGGTGGAGGTCACTCTTTGTCCAGCTGGGGGATGGTTTCTTTGGCCCCACGTTCACTAAGGTGAGTGCCCGTCCTTCCTCCCTCCTGTTTGTTAGGACGTCTGACTGACTCTCTCATGGGCCTGGTGGTCTTCAGAGAAGATAAGACCCTCTCTCTTCTCTGGGGCTAAACAGACCAGCTTGCTCAATCTTCCAGCAGCTCTGCATGGTTCCCTAACTCTTGAGCCCCTTGAATGTTGAGGTTTCTCAGCAGGACACTGTCTCCTTGTTGAACGTCTGAACACCATACTCTGACCTCCTGTTGTCTTGTTTCTACCATAGTGTTTCTGAACTGAAATAGTGGCTAGGCATCTTTCAGTATCTCCCTAACTGACTGATGTACAGAGTGTGAGGAGTGGTGTCCCCTTCTTCACCTGAAGAACCAGGCCTCCAGGCAGGAGAGGGTCTGGTCAGAACATGAGCCAAGATGGTGGAAGGACAGAAGCCTCCTTCTGGATTGCATGACGATACCAAAGATGGCGCACATTGACCCCCCCAAGCTTTGCGCTCAGATCTCTGTTCAGCAAGGTGTGAAAATGTTTCGGCTGTTGGTCTCCTTGGGAATGGTGAGCACCAATCCTAGACTTCTGGATACCTGCCAAAGCCAATGTGTCCTTGGGTCACTGATCATTCTTTTTTGGAGAGGAGCAATGACATCACAGGTGATGCCTTGACTTGAGTGTGAATTGGATCTAAGTAAGGCTGAGTTGTGCAAAGCCATTGGCCTCACTCTGAGACATTAAAGTCCCATGGCTGGACAAAAGTCAAGATGACTGGCGATGGGCCAGGCAATGGCAGACCTTGATGTCTTCAAAGTTGACCAAGCCCTAAGTGCTACACAGGTACTTGCTTCAGCCACCTTAATGGACATTGGAACAAATTGTTCTCATCCACCCATCCTGCTAGGGGAAGTCTTCATGTACTTGGGGTAGCCCCTCCAACTTAATGACAGCCTGTCAGTTACCCTCAACCTGGTTTAGCCCATCTGCCGAGATGGTTTAACAGGGTGTGGCTACTAGGCTTGCTCCAGCTTCTTGGAGTCATGGGGGAGACTTGGATGAATCAGGTGGACACCGAAGGTGGCTGAGCAACCCTCCCCCCAGATGGGCTGGTTCTCCTTGAACACCCCATATACCCCTTGCCTTTGGCAGGTTTACTCCTGAAGTCTGCCTTGGTCAAAACAAATCCTGGCAGGGAATGCATACACAGAAATGACAGCAGGAAGCACTCCCTGGTTTGAGGTTGGTAATATTGGACCTTTCTGGTGGAAATATCAGCCGTCACCAAGATGTGACTCATCTTTTTACTATTTCCTTCCAGAGGAAGAAAGCCAGCATAGCCAAGCCTTGCTAGCATTCACAACCTTCAAATCTGCAGCACAAGTGGGAGCATTTCTCTTTGCACACACCTGGCTGAAGGGTCACACATCTTGTTGACATCTGAAATCATCCTCTGACAATAACTTGGTTTCTTTCCTGATGGAGGGTCCTTTCTTGCTTCCTATGCCCACAGTCATGGAAAGTTCTCATGGTGACTGGGCGCTGTGCTCTGGGAACTATCAGCTGCTCTGGTTCCACAGGCAGAGTCTGTCACACTCTGGTCCAGTCCTCCATAGCCCAGCTTCCATGTGCTATTGTCTCAGCAGTAAGGAGCCTCCTGCCATCTGGAATGGAAGGCTTGGCTCTCTCCTCTTCTAACTGAGCCTATGGTAGATGGTATAGTATAGAATGATCATCCTGGACTTCTCTGTCTATGCTTGGGCTAACAGTTGGGGCTGGGTGGCCCTCCATGCATTTGAATTCTTGCCTCGGTAGGTATCACCACTCTTGGTCCTGCGTGTGCCATTTGTTTTTGCACACAGCTATGTTGAGGAAGACTGCTCCAGTGATGTGTGTTAGCTCCACTTCCATCTGGTAGGTGTCCAGCTACTTGGGTGTCACTGATAGCTCTCACCCCTCCTTCTGGTATCACAGTAGTGGCAGTGTTAGGTGACATTTTGGACACCTGCCTCTGCACTGCTTTTCCCAGCTCTGTAGCGTCTCGATCAGTGCTGTTCCCATCTCTTCCAAGCAGAATCCAACTCAGCTCTGCTTGGGAAATAAGTCAGTGAATTACTGTTAGCCCCTCTCTGGCATCTGGCTTCCTCCACATGGTCTTAGACTTTTTCAGGGCTAGCTCACCTTCAGGCCAAGAACCCAAGCTTGCCGACCAGCATGACCAGTGCTGCCAGTCAAGCTCTGTTGACCCATGCCACTGATCTCTGGAGTTCTCTGCTTTCCTGGTACGGGATGGCTTCCCCACCCATGCAGGCTGGTATCTATGTGGCTAACAAAGGTTTGCCTGAGGGTGAACAGGCAAGGCTTAAAGTTAAACGAAATCTCCAAGGCTCCTCCCCATCAAGGCCTCTTGTCCATCTAACCCCAAAGGGCTTTGGAGGTTGTAGATAATTTTTCCTTCATGCATTTTGGCCCTGAATATCTTCAGTTATATCTCCACAAGGGAGGCCAGGACAGGATTTGCAGTCACTGCCAAGTCCTTCACATTCTGTGACAATGACCACCAGGTCCCAGAAAAGTTCTCTGGGTGTGGCCATTCTCCAGTCAGTGTTTACACCTTGTTGGGAGAGGATGGCACCCAGGTATCAAGGAGAAATTCTGCAGAATTGGCCTGCCTCTCCTGACAACATCAGGCCAGCTTTCTCCAGCTGAGTCAGCGCCTTCACAAGCTTCTCTTGTTCCTCCAACATTTTCCCAAAGACTGTGAGGTCATCAAGGCACACTAGAACTTCCCAGGTCGTCTGGGTTAGTCAGTCAGTCAACAATTAGGATTCATGAAGCACGTACTATGTGCCAGGCCCATGAGCCTGAGAAGTGACAGATGCCCCTCAGAAATGCTGGACCATTCACTCAAATCTACCAAATTCAGCAGGGAGAACTGTCTCACCTGCCTCAAGAGTCTCAATGGTCCTGGGTACCATGAGCCTGAGGCAGAGCGTCCTGGCTGGTCAACTTGAATGCTCCCAGTCACATCTGGCATTTTTCTCAGACACTGGTCCCGTGGGTGACAGGGTCTGGGAGGATGCTGGGAACCAGCATTTCCTTGAGATGGTTCCAGGGACTGGCCATCATCACACCAGCAATCCTCCTGGTGCTGGGTGCCCTCCAGTACTTTCCATGTCCCTCCTGAGCTGGGAGCTTCTGGGCCAGACTGTCTTCCAGTTGTTTTGTTCTGGGGAGACACCAGCGAGATGAAGAGTCAGAATCCCCAGAGAGATTGCTGACGTCTCCCATTTCTCTCCTTTTGTAAGCCTCTGTGCCGCCACCGTCTGCACCGGTGCCAAGGGGCCCAGGTTTCGGCACTCTTCTTCCTATGGACGGTTTCCTGTTAGAATCTGGAAAGACCAGAATTGGCTCCCATCAGGGCTGAGGTTCCAGTGAGGAGGTAGGGTGCGGTTACCCCGGTGGCTTGACCTTGGTTGGGGATCTGCTCTCTCTTTCACTTCTGGAGCCCACACTCAGGAAGCAGCTGGGCCAGGGGCTGGAGCGTGTTTCACACCTTATGTAGTGCTGACTCAGTAAAGCCCACAGGCTGGGGTGGGAGTGAGGGGGGTCATCATTCCTCCAGGCATTCCCTGAAGGACACAGCCAGTCAGCAGAGGTGGAGGTCTGGCAGGCCTCTCTTCCGGAGGCCACAAAGTTCAAATTGCTTCTCCAAGCTTTTGTGCCATCACACAGACTGAGAAGGCTCCCCGAGGGTCCTGCAGGATGGCTCCAGGCTGCTCTCCCATTGAGATGGTTCCTAGGAGACCCCCAGGCCCCTGGGAGCAGAGCTCTAGTCCAGGGGAAATGCCAGGGGGAGGGCCTATGGTGGCTTCCGGCGGCCCAGGGATTGTGGCTGCCTGCCTCCTTCAGATGTCTTGGGGTCTGATCCTCCTCTGAGGACAGGCCAGAGGAAGAGCCTAGCTCTCACTTCCTGTTTCCAGTCTCTCAGGTGGGGCCTCCCCGTGCCTCAAGGTCTTCATTGTATACTCTACCTATCCTTTCACATTTCTAGCCAATAGCTATAAGAGGATCACATTCATTTTAAAAATAAGATATTAACATCTTTTATTTGCGCATGGCCTAAATTTCACCTTGTATCCACTTCCCCAGCTCCCCTAGAGCTGTCCCATATGATAACATTTAAAAATAAGAAAAGAGGAAGAAAAAATCCCCGGAAAAAAAAAACAAACCAAAAACCAATCCATCCAAACCAACCCTGAGTACATGTGCACTCTTGCCTCCCTCCCCTCCCCTCCATGGGCCTCCTCTCCAAAGCCCTGGGAGGAGGCATCTTCCCAAATGGTTTTTGGGCCCAACTTGTTCCTGGTGATTTTGTAACCTTGGTGTGCGATTGCTTTGTGGGATATTGTGGCCGTCCACAGGTGTCTCATTTCCACCAGTTCCTCTAAGTCTTCCATGTTTCTCAGCATTTTTTTTGTATTGGTTGTCTCTTACAGAACAAATATTCTGCTGCGTTCACATATCATGGTGTGTTTAGCCATTTCCTGCCTTCTTAAGGACTGCACCCATGTCAATATTCAAATATTAGGGCAATTCACAAGTGTGTACAATTCCAGCCAGTAACGTTCCACAGAACAAATGTGTGATCCATAAGGAAATGATCAAGAATGCATGCCAGGTCAAAGCCCAGATGGTGATCTCTAGAACTTTTTAATATATTGACCTCTATTCCACATTTACACAAAGAACAGGCGTTCGAGTCTTGCTTAGAAACACACGAGTAAACTTTAGCAACTGATTTTAGGAATTCTAGATTAAAAATGAGAGGCCCTGTGTCCACTGCTGGCTCTGATACCACTCTGACCCTGCGACCATCTAATCTCTGGGCCTCAGTTTCCCTCACCGGATGGCTTTGCAGGTCCCTTCCAGCCCTACATCTATGAATCTGACAGTTCAGAGAGGCTGAAGAAGTGATGGCATCTGAGTACATGGGATGTTACTTGTGGTAAGGAATGAGAAATTCACAGAAACATAGGAAGGTTTTATGAACAGGGCCAAGTAATCAAGGTCAAAGAACCAAAGAAAGGAAGACTGTAATGATGAAAATGAAGAGATAAAGGAGGGTGAGTTGAGTTATGGAAAGACTGATAAATGGCCTTTCTCACAGCAGAGGTGGAGGATGGATGTACATACCCATTATCAGGTCAGGTTCTCAACCTGGTGTTTCTTCTCTGTCCCAAGGGAAGGTTCAATATGGAGGGGTAGGGAGGAAAATGATTCTGAGGTAAGGCCAAAAAACATCAATAAAGCATGTGTTTCTTCTGTTTTGTTTTGAATTCAGAACTGAGATAGTTTCTAGAGCCTCTGGTTAGATCAGGATGTTCCCAAATGGACAGCAATCACTTTGTCAGGAACAAGAGGTTGACCAGATTGATTCAGGTCCAGGGCTGCTCACCAAACTTCCTTTTTCTTGAGGTGCCTGAGGTCCCCCTTGCCGACAGCTGTGTTTGCCTAGATGAGGGAGCAGGGAAGCTGCAGACTTGGGGTTCCCTCTACCTGGGAAATCAGGAAGATCCTAGAACTATTCTTCTCGTGGCATGGCCCTCTCTGGCAGACCAGTGATGATGGGATACAGGCTCTGGAAACCCCCTTGAATCTTCCCACCTGATCTGGCATTCTGGCTCCCTCCCACCCTTGACCCTATCTAAACCCCATTCTCTTGGTTCTTGGCCTCTGACCTCTAGTCACCCCAGCCTACCGGCCACTCCCATCAAGACCCTCCTCCAATCACCCCAGACTACTTGGTCAACCCTAGATCCCTCCGACAGTCTTTCTGTATATAAGATCTATCTTGTTTCCATGCAGGTGCTCAGATTCAATCCAGCCCGCTTATGTTAGTGTTACAAATTCTGAGATTCCTTAAGAGTCTGGCCAATATGGCGAATTTTTAATAAACCTTGTTTGTCTTTGGCTGAAAGAAGGCTTGGGGTCAAATTCATTCGGGCAGGACCTATGTGTCACTATTCTGGGGTTCCAGTATCCCGAAACCTCATCAGTGAAACCCAGGAGCCCCTTCTCACCATCATGTTTTTAAACTCAAATAATCCTAAAAATAAAAATGCACAAAATCACAAAGGAAACTCATTATATTGAAATCCAGTTGTCAAAGATGGAAGTTCCAAGGCTCCCCTGCAAACTACTCACAACCCTCCAGAGTCCCAGAGAGCTCAAGCAGAGACTCCCCCTAGCATGTTGAGTATGGGTGCTGGATTATCTGGAGAGGAGGGGCCAGAGAAGGGCAGGGAGACCTGGCTAAGCTAGCCACTTGGTCAGCTTTTCTGGCACCTTGAAGTTCATCAGGACTCATAAAAGTCCTGAGAGAGAGACAGTATCATTGTTCTTTTTGACAGATGAGGAAATGGAGACTCTAAGGAGTCCCACAGGGAGTGGATGGTGGCAAAGCTCACCTCCAGGCGCTCCCTGAAAGCCACAGGTGGCCAGCAGCCTTCCAAGCTGTCTGCTCCTGCAAGGAGCCTGCCTCCATCCTCAGGCAGGCTCCTGCCAGGGCTGAAGGAAGGAAAGAGGACCTCCTGTATTGGCAACAGCCCCTGGGTCAGCCTGAGCCAGGCCTACTGAGTGGTCAATGTATATCGGCCCTTTCGGTCCAGGTTCCTGCCGTAATGGATGGTCAGCCAGAGGAAGGACGTGAGGAACATCCCATAACCCTAAGGGCAGGAGAAAGAGGGAGTGTTAGGGGCCAGCTCCGGTTTGAGGGGGGTGTCCTGGCCTTCTGTAGAGGAGTGCTGGTCTGAGGTAGGAGGTAGGTCAGAGGAGGAAGGGGAGTCTCTGCCCTCTGCTGCTTGCTCTCTGGGGGCATTCTTGGGAGAGTCCCTCCAGGGTTGGACAGCCCCTTGTAATGGAGGTCCCTCCCACCTCTCAGTCCTAGGAGCTTTTTCTAGGAAGGATCCTTGTGGCCTTTGGCAGGGAGGGAGGGAGGAAAGAAGGAAGCAGCTGAGCCCTGAGCCTCTGGGCAGCTTCCCAGGGGCTGGAGTTGGGCATGGGCCTGGTCGGCCTGGGAGCATCTCCGTTTCAGCTCACTGGCTTTGGAGAAGGTGTCTGGGCCATTCCATTTCTCCGAGAGAGAGAAAGAGAGAGAGAGAGAGAGAGAGAGAGAGAGAGAGAGAGAGAGAGAGAGAGAGAGAGAGAGAATTCTGAGGATTTAGGGCCAAGAAACCTTAGAAATCAGGCCTGTCCTCATTTTACAGAAAAGGAAACTGAGACCCAGGGGAGGGGGTTACTGACTCTGGGTCACACACAGTAAGTGGTCTTCAAACATCAAATCCAGGGGCCACTCACTGGGAGTCAGAGGACCTTATAGCCTCTGTGACTTTGGGCAAATCACATCACTTCCCGGGCCTCAGTTTCCCCACCTGTAACATGCAGGAATTGGGTCTGATGGATGATCTTGAGGGCCCCCAGCTTGTGACTTCTTTGATTTAGAAGCTCTCCCTCAGCCAGAGGGTCCTAACCAAGGGAAGAAGGCAGGCTGAGGAAATGGGGGTGGGCCATGACGGACTTCTTCATAGGCAAGGGGAAGACAGGCCATCCTCTAAGCCCAGACCTAGGGGTCATAGCCCTTTACTCTGGGCCAACAGGTGGTAGGGTGGGTGGCAGAAAGTCAAGGTGGGTACCATGAACGCCAGGATGATGATGAACAGGAGGGTGACTAAACTCAGGCGCTCCCTCACGAAGCTGCCAATCTCCTGGAGGCAGCCCTGGAAGACAGAGACAGGCTGAGCAGAGCAGAGGCTGGCCCACATCCACACCCTGTGGGAGTGGCAGTGCCCACTGCCCTGCCCTCATCCCAGTATCCCAGAGAGGGGTCCCCAGACAGCCCCTGCCCTGGCCTGTGCCAGGCCCTGCAGCTGCATGCCCGCCACCCGCCTTGACTAGGGCCTGGGCACCTGGGGCTGCTGGCTGGCTGAGGCGTGCCAGGCACTGACTGGGCATTAGGTCATCATAACATGTAGTTCCCAGGGCAGAGAAGGCTCTGCGGATTCTGGAGGCTCTTTGGGGGTGGGGCAAGGCCACTAAGCATCAGCAGAGACGCTGAGGCCTTACGTGGGTCATGGGGGGCAGCAGGACTGTCCTGGGGAGGGGGTCAGCCTTGCTCTCTTGGCCCCAGGGAGAGGGAAGGGTGGGGAAGGGATCAAGAGGCAGGCTTCAGCAGGTAGAGTGGCCCAAGCTGGAATGGAGCACCCCCTCCTAGGAGGCCCGGACACCCCTTGGCAGGGGCACCGAAGGGCTGACCCTGGCTCAGACATAGGTCTCTGAGCCCCAGAGAACCTGGGCCTGGCTACGTCCAGCTGTGTATCCCAAGCCTTTCAGGTTTTGATCCTCTCCAGGACACGGCCTGGTGAGGCATGGCATCCAGAGACCTGGGTTTGGATCCTTACTCACTGCATGGCCCTGGACAAATGGCCATGGACAAGTCACTGAAGGGCTTGGAGTCTCAGTTTCTTCATCTGTAAAATGGGAACTGTACTTGTACCCCCTCCCTGGGAGGGCTGTGTGTGATAGTTCTGGACCGGGGCAGCCAGGGCAGGGTCCCCTGCTTCCCCCAAGCCAGGCCCAAGTCTTCCATCCTCTGTACCTGTCTCTGCTGGTCTCCCCTACACAAGTCCTTCTCCTCCTGCCCAAACCAACTGAGAGGCGAGCTCTTTCCACAGCAGCCAAACTGAAAATGGTGGAGAGGCCCTAGTGAGAGGGGAGCTGGGGGGGCAATCTGCAGATGCCTGGTCTGTCCTTGCCGGGTTCATCTTGGCTGGCGGGGTGAGGATAATGCTAGTCTTCTGTCCCCAGCCCTTGTCCAGGCCCCTTCATAAGACCCCCACCCCCACCCCCACGCCTTGAGCCTCAGTTGTTCTCATTTCAGAGGTGGGCAAACCAAGAATGGGTTGGAGAGAGGGGAACTTTGAAGGGTCACCTGGGATTTAGAACAGGAATCCAACCATTTCTGTCATGGACTCTCCCCTTAGAGAAGCTCCCTTCCTCTCCTTCCCAGGTCCCTCCCAGTCTAGGGCTGGTCCTCAGCACACCCCGGGCTCACCGTGTCATGGATGGCTACCAGTCTCTCCCACCGGACGTCAGAGACATTCCTCATTGCCTGTTCATAAGCCAGGTCGTAGGCGTCAAGCATGATGTTCTCCACCTGTGGAGACGCCACCAGGAAAGCCCTGAGACTGGAGACTCCTCTGGTCTTGCCCTCTCCCCCCATCTCTTCCCATTGCTGGTGAGCCATCATCCAGCTCCTGTTATCACCACCAGTGATCCCCATCTGCCCTCAGCGCTCCACAGCGACTCTTTCTATCATCCTCACACCTACCAACGAACTCCATCCTTCCTCATTCTTTGAGACCCAACTTCGGGGCTACCTCCTCAGGGAAGCCCTCCCTGATTCCCCTAGATCAGGACTGGGGAACCTGCAGCCTCTAGACCACATGTGGCCCTCTAGGTCCTCAAATGTGGTCCTTTGACAGAATCCAAACCTCACAGAACAAATCCCCTTAATAAAAGGATGTAAGCGATCTTTCTTGGACGCTGTGGTGGCACCATAGTGCACAGAGTACTCACTGGGCCTGGAGTCAGGCCCAACCCCTAATACTTACTAGCTGTGTGACCCTGGGCAAGTCACTTAAACTCTGTTGGCCTCAGTTTCCTCATCTGTAAAATAAGTGTCATCATAACAGCTGACTCCCAAGATTATTGTGAGATCACATGTGTTTGTAAAGCACTTAGTAAGTTTCTGGCACATAACAGGCGCTGGATAAATGCACATTACTATTATCCCCTCCTTATCTCATATTATACTGATCTGTGTGTACAGCCCATCTTTAGGCCCCGGCTTTGTCCTCAGGAATGGTGCCAGGCACACAGGGGATTACTGACTAGAAGATGCTCCTGGCCAGGCAGGGTTGGGCCTCCTCTGGTCCCTCCTGGCAGCCTCTCTCCCATTAGGAGGTGGAAGGGATCATGCCTGGGCCCTGGGAGACTTCCCTGGCAGGGCCCTGGAAGGTCCTGCTGAGCTTGGGAGGCTATGAGGGCAGTGCCAGGATGGTGAGTGGGGCATTCTGCCTTGGAGCAGCCCCCGAGCCGCAGACACCAAGACTCACCTTGGCCACAACTCGGGACAGTTGTCAGTGGGGGCAAATGAGGGCAGAGCATCTCCCCAATGTCCCAGGAAGAGAAGCCTGGGGCTCTTTCCTTTCCTCTGTGGGCCCCTCCTCAATAGATCAGGAGGGGCAACCCAGCACCTCCCTTTTCTCTTCTGTTCTCCCAAGCCCAGGCAGGACATTTTTACTGTGACTTCTCAGAGATGGCAGTACTCAGGGCAGACAGCCCAGCAGCGCTCCTGCCAGGGGGACATCAATGGGCCAGGCAGCCTGAGGAAGCTTGAGGTGAGAGCCACCTTCTGGGAGCTGGTCTTGGCATTCAAGGTCTGCCACAGCTCAGCTGTTCTCGTTGGCTTCTCTGCCCTTGCCCCTCCATGCTGGGCTCTGGGCCCACACATGCAATGCAGATTCCCACCTCCACACCTTTGCTCACTACATTCCTCTTGTAAAAATGATCAAAAGCCCAGCTTAGGAGCATGGTCAACACCCTGTGCCTAGTTCAGTCTGCTGCATGGAAGTTTGGTGAATGTGCTTAATGCATAATGAAGCCTCTGCAATGTGCCAGGCACTGGAGATGTAGAAGCCAATGACTAAGACAGATCTTTCCCTACAGAGGCCCCCATGCACAGGTTCCCCTCTGACTCTATTTCTCAGTCGCGTTGTTGAGCACGTGGTGGGGACGGCCCCTCAATGGGAACCTGATCTCCCCATCTGGGTTCCTGTGGTCCCCTCTGTCCTTCCCTGCTCTTGGAGACAGAGGGGGCGCAGGGCATGCTTGGGTTTGTCTCCAGCCCTGAGGAGTGACTGTCTTGATCCCAGGATGTGGGTCCAACTGAGCTCCATTTGGGAGGTAAACCTGTAAGGGCTCACGCTTTGTAGCAGTCCACTCTGAGCCCCTGTGCCCAGGCACCGAGGGGGGAGAAGGGAGAGCCAGCCACTCTGGAAGGAGTCTTGGCCCCCTGGACTGAGGTCCGGTAGGGTCTCCTTCCTCACTTCTGCCATGCAGAGTCCTTTCCTCCTCCAGGCCATCCCTGGCCCAAGCTCTTGATGCTGGCCTTGTCTACAAGAGCTATTGATTTATCTGCCACAGGGCGCTTCTCCTCAGTAGAGTGGTAACTCCCAAAGAGTCTGTCTTCATATCCCCAATGCTTGGCACACAGTAGGTGCTTCACCAAACTTTCTGTTGAAACTTACTATAATGATAATAAGGAATAATATCTAGCATTTATATAATTCCCACTGAGTCCTCATAAGAGGCTAGCCAGCACCCTAATCAGGAGCTGAGGTGCTCCCCTTCCCTGGGCCTTCCTCATGTCTGGCACTGGGGACCCAAGGAGGAGGAGAGAGCAGTGCAGGAAGCAGGTGAGGGAAGGCAGAGGAGAGACCCCCTGGAGCCTTTGGGCTCTGGGTCACCGGGTGTAGGCACACAGAGGACCCCTTCCTCTCCCCCTGCCCTCAGTTGGCTTATGTCTACAATGAGATGGTGACCTTAGAGGGCTTCTCAGATCTGTCAGCCAGTTCTCTTGTCTCTCTTATGTTCTAACACACACACACACACACACACACACACACACACACACACACACACCTGCATCATATCACAAAGCCTGTGAAATCCTTCAAGACCTTCTGCTTCTCCCCTCTCAGTCCCTCCCCCCCAAGCCCTAGTCTCCCTGTGGAGCATAGGAGTGAACAAGCCATGGAGTAAGAGCATCTGGGGCTGGGTGTGGCCATGACCCTGATAGGGAGGGAGGAGGACAGGCTGGGGCTCAGCCAGTTGTGATCCCCCCATCAAGTTTATAAAATCCCAGTTGTGGACACAACTAGGGGTGGGTGGGGTGGGGGAGGATGAAAAGTAGCTTCCTACCCCCCTCCAACAAATCCAGGAATTGGGTTCTAAGGGTGAACGGGTCTCTGAGGTTCTTGTTCCAGGCCAGGCTCAAAATTCCATCCACTGGCGGACCCAGAAGTCAAGCCCCCATGCAAGCCTTCATCAAGCCCCTCCTATGTTCCAGGCATCGGGCACCTTAGAGATCACCCAGTCCAACCCCACTTTGTACAAATAGGGAAACTGAGTCTCAGAGGAGGTTCACGACATGGCCAAAGTCCAAGGCTCTATGACCTCATTCAATAAAAATTCATCTTCCTGGAAATTTTAGTGTAGACTTTGTTTCTGTAAATGAAATTGTCCCCGAAGTGGGTGAGTGGGCAGGGAGGGGCCGGGAAAAGCAGGGGGATGCAAGGGCTGAGAAGTGGACAGCAGCCCCAGCTCTGACCAGTCAGTCTGCAGGGTCTGAGGTGTGGCCAGGTAGCTCCAGGATCCCTTCCCCAAGAGCCTTCTTCTGCCAGCTATGGGGGGGAGGTATACGTGTGCCTTGTGCGTGTGATCTAGTGTGTACATATGTTATGTGTGTGTTGTAACACATGTGAATATGTGCATATATTTATATGTGCAAACGTAGTGTGTATGTGCGTTGTGTGTTACATGTAGATGCACATGTTGTGTGTGTGTGTGTATTGGAGGGGGGCAGGGCAGAAGGCCTGCTCACTCTCTCCCACGCTCCTCAGAGAAGGAATGATGGGGCAAGGGTGGGGAGGTTGGCAGGAGGAGACCTCTCTGTGGAAGCATCTTTTTAAAGAGAGTGAGTGTGTCGAGAAGAATCCAGCCCCCAACCACTGCTCCTCCCTCCCCACACACCCCAAGCATTTCCTGAGAGCCTGGGAGGGAGGGCTGAGGGCTTCCCTCCTTCCCTGGGCAGCCCTGGCCCCACAGAGGGCCGCCTGGGCTTGAGCTCTGCTTCCAGGAGACCAGCCCCAGGTCTCTTTCTTCTGGGACATTCAGTCTCCTCTTCCATAAAATGGGGGTTAGGAGTGCAATGAGGCTCAGCTGAGTCACAGCCTCGTCCTGACTGATCCCTGATGTGCTGGAGCTGAGAGCCCTGGAGGGGAACCAAGAAGGCCAAAGGGAACACCGCCCTTAGCCCCTGGGGGGGGGGGGGCGTCCTGCTCAGCAGCAGCAGCCGGGCATGGGAGGCAGTGTCAGCCCTCAGCCTGCCCCGGGCACCCCAAGCAGGAGGGCCTGGGCCTGGGCCCTTCTTAAGTGGCCTCCACTGGGCACAGCCCACCAGGGGACACGGTCAATGTTCGCTTCTTTACATCAAACCTACAATGGCTGCCCCCCCAGAATCCCAGCAATTATTTCTGAATGACTGCTTCATTTATTCATCAAGGGGGCTCCTTGGACAGTGCTGGGCCTGCAGCGAGGAAGATTCAAGTTCAAATCCAGCCTCAGACACTTGCTAGCCAGGTGACTTTGGACAAGTCCCTGAACCACTGCCTGCCTCAGTTTCCTCATCTGTAAAATGGAAATTACAACAGCAGCTCCCTGCGGGGTTGTTGTGAGGACTGCATGAGATCCTAGTGCAAACCTGAGGACCCACCACAAATCTGGTCCTTCGAAGCCTTGCTCTGGGTCACTCTACTGGAGGCTGAGGGGGCAGGGAGCCAGTTCCATGTGCCCCCAACGTACAATCGTCCAGTCAAGCCATGCAAGAGTCGGGTTGTTCTCCGGCTCTGGGGGCTGTAGCTTAGCTGAGAGGGGCCTGCTGTCCATGCCGCCTCTCCGGGGGTACCCCTACCCTTTTCTACAGGTCTGCTAGTCACCCTGGGAAGAGCAGGCACAGACCGTTTGTGGAAGCTAAAGGCAGATTCACCGGCCCAGACTTCCTAGACTTGCTTTTCTGTCTGAAACAGGGGAACATCTCTTTGTCTGCAGGCCCCAGAGCCGTTCCTGGCCTCTGTGGCTCCAGGACCCCTCTGTCAGTGAGTCCTGGGCCTGGTGACCATCCCCCTGAAGGGCAGGGTTGGCTCTTAGCATTCTGGCTGCCTCTTCTGTCCTGAACTCTCCTTTGCAGCCCAAAAGGTTTGCTTCTTGGCCGAGAGGACAGAGGAAGGGGAGAACTGGGGTGCTCTGCTTTCTTCCTCCCAGCCCCCAGCATCATGGTCTACCTCCCGCAGCGGCCCTCCCCTTCTTTGCTCCTCTCTGCCAGGCCTGCTGCTGGTGTCCTTGGCCCCAAGGGCCCCCTGAATGGGGCCACACTCTTGTGTCTGCTGCTGTCACCTCCCCCACTTCCACCTTGTCCACGTCTTTGAGACACACAAAGGTTGAGGGCCCAGCTAGTGGCATCCTCTGTCTCTTTGTTTCAGACAACTTATCCCTTTTCCTCCTTATCTCAATGTGTATCTGGAGCATTTTTTCTTGAGTGCATCCCAACATTCCTGGGCTGACTTTCCCTGGGATCCTGCTTATCCTTCCTCTGAAATCCAGGGCACACGACAGACTGAGCCTGACTTTCCTTTCCTTTCCTATCACAGACTCAGACATGGATGAGGGTGTCTTCTCTACCCCACCCCAGTTTCCCTGATTTCCCCTACAGTCATAAGAGAGAGAGACAAAGAAACAGAGATGGAGAGACAGAAAGGGAGAGACAGACAGACAGAAGGAGAAAACAGAGACAGAGAAAAAGAGAGACAGACAGAAAAAGGAAGACAGAAAGAAGGCAGAGATAGACAGAGTGAGACAGAAAGAAGAGATAGAGACATGGAGAGTCAGAGACGGTGGGGAGAGAGGGCAGAGAGAGAGAGAGAGATGGCTGGATAACTGAAGACTGTTTTCTCTCCTCCCTCCCCCTGCCCAGGACAACTATGCACCCTGGGAGGAGGGGTGACCCACCAGAAAACCTTGTGGCCTGAGCCCACAGCACTCACGCAGAAGCTGCCCTCACTAGACCTGCTCCCTTCGGGTGTGGCCACTCAGTGGAGGGGTCGCCTCTCCCCGTGGCTGCTGCCATCTCTCTTTTCGCTTACAGCCCAGAGGCAAAACTTTAGGTCTTTAAGAATGGCAGGACACTCAAACACTCAGTCATTCTGCTAGAGGACACTTACTTTCTCTGCATCAGGAGGGAGAACCACCATTACCTAAAGCCTTGGCCTGCTGGGATCACGCTCTCTTAGAACAGACCCAGCTGCTAATTAGAGCCCCTTGCCTGACTTAATCTTCTTTCTCCTCCTCCCAGGATGGAGGTCTCCATACCCGGCCTCTATTTGATTTAAGATTAGAAAGTCCTCATGGCTCCTGCTTAATCTTGTAGGGAAGTTTCTAACCCAAAAGTCATTTGAAGGAGCTTTAGCAGTAAAGTCTTGGAGGAACTCTGCATTTGAAGCTCTGTGGTTTGTCCTGATCCCTCAGAAGCCTTTGACCTTTTCATACAAATGAATGGATGAGGGGAAAAGGCAGTCCCACGGCGCGACTCTCCCCTTAAATCTCTATCCTTGTGCCTTGTGGGGCAGCTATGTGGTGCAGTGGATAGAGCACCAGCGCAAGGGTCAGGAGGACCTGAGTTCAAATCTCACCTCAGACACTTGACACTCACTAGCTGTGTGACCTTGGGCAAGTCACTTAACCCCAGTTGCCTCATCCTGGGTCATCTCCAGTCATCTTAATGAATATCTGGTCACTGGATTCAGATGGCTCTGGAGGAGAAGTGAGTCTGGTGACCTGCACAGCCCTCCCTCACTCAAAACAAAGTCAAGTCACGTCATCATTTCTCTGATGGCATGGTCTTCTTCAGCAACAAAGGACAAACACACAACCTTGTGCCAAAGTTCTACCTTCTACATGCAAATGTGGCTAACAACCTGACTTCATGTGCTTAAACTAGCCCCCATGCCCATGTCTGGCATGGCACACCAATCCCTCCTGGAGCCCTAGCCACTGTGATACCCTATGGCTGAGCTGGGCCTGTCCTTTAGCTACGGCCTCTTTTTGTCCTGGGCTATCTTGTATACTTGCCTCTCTTTTCGTCTCTCTGTCTCTACCATGTACATCCCATCCTGGGCCTGGATTTCCACCCCTAAGCATATTCCTTTAATATATGATGTACCCCCCACCCCATGCCCACTCCCTTTGCTCATCCTCTCACTTAAGCATACCCCAGACCTCTTCCAATCACAAGTAGCATCCAGTAAAGTCTGGCTTCTTTTCTTTGAGGCAGGGTTAAGTGACTTGCCTAGGATCACATGGCTAGAAAGTGTTTGAGGACAAATTTGAACTCAGGTCCTCCTCTCTCCACTGTCCCAGCCTCCTCCCCTTGAAGTCCCCATGAGACCTACAAAGTCAGATTTGCCCCCTGAATTAGGTCTCCTGTTCATCTTCGTTGTTTGCTCCAATCTGTGCCAATATTTTAGGCATGGGCTGGATTCTTGTCTCCTCTAGAGTCTCTAACTTGGTAAATACTCACGGGCAGTTTTCTCCCCTTCCCATATTTTCCTGCTTAAAGTGTATTTAGACCAAATTCTCGAGACTCGGTTTTTCAGGATTCACTGGGTCACTCCATCCCTGATGAGGAGCGTGGGCTTCCCATCATAGGTTGAGATATGTAAACGTTTGCCAGTATTGTTTATTCTCTTTTAGTGGCAGCTAGGCGGTGCCATGGAGGCCTAGAGGCAAGAAGACCTGAGTTCAAATGTGACCTCAGACACCCGCTAGCTGTGTCATCCTGCAAGGCACCTGAGTTCTGCTTGCCTGAGTTTCTTCATCTCCAGAATGGGATCATAACAGCATCTGCCTCCCAGGGTTGTTGTGAGGATGAAATGTGATAACACATGTACAAGCCTTTGCTACATACATGTTGACTATGAAGGGATGATATCCAAAAAATAAAATGAAGGGGGGACAGAAGCCTCTCCCCACCTACTTTCTGGTGCCCCACCCTTGGTGAGGGACATGGCCCTGATCTGTTAGGTCTGGGGGCAGAGCCTCACCTTTTCTCACAATGGCGGCTCTACAGAGTTGGGTTCCCCATGTTCTAGACTGGGGCTCCCTGAGGGTTCCTCAGCACTTGGATTGGGTCTCTAGATGTCACGTGGACCATGACTGCAAAGCTCCAGACCAATCTCACCATGAATGTTACTGGACTGTGTAGCCTTCCCTCCAAGGGGAGGCCAGTTCATTGAGAGGTGCCACAAGAGGCCATCCTAGCCAGGACACATGGCAGCTTCAGAGGGCCAGCATTGGCTTCCTCTAGGACCATGCTGGGTCAGGGAGTGACCCCAGCCTAGGAGTGGCCACACATGGTCAGGCCTGGAGGGGGCTCTTCCCTGAGCCCCAGCCCACCCTCTCCATAGAGTCCTTGGTCAGGGCCTTTCCTAGGGCTGGGTCACATCACTCTCCTCTCAGAGCCTCAGTGCTTTCAAATGAGCAATGGGGTTGTTGCGGGGAAAAGCTTTGAAGCCCCCCAAATGTGCCAGAAATGACAGTTATGAGCTTTTTCCAAGTTAGCGCTGGAGCGTAGGTCTGGGATCTCACTGACAGAGGGGACTCTAAGTCAGGAAGGGCCCTCTCCCAGGGCAGGCTTCCCTGGGAACTCAACTCAAGCCTTCCTGGCCTTGAGGCCAAATGTGTCTCTTGGTCTGTCTCTGCTCTCTCTGTCTCTCTCCATCTCCCTCTCCCCTCTGTCTCTCTCTCCTCTGTCTCTGTCTTTCTCCATCTCTCTCTGCTCTGTCTCTCTCCATCTCTCTTTACACTCTCTCTGTCTCTCTCCATCTCCCTCTCCCCTCTGTCTCTCTCTCCTCTGTCTCTGTCTCTCTCCATCTCTCTCTGCTCTGTCTCTCTCCATCTCTCTTTACACTCCCTCTGTCTCTCTCCATCTCCCTCTCCCCTCTGTCTCTCTCTCCTTTGTCTCTGTCTTTCTCCATCTCTCTCTGCTCTGTCTCTCTCCATCTCTCTTTACACTCCCTCTGTCTCTCTCCATCTCCCTCTCCCCTCTGTCTCTCTCTCCTCTGTCTCTGTCTTTCTCCATCTCTCTCTGCTCTGTCTCTCTCCATCTCTCTCTACCCTCTGTCTCTCTCCATCTCTCTCTACCCTCTGTCTCTGTCTCTCCTCTCACCCCCTTTCTTCCCTGCCCCCTCCCTCTCCACTATGTCAGCTGTCTCTCCAGTTGTCCTCCTCCTCCTCATTACTGTTAATCTGCTGATTTCCTCAGTCTTCTATGCCCCTCCCCCCAGGGGAGAGAGCTGCCAAGCAGCAGGGAGTGGGCTCTGCCTGTGCCACCCAGAGCCTGGCATTGCCCCCCCAGCTCTCGCCAGGTTGGCGGCAGGAAGCTGAGAGTCTGTTGGTGCAGAGCCTTGGCTTGGCGCCCTTGGGCCCATCACCAGTTCCAGGAAGGAATCCAGAGCCAACTCAAGATACACTTCCCCTCTCTAGGTTGGGGGGTGGGGGGAGGATGTGCTCCTGCCCCAGCAGCGGGTCCAGACCTCTGTAGAGTTGGAAGCTGGAGTCAGACTCCTGTGTTCCCTCCCAGCTTCTCCAGGTCAGCACCACCTGAAGCCACAGCCATCACTTCCCCTCCCCTCACCCCCCATGGGTTAGCCTTAGAAAGAAGGGCTGGCCTCCCTCCTCCTGCCTAGTCTTTCCATCCCTCCCAGCTTCCTGGACCTTGTGGCTTCTCCAGACACCTAAGGGTCCAGTCAAGATGGGCTGCACCCTCACTGGTGCACCATCACTCACACTGTAGGTGTGAACACCTACAACTCAGAAATCAGAGAATGCTCCAAATCCAGGCTTGAGGGACTGTTTGTGGATTGTCTGGACTTAAGAATGTAATGAAAAATATTAAGAATGCAGACTAAACATTCCCCCAGAGAGCCAATGGTTAAACGTTTACGAGCAGACAGAGTCCAAAGCTTGTTTGAGGAGGTGAAGAGGCCTCACTCACCTTAGAGGGCTCCCGATATCTCCAGAAGGTCACCTGCACTGCCACGAAAAACACCAGCGTGAAGGAAACAAAGCCCTGGGGAAACAGAGGGAAGGCAGAAGGACATTTGTTCAGCAGGAGGAGGAGGAGAAGATCTGAGAGGCCCCCCAGCCCAGAGATGTAGGGATGACTTCCTTCTTTATCCTTGGGTCCCCAGAACCTGGCACCATGCCTGGCACACAAGTGGTGCTTAATAAATGCTTGTTGACTGAGATCTGCCAGGTGGCAACCTCCCTCGCCAGGCTCCACACAAGGATGGGCATGGTTCCTTTAGTGAAATGGTCTCCATCAGAGTAGAGAGGCCAGACCTCTGGATGTGAAGGCAGCCCCCACCCCTTCCAGCCCCACAACTGAATTCACTCTGTGACCCTCTCCCTCAGTTTTCCCATGTGTAAATCCCAGGGGTTGTCCTGGCTGGCTTCTCCCAGCTCTGACACCCAGTAAAAGAAGGGTGGTAGCCAAGGTTGGTGAGGATAGCCCCAGGAGAGAGGAGGTGGCCACCCCTCAGCTGGAGACCCTCCCGTCACCAAGCCTGGACGCACAAGGTTCTCCTATGCAAGGAAAAGGGATGAGACTCAGTTGTGGAGTCCTGCCTTTAGCTTTAAAAACAAGGAAGTTGCAGCTAAAAGGTTGAGACGAACCTCTGGGCCAGCAGTCCCAGGACAGACCCTTCTCCAAGATAAATAGGAAATGGATGCTAATCTCTATCCAGGAACCAATTCTCAGGACAAAGGGGTCAAAGATGAGAACAGTTTTCAAAAGGAGAAATGCAACTATCCATCGTCATATGAAGAAATGTGACCAGAAACGCCAATTCCACCAAGCTTGGTGTTTGGTCAGGGCCTAGGGGAAGGTGGGCCCCTGACTCAAGGTGCTGGGCAGGGCCCAACTCCTCTGGAAGATGACCTACACCCAGGCCTCCCATCCCAGGCTTCTACCCCAAGGGGGCTGGAAAGAAAGGTCTCTAGAGGAAGCAGCCCCCAGCCCCACACAAAGTGGGGCCAGCTCTGGGCTCTGAGGGGGTGACTGGGAGGGATTCAGAGGACATCCTATGAACCGAGGTGTCGGGTTAAGATACAACAATCTGAACAGAAATGGCAAAGCTGCCCCTGGGCCCAGGGTGATAAAGAGACCCAGAGGCCATAAGGATCCCAGCATTTGGGGAGAATCAGGGAGCTCCAGAAGGAAGGCACAGGAGTTGGGTTCTGATCCTGCACGGCTGCTTGGTACCTAAATGACTGATCCCCTCTCTGGGCCCCAGGAACTTAACTTTAAAAAGCAGGGAGGGGGGTTGAACTTGACCTGAGAAGCTCTCTTCAGCCCATTCTATGACCCAGGACCCTCAGGAGCAGACAGCTAAGGCAATATGTGGTCAGCCATAGGGCCTGGCAGGATGGGCAGTTTGGTTTGAATGATCGACTGTTCTGAGGGGTGCAGGGGAAGCGCACAGACATAGGCTGTGGGCCAGATAGATCTTCCTGGCAATGGGAGTTGGCTCAAAGAGGCAGGTGCTGCCTTGAAAGCGAGTGAGCATCTCACCCCTCAACACCTTTGAGAACAGCTCGGAGGACAAGGTCCAGTATTTGGTGTTGAGGGTTCTGGATCAGGTCTGGGAGGGGCTCACTGACCCCCAAGGCCTCTTTCAGCCAGGACAGTCTATGATATAAGATACCCCGGACCCAGCATTTCCAGACTCACTCAGTCTCAGTTCCCTCATCTAGGTCATGGGGGCTGGCAATCCTCAAACTGCTGACCTCTCAGGGATGTGGTGAGCAAATGCTCTACAAACCTGAGGGTCCAAGATAAGAGGCAGGCACCGTCTTTTCCACCCTATCACATACGTCTGGCTGGTGCACAGGGGAGGCTGGGTGTGTGTGGAGGTTGGAAAGGCTTTTACTGACTGGCCAGAGGAGGGCTTCTCTCTGGGGGCTGAAGGATTCCAGGCCCAAGAAAGGTGAGCAGTGTGGCAGACTAGGGACAGTTCCCTAGGGGTTACTGGAGCCTGCCAGAGCATCCCTGTGTCCCCTTCCAACCCTGCTATCGGATTCCCCTTCCCAGGTGACATGATACTAGGAAATAGGTCCTGACTGGGTGGCAGCTAGAACCAGGCCTGCAGGGCTTCTAACCTCCAGCACAAACTGTAAATTTGTGGCTCCTGTCTTGGGTAGCAGGGCCCAGCCTCCTAGGGTCCTGGTGTCCTAGAGTAAGCCTGGCAGAAGTTGAAGAGATCTCAAAGCTGAGACCCTGGCCCTGAGCATCAAAGGTGCTTGAGGACCTTGCCCCATCACCTTCTCTGCCCCAGAGCCTTTGGCTCATTGGTGCGTTCACCAACTACCTGGGCTGTACCCAAGCCAGCCCCCTTGTGTTTTTGCCAGGACCCCATTACTTCTGTGGACCTACATGCCCTGCCTGCCAAGCCCCTATCCCAAGCCATGCTTAGTCCTTGGGCCAGGCTGTCATTCTCAAACCTTCTCTGGGAAGTACTGAGGACCAGAGGGCAGTGGTGAGGCCACTGGCAGCCGAGAGTCCACTGCCCGCTGGAGGATGCTTCCAGCAGCCTCTGTCTCTGCCAAGGCCCTTAGGTTCATAGGCCCCAGAGCTTCAAGGACTCTTCTACATTATCTGGTCTAACCCAATGTGGAAAAGGAGGAAACAGGACTAGAGGAAAGAGGGGCTTGCCCAGTCACCCCTTGGGATGGCCTCCTCCTGAGTTGCCTCTAAATGTCTATGCATGGGGAGAGGTGAGAAGGTGGGCACCTGAAGTGTCGCCCTGCCCCAGCCCTGCCAGGAAGGCTGGCCTCCGGTCCATCAGGAGAGCAGCAAAAAACAGCTAGGCGTCTTGAATTTGGGACCTGGGGTCAGGAAGCTCTGGGATCCAATTCAGCCTCAGACACTTCCAAGCTGTGTGTCTTTGCGCCAGTCACTTGTCCTCCAGCAGCCTCATTTCCTCATCTAGAAGGTGGGGGTCCTAATGGCCCACAAGGCCAGGCTTGTTGTAGGAACCAAATGAGAAACCTGTGAAGAGCTTAATGCAGTGCTGGCGCATGGTAGGCTCTCTGTAAATGCGTGCTGTTATCATTGTTACTAGGGAATATTTGTAGAGACGTGTTGTAAACTTTGAAGTATGACATGAAAGCAAACTATTGTCATAGATGGGAGAAATGAGACCTGGGGAAGGGAGCTGTCCAAAGTCTAGAACCGAGATTGGAATTTAGGTATTTTATTCTCAAGTCCAGGGGGCTTCCCACTAGGTAGGACACATCTGTGTCTTCTCGATGAGGAAAAAAAGGAAGCCACAGACACCCCCTCATGTCCCCCGCCAGCCAGACCTGGGGCAGACAATGGCACCAGGGCCACCAGCCAGGAGCTCATCTGGAGACATCTGCCCCTTCCCCCAGCAGCCCTGGGCTTCTGGGGCAGGGGAGGAGGTGGGGCAGAGCAGAGGAGGGGTGTCCTTCCCTGCCCCTTTGCTGCCCACTCTGACCCCATCCAGAAGCCTCCGGGGCCCAGGGGTGGCTGAGGGATTGCTCCAGCCCCACCAAGGGATCCCAGCAGAGAGAGCTCAGGGTCCCCACTGGGGCCCCGGGGTAGTGGGTGCTGGGGCAGGAGGTGGGCCCAGACCTATCCTTCCCTTCTAAACCTAAACAAAAGCAGTTCAGTTTTGTGCTTTTCTGGCCCTCAGCCCTCTTGTCCTTCACCCTCCAAGGTCTTTCATTTCCTGAGGAACTGACCCCCTGAGAGGAGCAGCCTTGAGAGGTCAGGGCAGGAAGTTGAATGAAAGGCACCCCACCCCCACAGACGACAAGCTCTTCTTTTCTGGGGCAGGGCCAGCGCCCACTGCTGAAATTTTAGAACACCAGTGTGTGTGTGTGTGTGTGTGTGTGTGTGTGTGTGTGTGTGTGTGTGTGTGTGTGTGTGTGTGTGTGTGTGTGTCTGAGAAGAAATATTAGTGACCAAGAAGAGTTGGGGAGAAAGGATACATATGACGTTTTGGGTACCTTGGCCCACGCAAGAAACGGGGTCCTGGGGGGCCCTGGACAGGTCCACAGTCCCGGGGGACAAAGGAAGCACAGATCTCTTCCCTGTCTTGCCCGGTTCACCAGGTCACTCACTGAGTCCACCTCAGCCTCCCCCACAAGCTCATTACCTCTCGTCCCTGGGACCCCAGGACACAGGGAGGCATGCGGGGGTAACAAGATTATTGGGAACAAAGGGAAGGGAGGGATATTTGGACTTGGAACTTCCCAGATGTAGGGAACCCCTTCTTCCCTGCAGACCTGGCACCCTGAAGAGGCTGACTCATCCACTGTCCATAGCTGGGGGCACACTGATTTATTAACTGGATAATTAATTCTGTTTGTATCACAATCACTCCCATTCTCTAGGCTTTTTGAGCGCTTGCTGTTAGCACACCCATTTCCCAAAGTGAAAAAGTGAAGTTCAGAGCTGCTACTCCAAGCTGACTCCTGGTTTGTCCTGGAGCCTCTGGAGAGTTGGATGAGGGGGGTGCAGAGTCCAGTGCCCGGCCCCAGGGAGGCCTGGTCTGCAGAGCTGAGCACCTAACAGCCCATCCACATGTCTATGCGCCTATAGTGCGCAGCACTGGGGATATACCAGGGGATCCCCCACTCCCACCCCCACAGAGGCTCCGCTGATCTTTGGCCTCTCTCCTGATCACTGTCCACTACCACAACACACATAGGATGCTGCAGATCTGATCAGGGCAGCGGGGGAGGGGTGGGGAGGTGCTGGGTCACCTCACTGAGCAGTGGGGCTAAGGGTGGGCACAGCCAGAGAGAGGGGTTGGCTAGGGCCCAGAACACTTTCTCTCAGCACAAATACCAGTGTTCTCTTTCCACGGAAGGAGGAGAGCTGAGTCTTAGCTCTCATTGGCCACCTGCTGCCTCTGCTTTGACCCTATCGCTTCCCCTCCTTTGACCAGCTTGTCCGTCCCCTTAGTCTGTGGTCCAGACAGGAGGACTGCAGACCCCTCCACTCAGCCATGCGCTGCCTCCCTCTCTGGGCCTTAGCATCTTCATCAATAAAATGGGGACAGAGTTCATCCCCCTCTCATAGGGTCTTATTAAAAGAAGTCCTTTGCAGAGCTAAAAGCATGAGAAAAATTAGAGCCTGTTAGGACTCAGCATCTTTTTTTTCTTGCCAAAACTGTGTGTGTGTGTGTGTGTGTGTGAGTGTGTGTGTGTGTGTGTGTGTGTGTGTGTGTGTGTGTGTGTGTGTGTGACAGAACATTCTCGGGTCTGCGCTCCTTCCTGGAATGGAATCTGGAAACATGGCCAGGGTAAGAAGCACTGACCCTTTAGGACTCAGTTTCCCTCTCTGTAACATCAGCAGTCTCTCTCTAAAGGGCCCTTCCAGTCACGTGCCCAGCTGGGCACTGCCCAGCCTTCCCAGGGCCCCCTGGAAGGCGGGCACACAAGGAGCTATGGGGCCACTCCTAGCTCAGGATGGGGATGGGACAGAGGAGGAGGGGGCGGTAGGGGGGACAGGCTCAGGCTGCCTTTGCCAGGTTCTGAGCTCCCCTCCTGTCCTGGGCACTGGGAGGATTGGGGGACGCCTTGTGTCCCGGCTAACACGCAACAGGCCTGGTTGCTCACAGAGGCCTGGAAAGTCGGGTCCCAGACAGCACAGGGCTGCCAAGAAATCTGGGCTTTTTCTTTATTACAGGCTGGGTACAGGCTGGCAGCCAGACACAGAAGCTTGACTTTCGGCGTCGACGCGCCCCTTAGTGGTCAAAGACGATGATGCAGCTCTCCAGGCGGCCTCTCTGGCCCTGGATCCATCCAACCATTCTCTGGCTCCCACAGTTAACCCACATTCACCGTGTGCTCCTGACGCTCTCCTCCACGTCATGCTCCGTGGAGCTGACAGACTAAACAAGCCCTTGCCCAAGACTCAGTTTCCTCCTCTGTGAAACACGGGGGCCACAGTTCCCCAGACGCTGTCTTACAGGCTTAGGACTTTCATAAGCTTCCACCGTCTAACTAGAAACTAAGTTATCAGTGTCAGCTGGGCACCCTGGCTTCTGGGTCCACCCTCTCCTCCCAGCCTCTGAGAAGAGGGCTCCAGGAGTACAGAATTACCAGCATCCAGGGAAGCAATCCCCCACTGGTGTATACACACACCACACACACACACACACACCACATATACACACAGAAACCACACATACACACCACACAATACACACACCACACATATCTCAGCCTCTTAACCAGGCGTTCCTTTAGGCTCTGTCCTGGGCCCTCTCTCCTCCCTTCTCAATGATCTCATCAGCTCATATGGGTTTAATTATCCCCTCTGTTGATGACTCCCAGATCAACAAATCCAGCCTGAGTCACTCTCTGCAGCTAAAGCTCTGCCTCACTAACAGTCGGACATTTCCAACTAGATGTCCTGGAGACACCTCCAGCTCAACAGTCCCAACCAGGACTCTCTCCCTACTCCCTACTCCAAGCTGTCCCCTCCTCTGAACTCCCCAAATTTCATTGAGGGCACTGCCATCCTCCCAACAGTGGTATCAGCCTTGACTCTTCTCTCCATCTATCTAAACAACTGCCAAATCTTGTCATTCCACTCTCCATGACAACCCTCCAGTCCACCCATCCTTCCTTCCATCCCCTTCCATGGTCACCTCTCCAGTTTGACTGCCTTTTGACTAGACTAGTAACCTTCAATTTGGTTCTCTCCTCTCTAACTCATTTTCCATGAGATTACTAAAGTGAACTTCTAAAGTCCATGGCTGACGAATCACTCAGCAAACACCAATGGCTCCCATTCCCTCTAGAATCAAACTATAAATGCTACAGTTTGGTGCTGGAACCCTTCACAATGTGCTGCCATTGGACTCCTTGGCTTTTCCCACATTTCACTTCTCACATGCTATGGTTCAGCTAAACAGATCTTCCACATGTTCCATATACATCTAACTCCACTTCCCACCACCATGCTCACGCTTGGGATGATTGACTTCCTCTCTGATTCCTTTAAGGCTCAATGCCAGGACCATCTCTTTGTCCTGATCCACCTAGCTACCAGGGCCCCCATGGGTCCCCACACCAGATTATCTCATAGCTAAGTTATTTCTATTTTATATCTTTTCCCACTCCTGGGAGGGCTTCCCCCTCTCAGGACCACCATACCTCAGCTGCCTGCTCACCCTCGAGCTCCACACTGGCTCCTTTGTCTCACTGATGAGCTCCTTTGGGGGCCTCCATTTTGGGCTGGGGCTCAGACTGACCTTCATCCATTCCCTTTCAGACACTGAGCAGAGCCACAATGAGCCCTCCCCAGCCCACCCCTTGGAGTTTTTCCAGGATAAATATTCATAGTTCCCTCCACCTGACCTCATACATGGCCCTTCCCTCTCCTGATTTCTCTCCTCCAGAGTCTCTGCAGGGTCTTTCCTCAGATAAGCTGAACCAAATCCTTTCTGCATAAACTTCAGCCAGAACTGAGGGCCAGGGGCTTTCTCCTGGGAAGCAGCATGAGACAGGGAATGAGGAGTGACTACAGAAGGCTTAGTCTCATCCCTGAGAGAGGCCTGGAATCCAGGACTGGGGGAATCACAGGCTTCTGGAACCAGCCAGAATGGGCTTCAGAGCTCTCTGGTCTAATGTCCTCATTGTACAGATGAGGAAATGGAGGCCCAGGTCAATAGAAAGAGAAAGGTGAATGCCTCCCCAACCTGGAATTAAGTTATAAATCCTGACCTGGGCCATGAAGGATGAGTATGATTCTGAGAGGCTAAGAGGACAGGAAAGACCTCCCAGGCAGATGAAGATCCCTAGCCAACCTGGCCTTTTGGTCAGCCCTGGCACCTAGCATTCTGTCACAGAAGCCAGATGTCATGGAAGGAAAGAACCTTCTCTAGGCTTGAGGTCTAGCTTCAGTTCTTGCTAGATGAGTGACCCTGGGCAAGTCTCCTGTGAGCCTCGGCTTGCCCCCTTGCTCTTGTGAGTGGCTGAGGAGCTTCCTGGGTCCTGGGTCATCACACATTTTCATGAGTTGAATCAAATCTGCCATCCCTGCTGTCCCAATGCTGTTGGAACAGTGTGTGTCTGGAATGGGAAGCAGACCTGGCAGAGAATGGTCCAATGGCCACTACTCACATCTAGGGACTCATGAGGGGACAGGAGACATCATCACCAATAGGAAGATATAGAGCACAGGAAGGGTTAGGGAATGGGGGTAAGTTGCACACCTTGGAGACACAGCTACTGCTGAATTCACCTGCCAATGGAAGGTAGGAAAGGCAGGCCAGGTCATCACCTAGGAAAATGAGGCATGTCTGGGGTTTGAAGGTCTGGACTAGGGCTTAACATACAGGTAGGAGGGGCTTTCAGTGAGGAATGGAGGGTAGCTTATGAAGGCCAGTTAGAATATAGTCCTCTGATTTCTCATCACTAGGCTTGAAGCTAAATGAAGGGGGCAGAGGAAGCATCCTCATGCAGACATGACAAGGTTCATATTGCAGAGAAGACTGGCCTTTATCCTGCCAGGATGATAGCCCAGGAGAGGACCAGGTGATGAACAAGAAGGGATCAAGGCCTCACATATGCCTACATGAAAATGCCTGAGATACAGCAATAGAAGCAGCCCAGAGAGTGGAGACGAGGCAGGAAGCTGCCTGAGCTCTCCACAATTCCCCTCCAAACAATTTTCAATCAAGCCTCAAAACAAAGCCTAAAGTGGAAAACCCACAAAAGGATGGAGTCAAACAGTTTTCCTGCCCAAGGTAACTTAGAAGGAGTACCTGTAAAGGTCTTGGGTAAAAGGGGGAGCACAGCCCAGCACAGGCAATGTCTGGGCACACGAATGGGAGGCTCTTTGCTACAGTACAGTCCACACTCAGCAGACCAGCAGCGTAATGGGTCAGCAATGAAGCAGTCATCCCTGGCAGCAGGCTAGTGGCCTGGCTCAGCTGGTGAGCCAGCCCTCAGCTCTGGAAGTTCTAGTGCATTAGGCATGACTAAGCCAGGCAATCTCAGGGGAGCATGTTAGCCACCAGCCTGGGAGACCCCAGCACAGCAAGCCAGAAACCAAGCCCCTGAGCCCCTGGGCCCCTGGGCCCCTGAGCAAGAAGCTTGGGACAATTCCCTCTGCACCCCAAGAGAAGAGCTCAACTTTAAAAGTCATGAAAGAGGCTGGAAAATCAAATCAAAACAAAAAATCCCCAACCATAGAAAGCTACTATGGCAACAGAGATCAAAACACAAATTCAGAAGAGGACAACAATGTCAAAATGTTCACATGTGAAGTCACAAAGAGAAATATAAATTGGTCTCAGGCCCAAAAAGACCTCCTGGAAGAGCTCAAAAAGGATTTTGTAAAATCAAATAAGAGAGGTAGGAGAAAAATTGGAAAAAGAAATGGGAGTTATGCAAAAGGATTGTGAAAAAAAGTCAACAGCTTGGTAAAGAAAGCACAAAAAATAGGTGAAAATGTACAAATATTCACTGAAGAAAACAACTCCTCAAAAAGTAGAACTGGTCAAATGGGAAAGGAGACACAAAAGCCAACTCAAGAAAATAATTCTTTAAAAATTAGAATTGGGGAGTTGTGAACTGATCTAGCCATTTTAGACAGCAATTTGGAACTATTCCCAAAGAGCTATAAAACTATGCATACCCCTTTGACCCAGCAATACCATTTCTAGGGATGTATCTCAAAGAGATCATAAAAATGGGAAAAGGACCGGTACTTACAAAAATATTCATAGCAGCTCTTTTTGCTGTGGCCGAGAATTTGAAATTGAAGTGATATCCACCAACTGGGGAATGGCTGAACAAGTTGAGGTATCTGAATGTAATGGTATACTATTGTTCTGTAAGAAATGATGAGCAGATGAACTTCAGAAAAACCTAGAAAGACTGATGCTAAGTGAAATGAGCAGAACCAGGAGAACATCGTTCAAAGTAACAGCCACATTGTTTGATGACCGACTTTGACAGACTTAGCCCTTCTCAAATGCAAAGATTTAAGACTCATGGTGGAAAATGCATCCCCATCCAGAGAAAGAACTTTGGAGTCTGAATGAAGATGCTGCAGACTATTTGTTCTCCTTTTCCTTTGTTGTTTCATTTTCCTTCTTCTTTTTCATGGTTCCTTCCATTGGTTCTAATTCTTCTTTACATCATGACTAATGTGAAAATATGTTTAATATGAATGTATATTTAGAGCTTATATCAGGTTGCACGCTATCTTGGTAAGGGGACAGGGGAGGGAGGCAGAGAAAATTTAAAACTTATGGAAGTGAATATTGAAAACTAAAAACAAATAAATAAAGTTAAAAAGTTAGAATTGGGCAAGTGGAAGCTAACAATCCTATGAGACATCAAGAAATAATCAAACAAAATCAAAAGAATGAAACAAATAGAAAAAATGTAAAATGCCTTCTTGGAATAATAACTGATCTGGAAAATAGACCCAGGAGAGAGAATTTCAGAGCTATTGGACCACTTGAAAGCTATAATCAAAAAAAGTGCCTGGGCAACATCTTTCAAGAAATTATCAAGGAAAACTGTCCTGATATCCTGGAACCAGAGAGTAAAATAATAATTGAAAGAATCCAGTGATCACCTCTTGAAAGAGATCCCCAAATGAAAACTCCCATGGATATGACAGCAAAATTTTAGAGTTCTCAAGTCAAGGAGAAAATACTTTGAGCAACCAGAAAGAAACAATTCAAATATCCTGGGGTCACAGTCAGGATTGCACAAGATTTAACAGCTTCTACATTAGAGTACAGGAAGGTTTGGAATGTGATATTCTAGAAGACAAAGGAGCTTGGATCACAACCAAGAATCAACTAGCCAGCCAAACTGAGCATAATCTTAATGGGGGAAAATGGAAATTCAATTAAATAGGAGACTCTCAAATATTCCTGATGAAAAGACCAGAGTTGAACAGAAAATTTGATTTTCAAATACAAGAATCAAGAGAATCATAAAAAGGTAAACAGAAAAGAAAAAAACACAAGTTATTCAGTCAGGTTAAATTGTTTACATCCCTACATGGGAAGATGATATTTGTAACTCTTAAGAACTGCATTTCTATAGGATATTTAGGAGTATACATAGACAGAGGGTGAGGGTATAAGATGATTTTGATGGAGTGATATAAAAAAATTAAAGGGTAAGAAAAAGAATTTCAGTAGGAGAAGATGGAAAAGATAGGCAAAATGGGGTAAATTATATCACATGAAGAGACACAAAAAACCTGCTACAGTGGAGAGGAAAATGTTTGAACCTTACTGTAACTGGAATTGGCCCAAAGAGGGAATAACATACACACTCAGATGGGTTTAGAAATCTATCTTATCCTATAGTAAAGTAAAAAGGGACAGGGATAAGGAAAGGGTGGGGGGGACACTAATAGAAGGGAGAGTTGATTGGGGGAAGTGGTGATCAGAAGCAAAATACTGGAGAGAAGGGAAAGGGTGAAAGGAGAGACAGAGACAGAGACAGAGACAGACAGAGAGAGAGACAGAGAGAGAGAGAGACAGAGAGAGAGAGAGACAGAGAGAGAGAGACAGAGACAGAGAGACAGAGACAGAGAGCCAGAGAGAGAGAGAGACAGAGAGAGACAGAGACAGAGAGACAGAGACAGAGACAGAGAGAGAGACAGAGACAGAGACAGAGAGAGAGACAGAGAGAGAGAGAGAGAGTGTAAAGAATAAAGAGGGGGAATGCAGGATGGAGGGAAACACGTAATAATCATAACTGTGAATGTAAATGGGATGAACTCTTCATTAAAACAGAAGCGGATAACAGACTGTATTAAAAAACCAGAATCCTACAATATGTTGTTTACAGGAAGCACATTTGAAGCCGAAAGATACACATAGAGCAAATGTAAAAGCCTGGAGCAGAATATGCTTCAGCTGAAGTAAAAAAAAAAAAAAAAGCAGGGGTAGTTAGCAATCCTGATATCAGACAAAGCAAAAGCAAAAATAGATATAATTAAAAGAGACAAGGAAGGAAACGACATCTTATTAAAAAATACCATAGATAATGAAGTAAAGTCAATACTAAATATACGTACACTAAATGGCATAGCATTCAAATGTCTAAAGAAGAAGTTAATTGAATCTTAGGAGGAAACAGCAAAACTTTACTCATGGGGGACCTTGACTTTTCCCTCTCAGAACTGGATAAATTTAACCAAAAAGCAAACAAGAAAGAAGTTAAGGAAGTGAATAGAATTTTATCAAAGTTAGATATGATAGACCTCGGGAGAAAAATTGAATGGGAAAAGAAAGGAATATACTGTTTTCTCAGTGGTACATGGCACCTACAGAAAAAGTGTCCATGTGTTAGGGCATAAAACCTCACAATCAAGTGCAGAAAGGTAGAAATATTAAATGCATCCTTTTCAGATCATGATACAATACAAATTACATTTATAAAGGACCATGGAAAGATAGATTAAGAGTTAACTGGAAACTAAATAATCTAATCCTAAAGAATGAATGGGTCAAAGAACAAATTCTAGAAATAATTTAAAATTTCATTACAGAGAATGACAGTAATGAGACAACATACTAAAATGTAGGGGATGCAGCCAAAACAGTACGTCAGGAGAAATTTTTTTATCTCTTAACTCTTCAACAAAATAGAGAAAGAGCATATCCATGAATTGGACATAGAACTTAAAAAACAGAAGAAAAAAAAAGAAAATCCCCAATTAAACACGAAATTGGAAATCCTGAAAATCAAAAGAGAAATTCACAAAATTGAAAGTAAGAAAACCATGGAACTAATATATAAATCTAAAGAAAGCAATATATCACAAGCATCATACATTATGACAAGGTAGGATTCATACCAGGAATGTAGGGCTGGTTCAATTTTAGGAAAACTATCAGCATAATTGACCATATCAATAACAAAACCAACAGAGATCATATGATTATCTCAATAGATGCAGAAAAACCTTCAACAAAATACAACACTCATTCCTACTAAAATACTGGAGAGCATAGGAATAAAAGAAGTTTTCCTTAAAATGATAAGTACCATCTATCTAAAACCATCATCAAGTATTATGTGTAACGAGGATAAGATAGAAGCCTTCTCAGTAAGGTCAGGAGTGAAACAAGGATGCCCACTATCACCTTTATTGTTCAGTATTGTACTAGAAATGTTAGCTTTAGCAATAAGAGAAGACAAAGAAATGACAGGAATTAGACGAGGCAATGATGAAACAAAACTATCCCTTTTATAGCAGATGATATGATGCTATACTTGGAAAACCCTAGGGAATCAACTAAAAACTAACTGAAATAATTGACATCTTTAGCAAAAATTGCAGGTTATAAAACAAGCCCACGTAAATCATCAGAATTTCTAGAGATGACCAACAAAGTCCAACAGAAAGAGAAAGTCTATTTAAAAATAACTGTAGATGATATAAAATATTTGGGAGTCTACCTGCCAAGACAAACCCCAGAACTATATAAACACAATTATAAAACATGAATAAAATCAGATCTAAACAACTGGGAAAAAATATTAGTCGCTCATGGATACATTGAGCTAATACAACAAAAATGACAATTCTACCTAAATTAATTTACTTATTCAATGTCATATCAATCAAACTACCAAAAATTATTTTATAGAGCTAGAAAAAATAACAACAAAATTCATCTGAAAGAACAGAAGTTCAAGAATATTAAGGAAATTAATGAAAACAAATGCAAAGGAAGATGGCCTAGCAGTAAGAGGTCTAAAACCATATTGTAAAGCAACGATCATTAACACCATCTGATACTAGCTAAGAAATGGAGTAGCAGATCAGTGAACTAGATTAGATCCACAAAACGCAGCAGTAAACGACCATAGTCATCTATCTAGTGTTTGATAAACCCCAAGACTCCAGCTTCGGATGAGAACTCACTATCTGACAACAACTACTGGGGAAACTAAATAACAGCAGGGCAGTGAGCAGGTATAGACCAATATCTGACACCATATACCAAGATAAGGTCAAAATGTGTGCAGATTCAAGACATAAAGGGTGATACCATAAGCAAGCAAGGAATAGTTTACCTGTCGGATCTCTGGAGAAGAGAAGAATTTATGAGAAGACCAGAGACAGAGAGCATCATGAAATACAAAATGGATCATTTTGATCACATAAAAATTTAAAAAGTTTTATACAAATGAAACCAACGCAGCCAAGATTAGAAAGAAAACAGAAAGCTCAGAAACAATTTTTATAGCCAACACCTCTGATAAAGACCTCTTTTCTCAAATACGTAGAGAACTGAGTCAAATTTGTAAGATTATAAGTCATTCCACAATTGATAAATGGTCAAAGGATATGGACAGGTAGTTTTCAGATGAAGACATTAAAGCTATCTATAGCCATATGAAAAAAATGCTCTAAATCACTATTGATAAGAGAAAAGTAATTTAAAACAATTCGCCTCACACCTAACAGATTAACTAATATGATAGAAAATGAAAATGATAAGTGTTGGAGGGGATGTGGGAAAATTGAGTTGTGAACTAATCCAACCATTCGGGACAGCAATTTGGAACTATGCCCAAAGGGCTATAAAATTGTGCATACCCTTTGATCCAGCAATACCACTGCTAGGCCCGTATACCAAAGAGATTATAAAAAAGGTAGAAGGACTCACATGTACAAAAATGTTTATAGCAGCTCTTTTTATGGTGACCAAGAACTGGAAATTGAGGAGATTTCTTCCCCTCCTCCCCCTCTTCTGCCCAGTGCCCCAGGTCCCTGGCCTTCTGGCTGTTTCACAAACCGTTCCATCTCCTGGTCCTCGCATTCTCTCTGGCTGTCCGCCACGTCTGAAAGGCTCTTCCTTCTCTACTCTCTTGACCTCTCTGGTTCCTTTTAAGCCCCAACCACCATCCCACCTTCCGCAGGAAAACTTCCCAGCCTTTCCTCATTCCAGTGCCTTCCCTCTTTGAATTATTTCCAGTCTATCCTGTATATAGCTTGTTTGTATCTATTGTTTGCAGGTTGTCTCCCCCCTCCCCCCAGACGGGGAGCTCCTTGGGTGCAGGGCCTGTCATTTCCCAGAGTGTCTAGCACACAACAACGCTTATTGAATTGGATTGTACAGAAGGAGGAATGAGATCAGGAGTTTAGGAAGTAGGGTCACAAATGTAGTAGAGAAGCATGACCATCACCATCATGTTAGGGGATCTGAAATACTGTCCATGTGCTGGGGCTCTTCTCTGTCTCTCTGTCTCTCCCTCTCTTCCTCTCTCCCTCCTTCCCTGGGGATCTAAGCTTGACCTTAGATACTTAATGTTTCTATCATGACTGGAATAAAGACATAGATGGTACAAATTTAGGAGCATCTAGCACCTAGGGGACAGGGTCAGGACACGCAAAGGCCCAGACAGGTTGGCTCAGGGATGTCAACGCCCTGACAAAGCTGCCCAGACAAAACCAGGGCTGCTGAGCCAGAATCAGGATCCCCGTGGGCTGCATGTTAACTTAGTTTTAAATGTGACACTATCCATCTTTTATTGGGTTTTCACTTATTTTGTTAAATGTTTCCCAGTCACATTTCAATCAGGTTTGGGTCACACTCAGGAATGGTTTTGCTGCATGAGGCCCACTCTTCACTGGACAGGATGAAATTCAACAGGGACAAATGTAAAGTTTTGCTCCGGGGTTCAAACAATCAATTACAAGTACAAGACTAGGAGGCCTGGCCAGACAGTGGTTTGAGTCTAAGGGATGACTTGTCTGGTACAAGCAAGTGCCCCAGTGGTGAAGGAAGCAACATTGAGAGACAGGGATTTGTGGCTAATGAGGTGCTGGCTCTACTGTTCAAGGCCCACCCCGGACCACAGCTGGGCTTGGTTTTAGGCAACAGTGTTGAAGAAGGGCATTGGTAAAGCAGAGGGAGGTGACCAGGATGGAGAAGGTCCTGGGAACTGAGGCCCTCCTCCCCACCCTGGAGGTTTAGCCAGAAGACTCAGGGGCAGGGACTGGTATGAAAGGGAAGAGGAGCTTCCTTTGGCTTGGCCCCGGGCACCAGTCAGGAGCAGGCAGAGTTAGGCCTAAGGACATATTTTCTAATCATCAGAATGATCAGAAGGGAGAAGGGGCTGCCTCAGGAGGCAGTGAGCTCCCAGTGGCTGGAGGGCCACTAGACAGAAGGATAACATATGGAAAGTGCTTTACAAACCTCAAAGGGCATGTAAAACCCAACTATTATGGTCAGCCTTGTTTGAGGACAGGTTTGACCACACCTAGCAAGGACATCTCCCAGCCATGGGCTCCTCCACTCACTGACTCTGGGAGTCAGGAAGGGCCCTGGGGGGCATGGAGAATGACAGACCATCCCTGGGCAGCTGGGCTCCATCCTAGCTCGAATGCCTTTGTCTCCCCTTCTCCTCCCCCACCCCCCTCTGCTCTCAGGGTCTGAGATGGGGGGTCAGGGCTGGAACCATTGTTATCAAGGAGAATAAAGGGAAGGGCTTGGCTCATGGTCAGCCAGCTCCAGTCCCTCTCAGAGTCCCGAGGTCTATCCACTCCTGTTTAGACCCCAGTGCTTCCTGCCACCTCATCCCTTGGCTACTCACCCCAGCCATGAGGCCCTTGGCTTCCCGAACCACACCCAGGGTGCTCAGCACAACCCCCAGGGTCAGCATCGAGGTCAGGAAGATGCCCAGAGAGAAAGCTGTGGGCCAGAGGATGTGGAGAAATTTCAGTCAGGAGAGGGAGCTGGGAGGGGAGGGGATGGTGGGGAGAAACTGGGGAACGAGCTTGGTGGGGGAGGGGGGAACAGTCAGGGGAAGGGGCTTCTGGGAGTGGGACAGAGAGAGTCTCCAGGCCCCTGGCAAATCCCTTCAGCCCTCAGCTTCAGTTTTCCCATTTGTTTTAGCACTGACTCCCACTTTTCTTGCCCTTTAGGAGCCATAGAATTCCTTCCTCAGAACAATCTTGAGACAGTGTTACTGCCCCATTTGACAGACAAGGAACTTGAGTCTCAGTAGCGGACTACATAGCTAAGTGGCAGATCCTGGGTGCCCTGGCACCCAGAAGAGAGGTGCAGCTTGGCATATGAGAAGGCCCAGGACAGACCACAGGAGGTCGGAAACCAGAAGAGACTTGAGAAACTGTCCAGTTCAACCTCCTTATTTTACAGCTAGAGAAACTGAACCCCAGACTTCTCCAAAGTCACACAGGAAGTATCAGTTACTGTCTTTCTCTTTGCAAAATACCCTGCTTGCCCTCATTCAAATCTTGTCTTTCCTTTGTGCCTTAGCTTCCCTGAAACCCCAGAACCTTAAAAAAATCCAGAACTTGCTGGGTGAAGTCAGTCTGTGTCTATGCAGCAGGAGGCCCACTTGTCCAGAGCCGTCCTGGCCCTTTGAGGAGCACCAAGAACCCTGGAGATCTGGAGTCCAAGGGTTCAGTAAAGTATGAGGGTGTGGTCATGAGGGCTTGAGCCCTAATGCTTCACTTTGCAGCTAGAGGTAACTGAGGCACAGAAAGGTAGCAAGGGGTGTGGGTACAATTTGAGCCCAATTCTTAATTAATTCTTAATAAGAGATCCAACATGTCACCCTGACCAAGTCCCTCATTTTACAGAAAAGGAATCAGAGGCTATCAGAGGAGAAGACACTTGCTCAGGGTCAGACCTGGTCTCTGATGCACCCAGGACGGATGCTCTGGGCAGGGAACTGATGGGGGGGACTCACCCCAGTGGTACATGGGCCCATAGGGGTCGTTCTCTGGGGAGACGGAGTGGATGATGACAAAGTGGTCCCCAAATCGGGTGAGGATGGTCAGAGTGCCCATGGAGAGGCCCAGCAGCTTCAGGGAGACAGCAAAGGAGAGAAAGTAGTTGGTGGGAGGGGAGCTGATGGGGGTGCCCCCACCCTAAGAGAGACAGGGTCCCCTAGCCTCCCCCATGACAGGGCTCTAGCACCACCGACTATGGCAAAGAGAGGGAACTCTTGGCCTCCTTCTTGTGCTGGGGCCTTGAGAAGTCACTTGACCTCTGTGGGCCTCAGTTTCCCTCTCTGAACAGTGAGAGGTAGCCACTGTTCCCTGCCTCCCCTTGAGGCGGAACAGAAGCTTTGTCATAGAAAGTATACTTTCTTCTCTTGGAGGAGGAGGCAGAGGAAAACGTAGCAGCTGCCACCACCAAACAGGCCTCAGAGCCCTCTGAACAGTGCCAGGGGCCTCTCTGCCCCAGCCCACAGGCTCAGTCTTTTTCTCAGCTGAGCCCTCTGACTCTGAGCTGGGCCCAGGCTTGGGGTGGCTCCATCTCTGGGCCAGTCTCTCCCTGGACTCAGACCTGACACCTCTCTGCCTCTGCCAGCCTGACATTCAGCTCAGACTCCTCTGCCATATCTGCTTCTCTCTGCCTCTGCCTCTGGCCCCGGGTGCAAGTACCTTCCTGCCCAGTGACAGGCCAGCCTGGCAGGCCACTGATAACTCGGTTTCTGGACGCCTTGATAAGGCCTGGCTCTCAGAGTCCAGCCAGAGTTCTTAGCTTTCCTGCTCTGACTTTGGGAGATGTTGGGGCCCAGCCTGGGGACCCTATGGTCCAGCACCCCTACCAACCCTTGGGCCCCACTAACCCGAGCCACGGAAATTACCAGGGTGAAGAAGCAGGTGGCCAGCAGCTGGCATTTAGCAAAGCGCACACGACCAGGGGAGCCCATGGTGGCAATCCCTTCCTCTCTCCCAGGACTTCAGAGACAGAGGCCAACCCCAGCAAGCCCCAGGCTGTGGTTTCCAGCAGAGCCAAGGCCCGCAACCACAACATCCTCTGATGGGCCGCAGGGCACCGTGGGAGATGTAGTTATTGTGTGTGAGGGGGATACAAGGCTTGGCCTGGGGAGCCTCCACTGGGAGGGGGCCTGAGCGTCCAGCTATGGCCTCTAGTCTGAGGAGAGGCCCCAGCCTTGAGAAGCCTCCACTGGGAGGAGGCCTGAAACTCCAGCTATGGCCTCCAGTCTGAGGAGAGTCTCCAGCCTTGGGAAGCCTCCAGATCTAGCCTCCAGGTTGAAGAGAGGCCCTGGTCCCTGGGAACTTTGCTCCAGGCTTGGAAAGTTAATCAGCATAGATTCCACCAGGTCTCTTACCTAATTAGCCAAAATGACTTAAGGGAGGAAGCATGTCATACTCCTGGCGGAGGTCTCTCCCAGGCCCTCAAGAGGTAACTCTGAGGGGTCTCTGCCATCTCAGTCACCCCCAGGCCTGGCCTGGCTTCTCTCTCCAGACATGGGGGGAGGGGTGGAATCCCTTTGGGAAAAGAAACAGAAAAATCAGGGCTTCTAGAACAGAGCTCACTTGTAAGTGTGTGTGTGAGAGACAGACAGAAACAGAGAGAGAGAAACAGAGATACAGGGAGACATAGAGAGGGAGAGAGAGACAGCGAGAGAGAGAGAGAAGAGACAAAGGGACACACACACACACACACACAGAGCCAACCAGAGAGACAGAGACTCAGTGAGCATGCTAGCTCTTCCCTGCCTCCAGTTGCCTCCTAACCTATACACCCCGTGGCTGGACTTAATGTTCTCCCTCTGCCCACCAAAGGGTGGGATTTGTAACCTTCAAACCTGCAGACTCTGAGCTCCAGTCTTCTTGGAGATCATAGAATCTAAAGCCATCTTTGGATTTCGACAAGTAAATGTCTTTACTTTTTTAGTACCAACAGCCATGAACGTTTAAACGTAGGGTACCAATGGAAAAAGGAGATGCTGAGGTGGCCCAGCTGGAGTCTGGAAGGCCTGAGGTCAAATTGGATGCCAGACCCTGACTAGCTGTGGGACCCTGGCAAAGTCACTTCCCCTCTGTCTGCGCCAGAGGCCTCCACTGTAAATAGGGTCTGATAGCCACACCCACACCAGGGTTGTTGTAAGGATCAAATGAGGTAACCTTTGTAGGAGCCTAGCTCTGTGTTTGGCACATAGTAGGCACTGTATGAGTATTTTCTTCCTATATGAAATTTTGAATTTGTCCTACATAGTTTTTTTAAGTGTATAGTAAATTAGAAGCAACACTAGCAGAACCTGTCTTGCTTGTCTGGGGCCACCTCACTTCCCTCCATCCCCTGTCTTCTGGGTGGCTTTTTAATGTTATATTGATGCGATTTTCTTTCCTTTCCTCCCCCCACCAGGTTTACCACTCACCATCTGCCTCCCCAGAAGCCCAAGCAGGAGACCTCTGATGGGAGAAAAAGCAAATAAACCCATTGGTGGCCAGACCATGTTCCCCTCCTCTCTTCCTTCTCCCCTCCCATCCCACCCCACCCTACTGCCTCTTTCCACAGCTGTGGTCCTTCCAAAGTCCCTCCAAGGGGTTCTGCCTGCCATCACTGGGGTCACTGGGACAAACATGCTTCTGGGTCTGTCCCTGCCCTTCCTCAGTTTGTACAAATGCTCTCGGGCAGCCCTGGAGCTGACCTGGTCCCCTTTTCTTGGAGACAGTCACATTCCATCACTTTCATAGAACAGGATTGGTGCAGCCATCCCCTTTGCGATGAGCACCCCTTTGTTTCCAGCCCTGTTACAATGGAAAGAGCTCCCTATATCCTTTTGTACACCTGGGGCCTTGATCACATCTCTTTGGTGTGTCTGGTAGTGTTGGGTCCAAGGCATTCCTCCACTGTGACAGCTCCAGTTTCACTTCCCCTGGCTTCTCCTTTCCCTCTTTTGATATCTCCTTGAGGGATGTGGGACAAGTTCTTTCCCTAGTCTGAACTGCTTCTCTATATCAGGAAAATGAGGGTGTGCGCAGCGTAGTCTCAGAAAGGGGCTGGATCCAGAGTGGTCAGAGGACTGGGCACAATCCTGGCTTTGCCACACCTGGGGAGGGGAGGGGGGTGTTGAAAGAGGGGCTGACCTGCAGTCCTAACCCAGAGCCTGTTCTGTCTCTAAAGGAACCAAACAGATTGGGGAAGAGCGAGTAACTGGGACAAAGCAGGGGTCACATGGGGGACTGGGACAGAAACTGTTGGGTTGCTCTGCCAAGCACCATCCACAGTAAGTTCCCACTTTTGCCCAAGTTCAACATGGAGTCAATCTTGAGGGGGTTCAACAGCCAGGCAGTGCAAGAAGACATGGAAGGGTAGGCCTTGCCTCTCAAGGTCTTCAGGGGTCCTGCTGCCACTCTCCATGCCCAGGCACGATGCCACCCAGGGAAGGCTCCAGAACAGGCCCAGGGTCCAGGCCCTTTATGCTAGGACTGCGGCAGAGACAGAGACAGAGATATAGAGAGAGATAGAGGCAGAGATAGTGAAACAGTGATCCCAAAAAGATGAAAAAAAGATAAAGGACACATGTATGTGTATGTATATATATGTACACACACATACATATATATACATGTAAATAATGATCAGGCCGATTTCAATAAAACCTGGAAAGACTTCTATGAACTGATACATAGTGAAGTGAGCAGAACCAGGGAAACATTGTACACAGTAACAGCAACATTGTAACAATACTCAACTGTGAATGACTTAGCTCTTCTCGGCAACGCTGATCCAAGACAACCTCAAAGAGCCCAGGATGAGAAAGAGCTGACGGGGTCTGAAAGCAGACTGAAGCAAGCTGTTTTCACTTTATATTTTTTCCTGGATTTTTTTGGTCTTTGTTTTCTTCCAGAACATGGCTAATATGTGTTTTGCCTGACTCCATATGTATAACTGATATCAAACTGCCTTCTCATGGAGAGGAGAGGGCAAGGAAGGAGTGAATGTAGAACTCCAATTTAAAAGAAAAAGAATGTTAAAAATTGTTTTTACGTGTAGTTGGATAAAAACTAAGTTCCAGATTCTCTCCCTCCCTCCCTTCTCTGCTGTCCCCCTCCTTGAAAAAATAAGCAATTTGATTTGGATCATACATGTGCAGTCATACAAAACATCTTCCCATTAGCCATGGTCAACTAGCATTTATTAATCACCCATTCTTCTGCATCACTAGACCAATAAGATGGAAGACTAAACATTTCCTCTGTTCTCTACAATCTCTCAAACTTCTCCAAAACAGAAAGTATGGGTCCTCCTGTCTAGGACAATTGGAACCCAAAAGATGATTAAATATACCAACATGTACAATATATACATTTTATATATAAATACATAAACAAACCCATGAATTAATGTCCACCTTGAGTGTACTCTGTACCTCCTCCTCCATTACTCACCGCCCACATACCATACATTACTGATATGGAGGCTGGGGTAGCCAGAGGAGCACCACAGGGCACAGGGCAACTGACCTGGTATCAGAAAGACTTGAGTTCAAATCTGACCATACCTGCTTCCTAGCTATGTGGCCCTGGGCAAGTCACTTAGCCTCATTTGCACCCGTTTCCCTATCCATGGGTATAACAACAGTACTTACTTCACAGGATTATTGAAAAGATCAAATAAGACAATAATTGGAAAGCACTTAGCACGGTGCACATAGTACTATCTAACTGTTAGCTATTGCTATTGTTAAAGACTAAGGTAAAATAACTGAAGGAACATAATACTATGTTTACATCAGAAATAGGAAAAGATAATAACTGGAAAAAAACTAATATTAGAGCCGGTTAGAGGAAAGTATAAACCTAGCTCTCATAACCTTAACTGTGAATAGATAGAACAATCCAATTAAATGAAAAAATTATGGATTGAATTTAACAGCAAAGAAGAGCATCCTACAATCTTTTCCTTACAAGAAACACATTTAAAAAACAAAAGCATACACAAAATAAATCTGAGAGGATGGAAAAAAAATTTACTATGCATCACACGAAGCCAAAAAATCAGGAGCTGTAATCATGCCATATGACAAAGCAAAAGTATTCAAAAAATAAAAAGAAATAAGCAAGGAAACTATATTACACTGACAGGAACCATAGGCAACAAAACAATATCAGCCATAAGCTGTATACTTCAAAAGTCTTAGCATCCTAATTCGTAAAGGGAATATTATTTGAGCCACAAGAAGACACAGACAGTAACATAGTTGCAAGAGTGTTGGGGTGCAAGCTCAGTTCTCACGTGAACAGTTTTGGGCAGGTAAAAACGAAGGCTTCTTGATTGAGAGCTCTCATGAGGCCCCCCAGGAAACAGCTGGGAATTGAGGCGTGAAACACAGCTATCTTGTATTTCCACCTCTTCTCAGTGGAAGCTTGCTGGGGAGAGCATCCCACCCTTGAGATTGGTCTGTGGTCTGAGCACACCTTTTGGTTAATTAGCTAAGGGGCTGAGAGCATGCAAGGTATCCACCTGCGAACTATGCGGCTGGGAAAGCTTAAGTGGGGACAGGAAAGCCTGAGAGGGGTCCCTCCCCTCTTCCACCCCCATCCTCTTGCTGTGTGATCCTTGTTCCTTGAGGAGGAGGGGGGTTCCTTTCTCCCGGGGAAGAACTCGCCCTGCATATGAACACGTAACTAAGATCCTGAATAAAGCCTACCACTTGTTTGACTCTGGAAAGTCTCTTCTCTCGATACATTTATCCAGCTGGCCACCGAAGACCTGGGAAAGGTAAGATGACTCGGGCAGCACATGGCAATTAGGCCGGAACACAAGGGAACACTTCAATACCTTTTTCTCAATTTTGGATAGGTCTGATAGAAAAATAAGCAAAAGGGAAAATGTGTAACTGAACAAATTGCTGGAGAAACTAAAGTTTAAAGTTAAAACACTTATGGTATCTTCTAAATGGGATCTGCAAAAGAACATACATATTCCTCAGCACCATATGGAACTTTTATGTGCGTGTTCGTCCTTCATTGCCGAAGAAGACCACGCCATCAGAGAAATAGCGGCATGACTTGCACTTGACTTTGTTTTGAGTGAGGGAAGGCTGCACAGGTCACCAGCCTCACTTCTCCTCCAGATCCATCCAAATCCAGTGACCAGATATTCATCAGGATGACTGGAGGTGACCCAGGATAAGGCAATTGGGATTAAGTGACTTGCCCAAGGTCACACAGCTAGTGAGTGTCAAGTGTCTGAGGTGAGATTTGAACTCAGATCCTCCTGACTCTTGCACTGGTGCTCTATCCACTGCACCACTTAGCTGCCTCAGAACTTTTATAAATATTGATCACTTATTAGGATACAGAAATACTGCAAACAAATGTAAAAAGGCAGAAATGGTTCATTCCTTTTTTAACAGACTGTAAAGCAATAAAAATTGTTTAAGAGAAATAACAAAAAAATACAGATTTAAATAGAAACTAACAATAAAGTCCTAAATAAAGAATGGATTAAAGAGCAAATTAGAGAGACAATAACTACGTAAAAGAAAATGATAATGATGAAACAATAAACCGAAACTTTTTGAATATAGTCCCAGGAGTAAAGCAGTCCTCAGGAATCCCTAAAAATATACATTAACAAAACAGAAAAATAAATAAACTGAATAAATATATATGTACATGTAATTTGAAAACCAATAAATAAACCTAAAATAAGCTCAAAAGAAAAGATGTTAAACATTAGAGGGGAAATAGAAAAATTATAGAAGTGATAAACACAGAACAACCAAAATCTTTGAAAAGCCTAATATAATTGATAAACCCTTAACTAATCTATTTTAAAAGAAGGCAACAGAAAACCAAATCAATAAAAAGGCAAATGAGAAACATGAAATCGTACTAAAAGCAGAAGAAATCAGAAGAATAAGTGCACTTATTTTATGCTAACACAACTGAGAACAGAAAAGAAATAAGAATATCTTTAAAAAGTACAAAGTCCCCAAAGTATCAGACAAACAATTAGAGATACCAAATAACCCAATCTCAGAAAAGGATCTAATTTGAAAGGAACTACCAAGTGGAATGGGCAAGGAAGGCCAGGAAATACCAAGTGGGAGGGGAGTCCGGATCCTAACGGATTCACAGGTGAATTCCATCAGCCTTTTAAAGAACAGTCAATACCTCTACTTTACAAATTATTCTCAAAAACTGAGAAAGCACTCTACCAGAATCTTCCTATGAGACAAATATGGTCCCCAAACCAGGGCAAGATAAAACACAGGTTAAAAAACAAACAAACAACTATAGGTCAATATCATTAGTGAATATTGACTCAAGAATTTTAAACAAAATCATGTCCGATAAACTACGGATTTATCCAAGAAATTGTTCATTATGATCCTGCGGGATTTATACCAACTATGCAAAAATGATTTAACCTTAAGAAAACGATCAACATAATTAATCAAATTAAAAACCAAAACATCCCAAACCACATGATCAGCTCAATGCAAAAAAAAGTACAACGCTCTTTTAAGCTAATAAATCTATAAAATATGGATACAGAGGGCTCTTTCGTTCGTATCATAAAAACATCTATTTAAAACCAAAAGTAAATATCATATAGGATGGAGATACACTAGATCCTTTTCTAATAAATATGGGAGTGTAGCAAGGATGCCCACTCTCCCCACTATCATTTTATTTGTGGAAACGCTAGCGATAGCAAGAAGAGAGAAAAAAATTAAAGGAATAAAGATCACTAAAGAGGAGATAAAACTATTCTGTTTGCTGGTGATATGATGGATTACTTGAAAACTCTAAGGAATCAGCAAAAATACTAAATGAGACAATTAATAGCTTCAGCAAAATTTCATTCTGCAAAATAAATTCTTAAACACCAAGAGAATTTCTATATAATAACAAAACTCAAGAAGCAGTAATAGAAAGGGAAATCCCATTCCAAATAAATGGATAAAAGATCTGGAGATGAACCTCTCAAAACACACAAAAGACTTTTATAGCTTTAATTACAAAACTTCCTTAAGGAAATAAAGAGTATCCTAAATGTTCTTGTTTAATCACATCTGACTCTTCATGACCCCATTTTGGGTTTTCTTGGCAAATATCCTGGAATGGTTTGCCATTTCTTTCTCTAGCTCATTTTACAGATGAGGAAACGGAGGCAAACAGGACTGAGGGACTTGCCACAGCTGTCCGAGGCTTGGATTTGAACTCAGGGAGATGAACCTTCCTGACTCCAGGTGGAGTGCTCTATATGCTATGGTACCAACCTAGATGCCCTGTATCCTTAATAGCTAGAGGAATATTCAGTGCTCATGGATAGGTCGTGCCTATGTAATAAAAATAACAATATTACCAAAGTTAATTTACACTTTTAACTCTATACCAATCAAATTATCAAAGGGATGATGCATAGAACTTAATAAAATAATAACAAATTTCATTTGGAAAAGTGAAAGATCTAGAACACCAAAAGAAATGGTAAAAAGGACAAGGGGGGAGTCCAGACCTCAAACTATATTATAAAGTCAAAGTCGTCAAAACCCTCTAGTAAAGATCAAAGAATAAAGAGAGAGGTCACTGGAACACAGCAAAGGACATTCAGAAAAATTAGAAGTCAGTAACGATGTGTTATAATACTAAGTTTTGTGACCTTGAAACGACTCTGACAGTCTCCCCTTAAGGAGTCTGAAAGCTACAGAATATACTTATGGAAAATTACTGACAATAATCTTTTTCAGAGCTTGGTGCTGCTGATAATATTTTCTCTACCATCAGCTTATTTTCGCTCCCTGATGACAACCCTCCCCAATAACATTTTGCCCTAACCTCTGATACGTAAGCTGGCCTGCTGGGGTGGGGCACCCAAAGAAGCCCCCTCTCAGAATGGCACACCATCCCTTCCCACGGGAGTGCCTCCTTCCTGCACATTGGACATGGTGCCACCCTCTCGTGATTCTCCTCTCTGAAAATATGCAGCACATCAGGTGTCTCTTTTCTCACTCCTCTTCCCCTTCATCTCCACAGCTTGCAAGAAAGCTTTCTACTGAACTGATCCCCATTGCTTTACATGGGATTCTAGGCATCTGCATTCATTAAAGGGTTGTTTTCCCCAAGGTGTCTGACTGGCCCATTGGCCTCTCCGTGGGCATAAAATGGGTACCTGGCCAAAGACTCGGGGGAACCCTTCATCCTTCCATGAAGGACTCCCTCATGCCAGAGGGCTGTCACAAAACACCCAGTGTCTGATGAAATGAAAAACAAAATGTCCAGGAAAAAACTCCCTCCTTGATAAAATCTCCTGGGAAAACTGAAAAGAAATCTGGCTTAAACCAATCTCTTAAAATATCTTCTTCAATACTTAAAATGAATGAATGACCTCAATATTAAAGATCATACTACAAAAAATGTAGAAGAGAAACAGATCCTATGGCTCTTAGGCGCAAGAGGTAAATTCTTAACCATATAACAGATAGAAACAATTGCAAAAGACAAAATTGCTAACTCTGATTACTTTAACCCGAAAAGTTTCTGCACAGACATTAATGCAACAAGGTTAAGAAAGGGAGTGGTGTAATGGGAAAAAAACTTTATATCAAATTTGTCTGATAAGGGTTTAGTATCAAAGATCCATAAACTCTATATTGATTTCTAGCTTTCCTTTCTCTAGCTTTCCTTTCTCTTTCTTTCCTTCATTTTTCCTCTAATAGCTATTCCCAAATAAAAAAATGGTCAAAGGATATGAAAAAACTGCAAAGTATTTGCAATCACATGGAATAATGTCTCAAATCATTAATAGCAGGGGAAATACACATCAAAACCATCTTGAACTTTTACCTCATACTCTGTAAATTGCCAAAAATTGCAACAGGCAGTGTTGGAGGGGTTGCAGAAAGATAGGCACACTAATACATTGTTGGTGGAGCTGAGAAATGGTAGGACCCATTCTGGAAAGCAATTTGGAATTATATAAATAAAGTGACTAGAACATATATACCCTTTGAGCCAGGAACTTCATTACTGAACTTATGCCCCTAGGAAGTCATTGATAAGAAGAAAGTCCCCCTTTACTCCAACTTATTTAAAGCAGCACTTTTTGTGATAAAAAAAAAAAAAAGACTGAAAACAAAGCCGATGCCCATCGATTAGGGAATGGTCAGACAAATGGTGGTCCATAAATGTAACGGAACATTACTGTGCCATAAGAAATGATGTGTGTGACGGATGCAGAGAAGCTGGAAAAGTCTATATGGATCAATACAGAAGGAAGTCAGCACTGTACATGGTAGAACAGTGTTGCCAGCATAGTAAAATGATAAAGGTCAAGCCAGAATTCAATGAAGAGATAACAGGGCTCTGGCCCTAGCCTTTTGTGGGGGTGGGAAGTCCACAGGTGTTACACACAGCACAGATTTTCAGACTTTTTAAATGTATTGATCAGATGTGTTGATTTTTTCTCTTTAAAAAACAAAATTTGTCCCCAGTTGATAAATGGTCAAAGGACATGAACAGGCAATTTTCAGAGGAAGAAATTAAAGATATCTATAGTCATATGAAGAAATGCTCTAAATCACTTTTGATTAGAGAGATGCAAATCAAAACAACTCTGAGGTACCACATCACACCTATCAGACTGGCAAACATGACAGAACAGGAAGATGATAAATGTTGGAGAGGATGTGGGAGAGTTGGAACACTAATACATTGTTGGTGGAGCTGTGAGCTGATCCAACCATTCTGGAGCGCAATTTGGAACTGTGCCCAAAGGGCTACAAAAATCTGCATACCCTTTGACCCAGCAATATTGCTTCTAGGACTGTATCCCCAAGAGATCATAAGAATGGGAAAGGATCCCACATGTACAAAAATATTTATAGCAGTACTCTTTGTGGTTGCCAAAAACTGGAAATCAAGGGGATGCCCATCAATTGGGGAATGTCTGAACAAGTTGTGGTATATGAATGTAATGGAGTACTGTTGTGCTATAAGAAATGATGAACAGGAAGACTTCAGAGAGGCCTGGAAGGACTTATATGATCCGATGCTGAGCGAAAGGAGCAGAACCAGGAGAATTTTGTACACAGCAACAACCACAGTGTGTGAGGATTTTTTCTGGTAGTGTTCGATCTTCATAGCAATGCAAGGACATGAAAAAAAAATTCCCAATGGTCTTCTAAGACAAAATGCCTTCCACATTCAGAGAAAGAACTATGGAATTCAATTGCAGAGTGTAGCAGATCATTTTTGTGTGTGTGTATTACGTTTTGGTTTGTTATATTTCTCCCATTCAATTTGATTCTTCTACATAGCATGACTATAGTGAAAATGTATTTAATAAGAATGTTTGAGTAGAACCTATATAAAATTGTATGCTGTCTCAGGTTGGGAGGAGGGAGGTAGGGGGAGGGAAAAATAATAATCTAAGTTATGTGGTAGTGATTGTAGAACACTGAAAATAAATAAAATTAATCAATTAAAAAATAAATTTGTCACATGGGATGGTGCCCTGGGAGCAGAGAGAGAGGGATACTCAAGATGCTGTGGCAATGTAAGAAACAGAAAGTAGTAATAAACTCATTTTTAAAGGGGGAAGTAGCCCTTCTCTTCTGTGTCCCTGATGCCCCTCCCTCCTTGCCTCCCCCCTCCCCTGGCAGAAATCACATCCCTCAAACATAACCTTTTCCAAGCAGCTGTCTCCTTCCTTCTGCTTCAGATAGCCAAAGTCTCTTCCCTCCTTGAGGTACTTACACTAAACCCTACCATCTTCTCAGGCATTGGCCTCTGTATCTCCTCCCCTTCTGGGTCAAGCTCCTTTTAGATCCCTTCCTCAATCCTCTCCAGGTGCCCTGGGCTTCGATGCCAAAGGCCCGGCTGTTCAACCCCCTCCCAGCCCCATTTCTTCTGGTTGCTTCCCACTCCTAGAAAGCTCTCCCTCCTCACCACCATCTCCTGGCTTCTGTGACTTCCTTCGAAGACAAAACTCCCCCTTCTACAGGAAGCCTCTCCCCAGCCTCCTGAATGAGAATGTTGCCTCTCGGTTGATTATTTCCCATCTGCCCTCTCTACAGCTTGTCTGTATGCTGCCTCCCGCATTAGACAGGGAGCTCCTCGAGGGTAGGGACGTTTGCCTTTCTTTATCTCCTTAGCACCGTGTCTGGCATGTAGAAGGTGATTAATACATGCTTAACTTGACCTACTTGACTTGAAAAATGCCTGCACTTGCTGGCTGCAAGTACTACTTCTGGCTCTTCAGACCTTTGCCATCTGGCTTCTGTCTTCACCCTTCATGGAACAGACCCTCCCACAGCTGCCAGTGATTGCTGAGGCTGGCAGTCTTTTCTCCATCTCCATCCTTCTCTCTGCTATACTGACAATGCTGACCACCCTCTTTCCTTTGGTTTGGTCCTCCTATCTCTCTGATCTCTCAGTCTTCTCTATGGGCTCATCACAGACATCACATGGCCCAAAGTTCCCCCTCATAGACATCACACATAACCCATGGCTCAGTCCTGGGTCCCCTTCTCTTCTCCCTCTGTCACCTCTCTGGGACCTCATTTACCCCCATAGGCTTACCTATCAGCTCTCTGCAGATGCCTGACTCCTCCAGCTCTTTACCTGCTGCCCCCTAACCCTCAGGTTTTTGCCTACAGAACATTTCAAACTCAGTGCCTCAGAGGCATCTTTAAACTCAACACATCCAAAACTAAACTCATAGCCTCTCTCCAATCTCCCCCCTTTCCCAAACTTCTCTATTTCTGTTGCTTCCCACTATCTTTTGTGGCCTGGATTCCCAATCTCAGCATCATCCTGGGCATTCATTCAGTGGTCAGGTCTTTCCCTCCTCCCCCACACAGCCACCATATTGGTGTAGGCCTAGGATAACTGTCCTGAAGCTCAGATCTGACCTGTGACTCTCCTCCACTAACACCAGTGACCTCCACTAGAACAAAATATAAACTCTTCTATTCAGCTTTAAAGTCCTTCATAACTGGCCCCAACCCATTTTTCCATCCTTTGCCAAAGGGCAGCTGGATGGGACAACGGATATAGCATGGAGCCTAGAGTCAGGAAGACTTCAGTTCAAATCTGACCTCAGACACTTCCCAGCTGTGGGACCCCAAACAAGTCACATTATCCTGGAGGCTGAAATGTTAATTACTAGGCTATAATGAGGAGGCTTGGGCTGGGGTAGTATCAGGGACTCACCCTGATCAGGGACTCACTACTCAAGTGAGAAGGGGCAGATGCTAGACACAGGGAGGGAGGAGGAATGGGAAGGTGTCTACCCATAACTCCACAGCCTTGAAGCTGGGTGTCCAGGTAGGAGGTGGCACCCTCCACGGAAACAGGGAGTCAAATGTGGGATCCTTGAGAGGGGCTTGTGGGGAGACTGGTTTCTTGAACTACTTTTCTGGGCTGCACCTCTGAGACAGGCCTCCAAGTCCTCTTCCAGCTCTCAATATTCTGTAGGCCTCCTTCCCTGGACACTGCACCAAACAGAGGAAGGAAAGTGTCCGTGTAGGCCCCACCCCACCCCAAACTGACCTCCCCTGTCTCCCGAGGAGAAGGATTGCCAAGCACTTTCCAGACTGGAAGTTCATTTAAGCCTCCTACAGAGAGACTTGGGGGATGAAAAGGGAGGCCTTAGAGTCATCTGTGTGGAGGGCCTGAGAGTCATCTGTGGATTTCTAGCTGGGGACCTTTGAAATCATTTAATTCCCTCATTTTATGAAGGAAGAAACCGAGGCCCAGAGAAAGCAGGGAATGGGAACATGGTCAGGCTTCTTGTGTCCTGGAAGTTAGGTAGGACAGTGGGTAGAGCACTGGGCTTCCAGTCAGGAAAACCTGAGTTCAAATCCAGCCTCACACATACTAGCTACATGACTGGGGAAATCACTTAGCCTTTGTCTGTCTCAGTTTCCTCATCTGTAAAATGGGGATAACAGCACTGGCCTCTCAGAGTCCTTGTGAGGATCAAATGATTGTGAAGTGCTTAGCACAGGCACATACTGGGGACTTAATAAATACTTGCTTCTTTCTTCTGTCAGGTCAGTGATCATTTTCATTGCATTACCTGCTCCTCAGAGGAAGGAGGAACCCAGAGAGGCCTTGAGGCACCAGAGGGAAGGTCAGGGGAGTGGAGGGGCTCCAAGGCTGTGGACAGCCTCAGCCACCAGTGCTCTCAGCTTCAACTATCCCAGAGGAAGAAAATATGATCAAAGCCTGTGGGCAGACTCCAGACTCAAGACTATCAGGCTGGTGTTCAGATTCAGGTCCCTCCTGACTCACCAGAGGCTCACCTCACCACCTGCCACTGCAGTCTACATGTATTAGAAGACATTCTTGTCCTATCTCCCCTCATTTTCCCCACAACTGTTGGGCGGCAGGAGGCAAACACAGGCACCTCCAGTCCTCTTCTCAAAGTTGATTCAGCCTGGGCCATGAACAATTCACTTGAGAAGGGAGGGAGAGAGAGGCAGGTAGGCAGAGATACACCTGAGCCTGAGACAGGCTCCAAGGGGAGACATGAAAGAGAAAAAGACTGATTGGCAGCCACAAAAACACAGAATACAGAGGAAAGGAAAAGTGCGACAGAGACAGATCCACAGAGGAAAGAGTGGGAGAGACAGACACCCCAGGAGAGACAGACAGACAGGTACACACAAGGAAGATGGACAGTAGGGGAGAAAGACAAACCCAGAGAAGGTGGGAGAGGGCTTGGGGGTGGAAGGAGACAGAGACAAAGGCAGAGAGAAACAGATATATAGGGACAGAATGCGAGACAGCCAGACAGCCAGAGAAGAGACAGAAAAGAATGAGGCAGTCGTGGAAGAGACAGACAGATTAGCAGACATGCAGACAAACGAAAGAGGGGGTCAAAAAAGGAGGACGGGGGCGGGGGGAGGGGTGGCAGTCGCCTTGAGCAAACAGTGCAGAGGAAAGAGAGAGGCCGGAGAGAGCCACAGAAGGCAGACTGTATACGGAGAGCGCTGGAGAGGTCCGGGGGCCTCATGCGACCCCCCGGATTGCCGCACCCCAGGCAGGGCAGGGCAGGGGACCCACAGCCTGGCGAACCGACTAAAAGAACCCAGGGCGGGGAGGGGGCGGTGCACAGGTGGGCAGAGGGCGGCAGAGCCCTGACCCCGCCCCCTCCCAGGTGAGCGCGAGCTGAGCCCCCCACCCCTCTCTCAGGGCCAGACCCCAGACCCAAGGGCCAGGTATTGTTTGCGGAAGCTGGGCCCGTAGCCACGCGCCGGAGCCCCGATCTCCCTGGGGTTGGACTTGGGCGGAGCGGGGGGAGCGGGAAGGGGGGGCGGGCCACTGCTATTGGCCGGGCAGGCTGGCGGCGATTGGGGGAGACCAATTGGAGAAAGGGAGGAACGAGCCGAGGAAGGGAAGGGGGGCTGCGTGGGGGTGGGTCGGAGGCAAGGCTCGTGCGGCCGCCCCGACAGCCGCCTCCCTGCCTCCCGCCCCGCCCCGCGCGCGCCCAGCGCGTGGAGATGAAAAAGGGGGCCGGGAGGAGGCCGCTTGGACAGCGGCCAAGCCCGAGGGGAGGGGGAGCAGGAGCAAGGCGGGAGCGCCCGCCCCAGTGGGGCTCCGCACGTTGGGCTCCTAGGGGGGAGGGCGTTGGGGCTCCATGTGCATTTAAAAACAAGACTCCGCGACCGGGAAGAGCGCACCAGCCAGCCAGCCAGCCCGCGAGCAGGACAGCGGCCACCGACTGCACGCGCGGGACGCGAGGGGCCCACGCGCTGCCACCCGCCTGGTACCCGTCGACCCCTCGGTGCGCTGCCCCTCTCCGCGTCCGGCCGCCGCGCGTAAGCATTGCCCGCGAGGGAGGTGGCCTCGGCAGCCCTGGCCGGGGCCGCGGCGCGGACGGGCCGGATGGACATGGACAGCTGCGGAAGAGCGCGGAGCCCGCCGGTGCCCCCCGCACGTCCCCTGGACTCTGGCGGTGTGGTCGCCGGTGCCTACTCTCCGCCCGCCCCCGCGCCTCCCCACGCGTCCCTGAGGGCTGCCCGGCGGCGGCGACCTGCGTCCCCCGAGCTGCTGCGCTGGAAGCGTCGGGCCGCTCCCGCGCCAGGGGCCCCGGGCCCCGTGAGCCTGCAGCTGCCCCCGCCGCAGCCCCCGCAGCCCAGCCCCGACTCGAGCCCCGGGGGAGGAGCGGCCGCCGTGGCCCGGCGCAACGAGCGCGAGCGCAACCGCGTCAAGCTGGTGAACCTGGGCTTCCAGACGCTGCGGCAGCACGTCCCCAACGGCGCTGCCAGCAGGAAGATGAGCAAAGTGGAGACCCTGCGCTCGGCCGTCCAGTACATCCGTGCCCTGCAGCAGCTGCTGGCGCAACAAGACGCCGGGGCTGCCCCTTTCCCTGAGGGCCTCCTGGGCGCGGGCGCCGCTGCCTCGACCGGCTCCCCGCAGCCCCCCGGGGCCGGGGGCACTGGGGGCCCTTGCCCCTACTCCGGCTCGTACGCATCGGGCTCCCCTTCCTTCGACTCGTCGTCCCCTGTCCGAGAGGGCAGCTCGGTGCCCGGCTCTCCCCGCTCCCCCTACTCGTCCGACGAGAGTGGTTACGAGGGGGCACTGAGTCCTGAGGAGCAGGAGCTGCTGGACTTCACCAGTTGGTTCGGGGGCTACTGAGAGGGGGTGGCGCCGCCCCCCGCCACAGGTAACTCGAAGCTATGGACAGGTGGCCACCCCCCACTCACACCCACCGGCCCGACGTGCCCTCCCCAAGCTCACGCGCTGACTCTGGCCAACATGCCCCCTCGCCTCAGAGCAGCCCGACGGGGGTGCAGTCCGCCTCTTCCTCCCCCCACCCCCCGGGGACTCGTCGCTGCCAGGGCGGCCTTTGTTTGAGCCGGTGATCTCCTAACTTCCTCTGGATAGTTGGGTCGGCCCGAGGAGCGGGTGCCCCCCACTCTTCCCAGGCCGCTCCCTCGGGCTAAGAGCGCTGAAGGCGGGTGACTTTGCAATGCAAATGGGTCTGCCGAGGGAGAGGCCCTGAGTCACGGCAAAGCGGAGCCGAGGTTGGCTTTGAAGTCCCCGCCTCCGGCGCGGGGCCCTGGCCGTGGAACGGCGAGTTAACTGTGACAGTGAAACTGCCGAGCTGGTTGGAGGGGGCGGTCTGGTCCGAGCTGCATCCGCAGGGTCTGGGGGCCCCGCGGGAGGAGGGGAAGAGCTGCCTGCTTGTCTGGGGGGCCCCGGGGTGGGGCCGAGGCGGGCCGGGGAGCACAACTGGTTCTGCCGGCTGGGCTCATTCTTCGTTTCTGTCCCTCGAAGCGGCACTGAACGCCGAGAGCACCCAGTCTGCTTCCCTGTCTGTGAAGGAGCTGCAGAAAGCCTGATCTTGTCATAGACCAAGGATCCACCCTGGCTGCTGGACGGCGAGGGACTCAGGAAGCCTGCGATTGGAGCCCTGGCTGCTGGAGCCGGCTGCGGAGACCGGGGGGTGGGGTCTGTGGGGGAACCCCAGGACAGGCTGGGGACTTGAGGGACAGTGGAAGCTGCCGTCTGTCTTTTACCTTCCTTTCTTCCTGCCTCAGACTTTTTTAGGGGTTGAGTGTAATCACCCCTGCTCCTCGTTAGGGGGGAGGGATTCCGAGGACAGAGAATCTGGTTTTTTATGCGTGGAATTGTGTCCCAGAGAATGGTGTCAACAAAAAATGTATTTTGTACCCAGGAACTGGTGTTTGGGAAAGGAGTAAACATGATTATGGGGAGGTGGGGGGCTATCCTCAGCCTGAAGCACGGACCCCCTTCCCAGCCCCACTCTGGCTCCAAGTAGACTGGCCCGACCCTGGCTGCCTTCGGTGAAGGCAAGATTGCAGGCTTGGGCAGATGACCTTGTATGAGGGGCTGTCTGCCCTGTACATAAGAATTACCCTATTTTATGGAAAGTGGATTTTATAAATAAAACAATCTATTTATAACACGACTGTAAAGCTCAGTGCTGGCTCAGAGGGAGGGGTAGAAACTGTCCCAGGAGAGAAGAGGTGCCTATTAGATAGATGGGAAAGCTGAGGTGCCGAAATGAGCCCTGCGGCCCTGTGGTATGTGGAAGTGGGCTCCTCTTAACAAGACACAGGACTCCTAGGGCCCAGGAGAAGGATGGGCAGCCCTTGCCCCTGTGGTTTGATCTCTGGAAGGGGAGGGGATGTGGGCACTTTCCAACTTGGGCAGATGGCACAGTGTCAAGTCCAGGCTGAGAAGAATGACTGGAGGGGAGAAGAGACCTAGTAGGCATGATGCCCTCCTCCTCCCTGGCCTGGCTAAGCAGCCCTTTCCTTCCCTCCAGTCTGATAAGTAAGCTAAGAAATCACATCAACTTTGAGTATCCCAGAGCACCTTTCCTGGGGGAGGGGAGAGAGGGTGGGGCAGCTGCTGGCCAGGAAGCCCCAAGGCTACTGAACCAGAGGAGGCTGAGCTGGCCTCTCACTGGACGCCAACCTTGCCCCTGGAACCTTTAGGCCCAGCCACCGAGGGCTTTTAGGAGGCAGTTCAACCTCCCGCCTCACAGTCTGTGGAGAATCAGGGCTGAGCTGGGGTGTTCCCGGCATAACCATTAGCAAGGAGCACCCAGGAATCCTGGCCCTGGGCAGCATGGGGAAGAGCCCCAGCAAGCTGAGGGTGGGGTGGGTGGAGGCTTTGCGGAGGAGGCACTGCCCAGAACTCTCCCCTCAGGCAGCTTCGGGCTGGGCACGTGCAGAGCAAGGCCTTCTGGGCACCCTCTGGCCAATGCCTCTTTGCAGCTCTCCGCCATTCAGTTCCAGTCTCCAGTCCCCAAAGGACTGAGCTCTCTGCTGATCTCGAAACTCCACTGGCCATTAGCCTCCTGGAACTGGTGGTCCTGTGGAAATCCCACCTGAGTCAGGGAACCTCGGCAGATGGCCTCCCAAAGGCCCAGTGTGTATCTTTGAGGGCAGTCCCAGGCTTGTATTCCCAGTGCTTGGCCCAGGGCCCAGCACGCAGTAGGCACTGTTTGTAGACAGACAACCCCTCCCCAGGTCGTCTTGCCCTCCTCTCCCTCGGAAGACTTCTGTCTCTTTGCTCCCAGAATTCCTTATCTATTCTCAACTCACTCCACAAGCATTTACTAAGCACCTACTCAGTACCAGGCCCAGGGCTTTGTGCTGAGTAGTGCTGGGGACCCAAAGAATGTCCTAGAAGTGGTTCGATTTCACCGAGTCACCCAGGGGAGGTGGGCTGGAAGCCAGCAACCCCACAGAATGCAGAAAGTGAATGGATGATAAATGTCTCTATCTGGGGTCTGGGCCTGGGCTGGGATTTCACCAGTTGGAGGCGTCTTTGAAATGAAGAAACTTGTGTCAGGCACCTCTTTTTGAGGCTTTCTCCAGGTCTCCTAGCTCTATCATCCTCACCCCCCTCCCCTATCTCCTCTACTCTGTTCTGCTCTCTGTCCCTGTCTCTGTCTGCCTCTGTCTCTCTGTCTCTCCTGTGTCTACTGCTGAAGTCACAGCCCAGTCCAAGGCTGGGGTCAGGCCTCAGTCCAGTTCTCTTGAAGATCTCTGAATGAAGCCTAGCCTGGAGAGACTAAAGGGTTAGTCTCTTTCTAAAGGGTTTCCTGACTTATAGTCTGATAGAAGTAGCAACTTCACCGTTTTTGTCACTTAAATCTCTTACAAACCTGGGGGACAAGAATACAGCAAGAGATACCCAGAGCCACAGTGTGTGACCCCAGGCTGCGCAAGGACAGATCACTGGGGCCTGGAGAGGCATCACCATACAGGAGCAAGGTCTTTGGGGTTGGACTTGGTTTCAGAGATTCTGGGCTTCCAATCTTGCCTCTGTGACATTGGGCAAGAGAAGGATGCTCCCAATTAGTTTCTCTGGAATTCAGTTTACTAATCTGTAAAATGGGGGAATTGGACCTGGCCATCTCTAAAATTCCCTCTCAAATGTAACCTCTAGGATTCTGATAAGAGGAGGTGGGGCTTCAGCTGGGCCTGTCTAGATTGGGAGACCAGAGCCATGCTGGTGAAAGGTAGGGTGGTGAATGAAAGCCCCTCCCCAAGGGAGCCCCAACTCATTTGGACCAAATTGATTTAGAATTGGGGATAGATAAGAACCAAGCTAGACCTTTGTATTTCCATGAAGAGAGGGTTTGCTACCTGGACCTGTGAACAAGATTGCAGGGGGAATGTTTAAACTACTGAAGAAAATAAACTGCATTCAAGTCCTTGGGAGACTTGAGAAGCGCCTGAAGTAAAATTGGTAAATATACGTATTCTCTATTTTTTAAAGCAGATCCTTTCAAGAACTCCATTTTGTTAGCCTCAAAGGCTATCATACTTTTCTCTACAAACATTCAGGGCTTTCCACCTGTCGATAATTCTGATCTCAAACTCCCCCCAATATTAGTCTACTCTGTGTAGTGGGAGGCAAGAATGCTGGATTTGGAGTCAGGAAGACCTGAATTCAAACCCTGCTTCAGATGCTTACTGGCTTCAGCATTTAGTCTCTCTCACCCATCCATGTAGTGGGAGTAATGTTACCTACCTCACGGGGTTGTTGGAAGGCTCAAATGAAAAACCTGAAAATGCCATAATAATGTGAGCTGTTACTCCTGTTTGTTTATTCTTAATAAGTCTGGTTGGATCACCATCATGTGCTGTCTAGAACTCAGGCCCGAAGGTGAGACCTGTGGGCTTCCTGGCCTGCCACCTCCACAGGTGATGGGCCATCTAAGGGCAAGCCCAGGCTGAACCCACAGAAGAATGCGGAGGTCATAACCACACTAGATCTTAACTTTTATCATAAAGCAGCAATCTTCAAAACTACTTGGTACTGGCTAAGAAAAAGAATGGTGGATCAGTGGAATAATTTAGGTGTACAAGACATAGTAGTCAATGACAATAGTAATCTACTTTTTGATAAACCAAAAGATCCCAGATTCTGGGATGAAAACTCACTATTTAACAAAACTGCTGGGAAAACTGGAAAATAGTATGGCAAATATTAGGCATAAACCAATATTTTATGCTAAGATGAGAATGGGTACACAATTTAGATATAAAGGCTGACACTACAACCAAAATAGGAGAGCAAGGAATAGTTTACCTTTCAGATTTATGGAGAGAGGAAGAATTTATGACCAAATGAGATAGAAAACATTATGAAATGCAAAATGGATGATTTGGATTACATTAAATTGAAAAGTTTTTGCATAAACAAAGCCAATGCAACCAAAATTAGAAGGGAAACAGAAAGCTAGGAAATGATTTTTACAGCCAACGTCTCCGATAAAGTCCTCATTTCTCACATCTATAGAGAACTATATTTCTCAAATATATGGAGAACTGAGTTAAATTTGTGAGAATATAAATCACTCCTCAATTGATAAATGGTCAAAGGATATGAACAGGCAGTTTTCAGAGAAAGAAATTAAAGCTATCTATAGTCATATGAAAAAGTTTTCTAAATCACTATTGATTAGAGAGATGCAAATTAAAACAACTCTGAGTTACCAGATCACACCTATCAAACTGACTAACTTGATGACACAGAAAAATTATAAAAGTTGGAGAAGATATGAGAAAATTGGAACACTAGGAGTTGTTAACTGATCCAGCCATTCTGGAGAGCAACTTGGAACTACAAAACTATTCCAAAGGGATCATACAAATGGGCAAAGGACCCACATGTACAAAAATATTTATAGCAGATCTTTTTGTGGTGGCCAAGAATTGGAAATTGAGGGGATGCCCATCCATTGAGGAATGGAACAAGTTTAGCATACGAATATAATGGAATACTATTGTGCTATAAGAAATGATAAGCAGGAAAATTTCAGAAAAACCTGGGAAGACTTAGATGACCTGATGCTGAGTGAAGTAAGCAGAACCAGGAGAACATTGTATACAGTTACATTGTTTGATGTCTGACTTTGACAGACTTGGCTCTTCTCAGCAATGCAAGGATCCAATTCAATACCAAGAGACTCATGGTGGACAATGCCATCCACACCCAGAGAAGGAACTCTGGAGTCTGAATGCACACGAAGCAGACTATTTGCTCTCCCTTTCTTTTGTTGCTTTGTTTTGTTTCTTATTTCTTGTGGTTTCTCCATTAGTTCTAATTTGTCTTTACTGATCATGACTACTGTGAAAATAAGTTTAATATGAATATAGAAGTAGAGCCTATATTAAATTGCATACCTTCTTGGGGAAGGGGGAGGAGAGGATAGGGGAGGGAATTTAAAACTCAAAATTGTGTGGAAGTGAATGTTGAAAACTAAAAATAAATAAATTATTAAGAAAAAAAAAAAGGATGTGGAGGTCAGAAAAGCTGACATAGTCTTAGACTGGGTTTCCCAACGGAGTGTCCCAGGCCAGGGAGGTGCTAGTCTCAGGTGCAGGCTCTGCCCTGCTCAGACCATGACTGGAGGCTGTGGGCCACAGCTTAGGAAGGGCATAAAGGACTTGGAGAGAATCCAGAGGAGGGCAGCCAGGGTGAAGAAGGGTGGGCCTCCAAGCTGTGATGTGGAAAAGAGAAGACTGGAGGGGCTGAAAAGGCAACAGCTGTTCTCCAACCTTGGAAGGGGGGTTGGGTTTGTTTCGTGAAGTGGGGTTGGGGTGGGGAGAGATGCAAAGAGGTGAATTTAGACCAGAGATCAAGAAGGTTTCCTGAGACTTTGAGCTTCCCAGAAGTGGACTGGGCTGCCTTAGAAGGCTTCCAAAGGAAGGCTAGATGCCCCAGTAGAGAGGAATCTGTGTGAGTTGGGTTGGATGCCTTCAGAGAATCCTTCAGCCACCACCCTTGGAATTGTCGGTCTCAACTCCCTTCTTCTTCCTGGGAGGGGCAGGAGAAGGCACAAACTGAGTCCTCCCCTAGCAGCCCTGGGACCCTAGCATAATGTCATGGCTTCTGCTCAGGCCCTGGTGAAACTTGGAACTACCATTAGCACAGGCACACGACACCCTTGCCCGCGGGCCACTGGGTACCTGACAAAATATAAATAAACTCCAATTACATAAAATAGGACAACACACCCTAACAACTGGCCCTGAGCCAGCACACTGCAACGTGAGGGCCAAGGAGAGAGCCATGTGAGCTCTGCACCAGCTCCCCAAAGAGCCTTGGTGACCTCAGAATCCTGGAGCAGAGCAGCCTCCCTAGAGACAGAAATGGGGCAGGATGAGTAACCCCTGCCCCTCTCTGGGCTACCCCAGCTCTTTCCTCTGTAAAACAAGGAAAACCCCTGGCAGCTCTAAATCCTGGGGTCCCCTGGCCTCCAGAACCCCAAAGCTCTGCTAGTGTAGAAGGGGGGTTGCCTTACATTGTGGTTCCCAGGAACCATTTCTTAGATAGGCCAGGGTGGGTCTGGAGAGGGGCAGGGTAGGAAGGTTAATGTGTGTATGTGGGGGGGGGGGGGGTTACCTGGTGAATCTAGGCTGCAAATAGAGTTGAAATGTAAAATATATACAACCATGCATTGTGGAGTGTCTGAGTCTTGGTAAAGTGGGATCTAGGGGTGGGAGAGAGATGGGAAATGAGACAGAGACTGAGAGACAGAGAAGACATTTAGAACCCCAGCAGGACAAACTGCATGAGATGGGCTAAACACAAGAAATAGGAAGAAGCCAGAGAAGGACAAAGGCAGGGATGCTCTCCAAAGGGAACTGAGTGGTAGGCACCAGGCTGCCAAGGACTCCTCCTGCCCTGGTTCCCAGCCCCGACCACCCCCACTGTCCACCTGCTGCGCCCCTACTCCTAAGCTGCTGAAATGTGAACAGAAACCCTTCTGAAGAGGCCAGTGGGCATTAGAGGGAGAGCCCATGTCCAGCACCAGCAACGATAACCCAAGGAGAGCCTGAAAAGCAATGTGAAGGGGCCCAGGGTCAACCAAGGTTGGTTACCCTTAATAGACTCTCAGAGCTGGGAAGGAACTCAGAGGAGAGTCAGTTTAACCCCAACCTAAGCAAGACTCTCCAGGGAAGTGCACTGGCCTCCAGTGGAGGAGAAACTCCCACTTCTTCAAGCTGCCCCTTCCACACTGAGATAACTACCATTACTGGGAAGTTCTTCCTGACCACCGGCCTCATTTGATCTCTCTGCAAACACACCACACACACCCATACCGCATCCACATCCACGTCCACCTCCACACACCCCCATCCTCATGCCAACGCGCACATTCACATTCACCCACCCACTCAAGCATCCACCCACAAACATACACTGATCCTAGTTCTGCTTTCTGGGACCAAGGAGAACAAAGCTTATCTTGCCTTCATGATAGTCCTTCAAATATTTAAAGACAGCTGCGAGTCATGACCCCCGAAACCTCCCTTCTCCAGGTTAAATCTCCTTGGTTCCTTCCACTGAATTCTCTCTTTAAAGATCAAAGTGGAAATAGTTCACGTATTACTCGGTTTTATTCCACACATTATTTTTCTTGAGAATATCAATCAAGAATCAACAAGTCCTCATCACTATGTGCCAGGCACTGTGCTAAGCTCATTGGGAGGGGCACCATGCAAAGAGGTGTACACCCTAGATCTAGATGGGGCAGTGGGAGGGATTGCAGGGCGGAAGAAGAGAGAGTCCAGAAAGGTCTCCTGCACAAGGCCAGGTCGGAGTTGAGTCTTGAATGGAAACAGAGAAGCTAGGAGAAGAGGAGTGAGATCATTTCAGGCATGGGGACAGGGCAGAACAGACCCAAGAGGTCTCTGAAGGCTATTGCAGCCATCCGGTGCACCATGATGGGAACCCATGCCTAGATGCTGACAGTGTTAGAGAAGAGATGGCCATTATTTCTTCTTAAAAAATATTTTAAAATAAATTACACAGAACAATTGTGGTCTTGAGTTCAGATACTTCTGAGGTCATTGAGGGCTTAGTGCTCGAGGAAAACTTACTGAAGGAGATACTCCTTCAGCTGAGTCTTGAAGGCTGAAGGAATTATAAGGAGAAGCTCAAGATTGAGGCTAAGCATAGATATTTTCTAAGGCTCTGACCTGAAGAAACACTTTTCTCCCCTCCCTTCCCCTCCTCTCCCCTCCCCTTTCCTCCCTTCCCCTCTTCTTCCCTCCCCTTCCTTTCCCTTCCCTCCCTTCTTTTCCTCTCTCTTCCCCTTCCCTCTCCTTTCTTCTGTCAGTGATATTATCAGCTCTTATTAGTTCAGTTGGTTGCTATCCTTCATATTTGAAGAGGACCAAAATGACATCACCAAGATAAAGTGAAATTTCATTGTGTCTGACTGTGACTGATCAGACTGATGCAAGCTTGGAATGCTCTACCACAGACTGGACACAGATAGCCCTTGTGAATATTTGGGGTGGATATCCCAAATTTGCACATCCTACATTTCCTTTGTGCTGTCTCAATTCTGCTTTGCTCATAGAGCACAGCACCCTTTCTGATGTGGGCACACAATGCTGAGCAGTCCTGTGCCAGTGTGTCCCATGTTGCACAGTCAAATCCAAAGTTCTTGAGAGAGACCTTGAGAGTGTCCTTGTATCGCTTCTTCTGACTACCATGTTATCACCTGCCCCATGTGAGTTCTCCATAAAACAGTCTTTTGGGCAAGCGTATATTTTGCATTTGAACAACGAGGCCAGCCCATCAGAATTGTGCTCTCTGAAGCATAGTTTGAATGCTTGGCAGTTCAGCTTGAGTAAGGACTTCAGTGTCTGGTGCCTTATCCTGCCAAGTGATCCTCAGAATCTTCCTAAGACAGTTCAAATGGAAGTGATTCAGTTTCCTGGCATGGCCCTGGTAGACATGTTTCACAGGCATACAACAATGAGGTTAGTACAACAGCTCTGTAGACCTTCAGTTTGGTACTCAGTCTAATACCTCTTCTCTCCCAAACTTTTCTTTGGAGCCTCGCAAACACTGAGATAGCTCTGGCAATGTGTGCATCAACCTCATTGTCAATTTGTACATCTTATCCACAGCATTCAAAACTTGTCCATTTGTTGTAATTGATGGTTCCATGTCTTCCCCATTTTCCCCAAGGGCTGCAGTGTCCTTCAGTCACTCAGCTTTGCCACCTTGGTACCACTCTAACCCTTCCCCGTCCTTCATCTCTCCTAGCCGATCTGTTGCCAAGTCCCTGTTCCTGCTTTCATCTTTCTCTTCTCTCCCTATCTCTTTCCCTTCCACCCAGCTGCCTCTGGAGGTCAAACCTTCTCCTCATCTTCTTTGGAGTATTGTAGTGACCTCATCATTGGCCCCAATGCAAGAGCCTGACCACATCTCATCCTTCCTCAAGAGCCCATAAGACCCTGAGTGCTTTATCTAAGATATCCCAGTTGGCCATTTCAAGTCCTGTGCAATGTGACTTGTACCTGCCTTTCAAGTCTTCTTTATGATACTGTCCTTCACATACTCTAATTTCCAGACACCCTGGCCTACATTTACTGCCTTGGATTCTGCATTCCATTGTCTGCTCCCATCCCCAAGATGTGCTCCATTCTCCCCTGTGTCTCTTACAGTCAGTCCCAGCTTCCTTCAAAGTTCACCTCAGTGAGTCCTTTCCTGAGCTTCTCAGGTGTTAGTGGTCTCTTTCTCCTCAAGTGATCTCTCAGATTTACTTGCATGTTATTTTGTGCTTTGTATGTTCTATCCTCAAGGAGAGGAATTATCTAATTTTTATCTTTGTGTGCCTACTGCCTAGAATAACATCTGCCTCATCATAGATGCCTAACAAATATTCCTGTCATGGAAGAGTTGTCCATCAGTTGGGGAATAGTTGGACAAGTTCTGGTTGCTAAATGTGATGGAGTACTATTGTACTGGTATCAGAAATGATGAGGGAGACGATTTCAGAAAAGCCTGAGAAGGCTTACATGAACTGAAATAAAGTGAAGTGAGCGGAGCCAAGAGAACATTGTTTATACTTAGCAGCAACATTGTAACAAAGACTGAACTACTCTGGTCAATACAATGATCCAAGACAATTTCCAGGGACCCATGATCAAAAATGTTCTTTACCTCCAGGGAGAGAACTGATGAACTCTGAGTTCATCCTGAAACCTACATTTTGACTTTTTAAATTTTCTTGCTTTTTCTTTTTTTTCCAACATGGCTAATATATGAATTCATAGGTATACTTGATGTCCTACTGCTTGCCTTCTCAATGGTTGGGGAAGGGCTGGAGGGAGGGAGAATTTGGAACTCAAAGTTTGAAAAATGAATGTCAAAAATAAATGAATAATTTTTTTAATTTTAAATTATTTTATTTGTTTTCAGTTTTCTACAATCACTTCCATATATCTTAGATTTTTTCCCCTTCCCTCCCCACTCTTATATAGGTTCTACAATACATTTCTATTAAATACATTCTTCATCTTAATCATGTTGCATAGAAGATAAATGAATAATTTTTTAAAAATGAATTATCCCATCAATCAAGTAGCAGACCAGCAAGGCTTTATGTGTTATGTACTGTATTAAGTGCTGAGGACGCAAGGACAGAAATGAAATCGTCCCTTCTTCCAAGGAATTCTCTATCGGGGGCCAGAGAATGTGCACATGCAAAATAAACACAAGACGATGGAAAGGGTGGCTTCATGCATGTGGGATGAGCTTTGGAGGACACCAGGGATTTCTAAGAGGTGGGAGTGACACTCAGCTCTCTAGATCCAGTCCTAGAATGGCTTATATTTAAAGCTAAAAGCATTTGGAATTCATTAGAATTTATTGAGATGGGGTTACATAATCTTGAGATCTGGGAACCATCTTCCCATCTATGATCAATGAACTCTTGAGAGTCAATGAGGTCACCAAGGGGATATGTAGAGAGAGGAGAATTCCAGGAAACAGTCGGACACTCACAAATTCTACTTTCCCTTCCTTTTGACTGGACCTGTGACTTTATCGGTAGGGAGCTTCTGTGGGGCATTGCCCCGTTTGCCAGGGCAGACAGGCATGTCCACAACTTAGTGACTTAGCTGCCAGGGAACAATGATTGGCTACGCTTTGCCTGAGGGCACACAGCCAGTGAGAGTCAGAGGAACCCAGGTCTTCCTAATCCTGAGTCTATAGCTCTATCTACTAGTACACACTGCATTTTATGAGTTGTTGTTGTGTTTCTTCTTTGTTTTTGAAGAGGTCCATGACATCAGGGAGGTGATGACATGACTTGCAGTTGACTTTGATTTGAGTGAGGGAGAGATATGCAAGGTCACCAGCCAAACTTTCTCCTCCAGAGCCATCTCATAAGTAGTAATGACATGGAAGAGGAGGAGAGAGAAGAAATGCTATGGAAACCCAGAAAGGAGAGAGTATCCAGGAGGAGTGGATGATCCACAGGGTCAGATGGTGCAGACCTTGAGAGGTTGTGGGTTCAGGCAAGACCTGGGATCTGGTGATTCTGAAGCTGTTGGTAACTGGAGGGAGCAGAGACAGTTGAGGGGTGAGGCTGGAAGCTAGAAAGTCTCCAGAAGTGAGTCGAGGCAACCGGTGGAGATTGCCTCTTCTAGAAGCTTGCCTGGTAAAGGGTGGAGAGATGTAGGAAAATAACTCAGTGGTAGCATCTAATGAGGTCGTTTTTATTTGGGTTGTTTGATTTTTAGGATGCAGGAGACTTTGTAAGCAGCAAGGAAGGAATCAGTAGATGGGAGATATTGAAGAAGAAAGACAGAGACAGACAGAGAGAGGACAGACAGAGACAGAAAGAGAGAGGACAGATAGAGATAGAAGGAGACAGAGAGACACACAGAGAGACAGACAGACGGAGAGAGACAGAGACAGAGGGAGACAGAGACAGAAACAGAATGAGAGAGAGACATAGAGAGGACAGACAGATGGAGAGAGACAGAGAGAAGACAGAGACAGAGAGGACAGACAGAGATAGAAGGAGACAGAGAGAGACACACAGAGAGACAGACAGATGGAGAGAGACAGAGAGAAGACAAAGAGATAGAAACAGAGAGGACAGAGATAGAAGGAGACAGAGAGAGACATACAGAGAGACAGACAGATGGAGAGAGACAGAGAGAGGACAGAGACAGAAACAGAAAGAGAGAGAGACATAGAGAGGACAGACAGATAGAAAGAGACAGAGAGAGACACACAGAGAGACAGACAGATGGAGAGAGACAGAGAGAGGACAGAGAGAGATAGAGGGAGAGAAACAGAAAAGAAAGAAAGAGAGACAGAGAGAGAGAATGATTAAAGAGACAGTCAGCTGGAAAAGACAGGAGGGGAACAAGAGCACATAGAGAGGACATCTTGGTAAAGAATGGGCCAGCTCTTCATCTGACATTGGAAGTGTTAGGACAAATTGAAACCATGGGTTAGAACTGGATTGTAAGGGATTTAAAAGTTAAGCCAAAGAGTTGTTTTTTTTCTTTTTTTTCATCTTAGTCGTATTAGGCAGCCAGTGAAGTTTCTAGAGCAAGGTAGTGACACAATCAGATTTTAACTTAAGGAAGCTACCAGCAGCCAAGCGTGGAATGGACTGGAGTAGGGAGATTTGCACACAGAGGGTGTTGGGTCCTGGAAGACAGCAAAGATAGGACCTATCTGACTTAGGAATGTCCCCCCCTTCCTGGGCCTCAGTTTCCTGCCTTCATTTCTTGTTCTTTCTTTTACAATAAGGGGGTCAGACCAGATGGTCTCCTCAAGCTCTAAGCCCTGTGGAGAAGGAATTGGGAGGTGTCTGACAGACTGAGCCAAAGGGAAGAAAGCCCAGCTGAGCAAGGAAGCAGAGGTATGTGTGGCCAGGTGCCAGCCTGTGCCAGTGTGTGGCAGATTCCCATAGGGGGGTGGAGTGGGGCCTCCATCAGTCACTCCTGGAAGCATCAGATGCTTTGAACTTTCCCAAGGACAATAGGAAATCCCCGGGGTTTCTGGAGGCTTAGGAAGTAGGTGATGTTTGTGTTTGGTGATCCCATCTCTTCCTCACATCCTGTCCTCAATCCCACCCCAACCTGACCCCTAACTGTAACCCTGACTCCCTAGGGGAAGGACCTAGACGTGGGGAACCTGTGACCTCAAGGCCAAGGGCCACACTTAGTACCTAGAGGGCCACATGTGGCCTAGAGGCCACAGGTTCCCCACCCCTGAAGACTCCTTCCCAGAACTCTGAACAGTGGAGTTCAGTCTTAGAGAGCCTTTGGTAGGGAGGGGAGGTGTCCCATGGACTGAGAGGAGGAGTGACGGAGGTCAGAACTTTTCCTGAGGGTAGGGACAAAGGGAGAGGCCATGGGGACAATGCCATAGAGTAGGGGAAGGGTTCAGGAGGGCCAGTGTGGACCACATCTGGACCTATGCCTCCTCAAGGGAGTATAACCTGTGTGCCAAAGTCAGTGGGAAGAGGCCTCAATTCAGAGGTAGAGGACTTGGGTTCGAATCATGCCTTTAGCCCCAAAGACAGTGGGGAAAGGAGTTGTCTCAGAAGCAGAGGACCTCATCTGAGCAATGAAGGGGTTGGATCAGATGTGTCTCAGGTCCCTGCAGGTCTAAATCCACAACCATAAGGGGCCTCTCTTCTGTCCTAGGCTGGCATCAATCTTGGGGGCATCTCCATCACCCTGATGGTCTAGTGCCCTGGCCAAAAAGTCTCCCCAGAAACCTTGGAAGCTGATGACTCCTCCCTTGCAAGCATCAGGCTGCCAGGGTAGTAACCGAGGTCAGAGAGGTTTGTTTTGGATCTGACAGACGTGAAGGATCCACTGAGGCTAGGACAGTGATGGCATCAGACACTGCCCAGGAGGTGCAGCTAGATGGAGACAGACAAGAGAAGAAGGGGACACCAGAACGAAGGCCTCAGCTCCAGACCAAGGGCACTGCCCAGAGCCGGAGCTGTCCAACAGTGGAGCCCAGAGCTGGCAGGAGCTGCCAACTCACCCCTCCTCATTAAACCAGGCCAGAGCTGAGGCCCAGCCTGGCTGAAGTTCATGTAAGTAGCAGCTCAAGGCTCTCCACCCCCCACCCCCACAGGCTAGGTCACCAAGAACCAAGGATGGGATTCAGGTGGAGGGTGGACTATGCCCCACGTATGCCCCTTTCCTGACTCTGCCCCTGGCCCAAGCAGAGCAGGGCTTATCCCTCTTCCCAGGACCTCTGGGGACAGCATCTCAGCATCTTGGTGAGGGGCCCAAGCAGGCACAGCTCTGCCAGTCTGGGGGCTCGCAGACTTGCCCTTCTCCAGGGACAGATGTTGAGATGGAGCCTATGGAGGGCGAAGAGCTTGTGAGTCACTGGAGTCTGGAGAGTGGTTAGAGTCCTGCCTCCAGCACCAACTAGACAAGTCACCCTCCCTCCACCCCCTGACTCAGTTTCCTCATCTGTGAAATAGGGATCTTGGCATTACTTATATCTCAAGGTGCTGGTGTAGAAATGCTTTGTAAACTGCTTGGGCTGCTCTTTGTGACCGTGTCCACCATGTGGGCAGTGGACTTGGTCTGGGTCTGCGGAGCCAAGGTTTGGATTCCTCTGACCCCGCCCCCATGCACACTTTGTTTTCAGTGTTCCACCCAGACCCTTGAACTCTGGTTTCCAGACTCTGAGGAGGAATCAAGAAGGGCTTGGCAGCTTGGGCAACCAGGGCCTGTTCTAGGTGGCCCTGGGAAGCTGGGTCCTGGGAACCAGTTGGCCGTTTCAGGGTTGTTGTTGGAGGGGGAAGGAGGGAGGAGGAGGAGGGTGTAGGGGAGGAACCTTTGCTGCCAATGCCCCTCCCCCAGCAGGTATAGGGCACGGAGCCACATGCCAGTCTATCTGACCCCTTCCCTCCCACCAGGGTCCCCCAACACTCCCCTCAGTCTTCTGAAGGGCCCTATTACTCACCCCCACCCCAACTGTGGGACGGTGATTAATGGGACCAATCAACCAGGGGCCCCTGAATACAGCAGGGCCCTTGGAAAGAATCCAAACCTGGCTTTGTATCCAGCAGCCCGGCCCCCTGCAGTGAACAGTCCGGCCTGCCCAGGGAAGAAACAGCCTATTCAAAGGGGTCCCCAGCCAGGCTGGGATTTTCCTATGGAAATGGGGGGCTTTCCGTGGTTCTCTGGCCACAGCTCAGACCACAGGTCCAGCGTACTGTGTTGTGGCGTGTCCAGACTCCAGGTGCAGATGTAGTGGGGGTTAGTTACACAGACTTGCATACTCACATACATGTCTACCCAGGGTTGTCCACACAAGAATATATGCGCCCATGTGCAACATATACCTAACACATGTATCAGGGCTGTATGCACACACACACGTGGCTAAGTTACAGTCCATCCATAGATTCATACATGTACAATTCACACACAGCTTGAATTACTCACACATGCACACAAACATGCCAACACAGGTATCTAGGGGTATATTTCACACTACTATCCATACCAAAGCTGCAGGACCTCCACAACACACATGTGTGACACATACGTATAGTCACCATGTCCATGGAATGATAAGGGCTATCATGCACACACATGTTACATGAATATAGACACCATGAGTATTCCCCAGTACATGCACACACAAGACAGATGCATGTAACTGGGGTTGCATGTTCACATCATAATATGTGCACATGCATGTTGAGTAGCTCATGCCTTTAGACACATACATAGCTTTTAGGTTACAAGTTCATACATGTGTGTGTGAGGCAACCCCACTGGGCACATAATAGGGAAGAGGCAGAAGGCGCAGGGGATGCCACCCCCCTGTGATTCTCAGTCCTAGGCTGCCCAGGCTGGGCAGCTCCCCGCTCCTTCAATACCCTACCTGGTCCTGGTCCCCTTGCCAGGAGTTCCACCATTAGGGGTGGTTTCCCCAATGCACAGTTTAGACCCAAGGCTTCCTTGAAAGCCTTTCTGATCTTACTACCTGCAAACACACACATGTACACATGGATGTATGATGGAGTTGCAATGTCATGCTATAAGGGATATATGCATGGATATGTGTGTTCTCACAAGGTGTCTTTCAGCCTTTACTTGAAGACCTCAAGGACTGGGAGCTTACTCCCTCACAGGATCCCAAGGGGAAAGGGTTTCAGAGTAGCAAGTTCTGAACAAAAGAAAGGCAGACTTTAAAAGTGGAGAGTGAATCCATCGGGACCTGGTGCTTTGGGTGGGGAGGGCAGCCAGGAGGGCCCAAATGCTGGGCCACAAAGGACATTCAAATCAGAGACAAATATTTGAGGTTCAGAACCCTGGCTTGGCCCCCACTGCCTGGCCCTCATTTGGATATTAATTGGATTCCGTTTGGGAATTTGCATGTGTATCAATGAGGGGCCAGCAGGACTGGGAGTGGGGATGCCAGCATGGCCAAAGCTTCCAGCCCCTTAGGCAAATGAGAGGGTGGGGCAGAAAGAAGAGGGGGAGGGGAGGCCAGAGACCAAGGAGGGGAAGCTGGGGACTCTGGAGGTCTGGGGAGAGAAGCAGCTCTAATGGGGGCATCTCAGGCAACCTACCAGGCCTGGGCAAGGGTGAGGAAGGAGGTCTTTGTGAGTCTCCAAGGAGAAGGCCTACTGTACAACAGGTGTGTGAACAGCCCTCAGAACTCGTGTCTCCTTACACTGCCTTTGCCCAGACTCCGAGGCCCAGCATTGAACTGGAAGCTGAAAGGGGCCGGAAAGTGAATGTTCCGGGATTAGACCTCAGTGACCTTTAACAGCAGAAACCCCTCCCCAACTTGGCTGCTGAGGGACCCCAGAATCTGCCAGGGGCCCCCTAAAGGCAATGGAGAAAGGGGAGAGGGAGGGGAACGTTGCAGGAAGCTGGAGATGACAGATAAAGGCATAGATAGATAACTTGCTTGTTAAATGGACAGATGAATGAAGCTGGGAGGGACAGCTAACCCAATGGAGGAAGGAAACAGCAGTCAGGAAGACCTGGAGGGGATCAGTAGGAGGTCATATCTGCGTTAGAAAATTCATTGTCACAAGTCTTAGAGAAACATATCTAGAAAATAGTTTCTGAGAAAAAGATCTGCGGATCTGACTGAACCACAACCATGTGAAATGGCATCCAGAAAGTTCAACAGGATATTGGGCTACATTAGGAGGGACCCCACCTCCAGGCCTCCAGGAATGGTGAGGTGATGCCACTGCTCTTTTCTGACCCCGTCAGACCCCAGCTGGAAGGGCTGTGTGCCAGGGACTGGAAAGGCCACTGAGGAGCTGTGGAACATCCAGAGGATGCTAGCAGGTGAGGAAGGGTTTGGGAACCACACGAAGAGTAACTGAGGAAACCCAGATGAGGGGCCTGGAGGTACGAAGTGTCCCTGGGGACAGAGAGTGACCAGGCTGTGATGGAGAAGAGGAGGGCTGTGCTTGGGCCTGGAGGGCAGGGGGAGGGCTCAGATCTCAGCCCCACACCCTGAGCCTTTGGAAGGCAGTTCAGCCCCTAGCAGGCAGCCCAGACACAGGGCACGATGGACCAAAGACATGGGCTGAACACAAAGAAAAGCGTCATCCAATCAGATAATGGACTCCTTTGACTGATAGTGAGCTCCTGGTCCCTGCCCAGTTCCAGGTCAGCCCATAGAGGGGATAGATTCTTACACCAGATTCTAGGGTTTTGTGATTCTGGTCTATGCCTAGGGGTGTGAGGACAGAAGGAGGTAGAGGGGCATCTTCTCTTGTGTCACCCCCAAGGCCTTGACCAACTCCACTAGCTGGTATAGTCAGGTTTAGACTATGTAAGGAGGGTGAAGAGGGGGCGGCTGAGGTGAGCTGGGGCAGATGGCAGCTTCCCACACTTTGCACACCTACCTTTAAGCCCTCATAAAGATTACTGGGACCTTTCACCATGGGTGTGGAGATTGGGCCTGAGGGGATTTGTGGGGTACCCATCTGTTCCTCCCCCTCCTCCCTGTTGCTTTGCAAGATCAAGGGTAGGAGAGATAGGATGGTGGTGAAGCGGTGTGTGGCGACTCATTGACCAGGATGGAGATTACCTGGGCCTTCTGATACAGGGGACCTTTGTCCTAGACAGTCGGCCTGAGCAGGGGGTTGGGGGAGCAGTGGGGGGGCGGGGCTGAAGGGCAGCTGTCCTGGAGCAGAAAGGGGCCAGGGATCTGGGAGGCACATCTGGCAGGGGGCCACCTCTTTAGTCCCTTCGGGGGAGAGGTCTTTCTCTGCAAGTTCCAACCACCTTCACCCCCAACTTCCAGGGGTGCCTCCATTTATCATTAGCCTTCTTCACTTCCAGCCTTAGACCTGACCAGAGATTAGGAGACAATATAGGGCTGGATTTGGAATCTGGCCCCCTGCTGACCACCTGGTGATATCTCTGAGAGATGGGGGGCTGAATTCCATAATGCTAAACAGTGGGTGGACAGAGGGGCCAGTGAGGAGCCCTGGCCTGTTGGGGTTTAGGACTGTCTGGGTGGCATTGGACAAATCAAGTAGGGCGGAAGCCCCTCCAAACAAGAAAAGGCTGGCTTGTGCCTTTTTTTAACTTATGTTTTATTATGAACTTTCCATGAAAAGGGCTAACAGACTGGAAGGTGGGCAGGAGGGATGGGGGAGAAGAGAGATCTGAAAAGAAAACTCCAACAGCTCAATGTGACACCCTGGCACCCAGGAAGGATCCCTCCACCTACTCAGGCACTGGCAGCCTGCCACAGGCCCTCCTTCTATCCATGCCAAAGCTGTTATCTGCTGCCTAGAGGAGGTTGAGGCAGGGGTCAACTGAGAGCTGTGATGCTGATGTGGGGACACACTGGCCTTTTTCTCTGGCCTAGGGCCTTGAAGGGTGGCACAGATCACATGGTCTCCCCTAAATCATGAGTCAAAAGTCCCTCAATCTCTTTCCCATCTGTATGGGGGGGAGTGATTAAATGAACCATTCTCCCAGTTCTAATACACTTTTCCTGATGCTAAGTCCCTCAGTTTGCCCATCTGTAAAATAGGAGGGTCTAGACTCAGTTGTCTCTAAAGCTCCCTCCAGCTCTGCTGCTCTGGTCCTGTGAGGCCAAATTGGCATGGATCCCCCCCGCTTCCATCGTAGACCCCTTGCTTAGGCAGCCCCTCTCCCCTCCCCCAAGTTCTGGGTACCCATCCCCGGACTGGGCTATGCAGTGGGGAGATGTGGGAGGAGAAGCAGAAGCCCTGGCTCCTGGCCTCTGGCATCCCTGGTCCTGGTCTCTCTGCCCCATCTCTGCCCCATCCCTGCCCGGCTCTGACTGCCTCTCTCTGCCTTCCTCCCTTGTCTAATTTGCTTCTTACTCACTCCTCTCCCTACTGGTTCTCACCAAGCCCCCCGTGGGCTGGTGCCCCCCCTTCCCCACCCCCTTCTTCTGCTCAGTGCCCTGGGCAGGCCTTCTGCTCTGTTCTCTTCCCATTCCTCCCTCCCTGATTGGTCAGAATCAGGTTGAACCCAGGGCCCAGGCCTGGTCTCAGGGTCCAGTTTTCTATGGTTTCTGCTCCACTGCCTTTGAACAGCTCCCACCCCCATCCTCCCTCCCTACACCTGCCCTAGTCCTATTCCTTTTCCTCCTGCCTCTGGGGCTCTTTCTGGGACCAGGAGGGTGGGCCCCTTACTGGGGCCTTACCTCACTCCAGTGCACACCCCTGAGGCAGGGGCAGAGACCAGCTGAAGCAAAGTCAGCTCCGGGCCTCCTTGCTCAGGGAGGGGTGCTTCTTGCCCATGGGCCAAGATGTCCCCAGCCACCAGGGCTCACCAAGACCACAGACAGAGCAAGACACAGATTACAGGAATGGGATGGACAGACATACACACAGATCCATGCAGCCCCCAGTGTCCCTCTTCCCTGGGACTCCTCCTGGACCCCCTGCCCCACTACTTCCTGCAGGTTCATTCCTATTATTCAGCACCCTGGGAACAGAGGGCATGCCACAGTCATTGTCTGCATTCCCCAGGTAAGAAAAATGAAGCCTAGAGAGGGAAAAGGTCTCACAGAATTTGAACCCAGAACTCCTGGGTCCTAATGCAATACACACCCTCCCAGGAGGGCAAGGTCAGCCCCCACCTAGAAGTCCTCCTGGGCTCCTCACCAGCTCTCACTGAACCCCATCTTCCATGACCCAGCTGCTGGCATGTTCACCTCCCCCAAATCTCTTGGAAATGGGCTCCTTCTGTCCTCTGACACAGCCTCTGCGTAGTGCACATCTTCACCCCCTCCCAGCTGGACCACTGCAATTGCTGCTGGGGAGGGGGTTTGCCTGCCCCAACTCCAGCCCCAATCCATCCCCTACCCAGTTGTCAAAGTGATCTACCCAAAGCCCAGGCCTGACCTGTCACCCCCTTCTCAACAACCTGCAGTGGGTCCCTATGGCCCTCGGTCAAATACAAAAGGTGTTTGACCTTCGAAGCCCTTGGGAAGCCCTACCCCTTCCTCCCAGACAAGCCCTGGCACCAAGAGGACCCCCCTAGCCATTCCCTCCTGCTCCTCCCACTGACCCCCAGCTTCCTGTAAATCCCAACTGCCTTCCTACCTACTCCAGAGGCTGCCTTCATCTCGGGCTGATAGTCCTTGGCTCTCTTTGCCTCTCATCTCCCCACTGCACTGTGAGGGCATGGAAGGCCCTTTGCCTCCCTTTGCAGCACCAGCACTTGGCACAGAGTGGGGCACACAGTAGGTGCTTACTAAGTACATACTGACTGACTGATTCCCACACAAAGATGCCAATCCAAGCCAAACCAATTCAACTCAACTTGACCCACAGTTTCACTGCCACAAGGTGCCCAGGTGGTGCTGATGGGAGGCAAAGGCAGAAACACAACCGCCCACAAGGAACTTGTTCCACTTAGGGGGAAGCAAGGGTGGCCCTGGTGCACACAGTGGAGAAAGAAGAGGGCTCAGAGGAGGTGCTGGGCCTTGAAGGACAGACCAGCACCCAGAATCTGGGGGTGTAGATGAGCAGAGAGGGACAGAAACCAGAGATGGGGTGTGACCCTGAGCACAGAGTGTAGGAAAGGCCTTGAATGCCATACTAGGGACTTTGTACATTATCCCAGAAGCCCAGAAGGGGCCTCAGTGGCTACCCCAAGGACAGGCACAACATTCCTGGCGAGGTTTGGGGTCACAGAGATTCCCTAATCAGATGGTATCCTGTCCACAGCCCAGGGATACAGGAGGGTATTGACAGGATCTTAGATCAACGTCAACTCTCTTTTTTACAAATAGGGAACCTGAGAAAGAGAACAATGAACAGACTTGCCCAGGGTCACACAGCTAGTGAGTTGCCGAGGCTTAATTTGAACTCAGGTCCTCCTGACTCCAAGCCCAGGGCCCACTTTAATATATGGCATTGCCTCTCATCTGTCCAACAAGGATCTGTGGGACATTATACAGATAGTGAAAATGAGGTCTAGAGACCTCAAAGTTACACAGAAAATTAGCTGCAGAAGATCCCCAACATTCCCTGGGAGTGGGGAGAGGGCACTGCATTCATCTGAGACCAGGGTTAGTTAGCTCTCCCAGCTTTTTAGCATCAGCCTCAAGCTCTGGCTGCTTCGCTCAGCCTCCTGAGTCCTGTGGAGACCAGTGGAGAGGGTGGGCCTTGAGTCTCTACTCATTGACTGCTGGAGCTCCCTGTGTGTCCTTAGGGAGGGCCCTCTCCTCTTTGAGGGAACTGGCTTCATTGGCCACCTTTCTTTCTTGTTCTGATGTCTGCTGAGGGGGCTGGGGGGCAAGTGGTCCTGGGGCACCTTTGACTTAGCTTCTGAGCCTCCCTCCTCCTCCCTCTCCTTTTGCCTCTTCCCCTTCCTCCTTCTTCTTCTCCCTACTCTTCTTCTCTTCTTCCTCCAAGCCCTCCTCCCACCTGGGTAAGCCCCCAGGAAACCTGAGGGATGCCTAGGTTCCTCCATCTTGGTTGCCCCCCACCCTTATGTCTCTTTTATTCAGAGAGGTTTCCTCAGGTGGGATTCAGGTCACAGTTCTCTGGGGAATCTCCTCAGCGTTGCCCATCCCTGGGCAGCTGACCCACATCCCACTTTGTCCCAAAGGAATGAGAAGGACCATGGGTCTGGAGCTAGAAGTTCCAACTCTCTTATTTCTAGTGGAGGAAACTGAGGCCCAGACAGACCCTGGGTCTCCCCAAAGGCCTGGGCTGCCTGGTCAGTCCACCTCCTCCCCTCCCTGCCCATCCCTCCTCTCCCTAGTCTAGGATGAGGACAATGGGGCCAGGGTAGGGTCAGGTCCCAGACCTTCCTGAAAGGATGTTGACCTTGGGCTATGCCTCTACCTCCTGGGCCAGCTTTTGCTCCCCAAGTCCTATATACTCCTGTCTGCTGCATGGCCCACTCTCAGAGCCTCATCCCTCACCCTCACATGACTCCCCTCTCTGGGCCAAAGACAGGAGCCACTCCACAGGCTAGGAATGGGGAGCAGTGTCTGGCGAGCGGAGAGGAGAAACAGGAGAAGGGAATCTGCCAGGGTCCTCCGGCCCACTTTGGAGATCGCCCCTGAATGAGGCAAGGAGGGGGGCAGAGGAGTTCTGAGCCCAGAATCTTCAAGGGAGGCAGCTCCTGGGGAGAGGGGCCAGACGACCAGGGACACCAGAGCGGACTGCAGCCTCGGGGCTCGTTGGCACCTCGCCCTCGAGGCCCGGGGAGGGGACTCGTTTGCCTGCGTGTGCCTCGGGCTGATTCGAACCCAGACCTCCAGGCTAGGTTCATCATTCCTTTCTTCCCAGGGAGGGCGTAGCTCTTATCACAGCCCAGAATGCCTACGGGGAGACTCTCAGGGAAAGGGTGCCGCTGCAGGTCGGTGTGGAGGACTAGCGGACTCCGGGGTGGGGACCTCGAGCACCTCCCAGCGCGGAGCTGAGTCAGCCGCCGCCTAACCCTAAATGCGTTATTGGCTTTGCGCATAAATCCTCCGCAGCCTCAGCTGTCTTTGAACTGCCGGGGGAGGCTGCTGCCTCCGCTGCGCTGGGCCGCTCCTCCCTCCCTCACCTGGAGGCTTGGCCAGGCTTAGCTACCTTTCCTTGCCTCAGCCTGCATCCTCAGCCTTCAGGGTGTCCCGCGTGTGCATGCGTGTGTGTATGTGTGAGTGTGCGTGCGAACGTGTGCGCGTGTGAGAGTGTGCATGTGTGTGAGTGTGCATGCGTGCAGCTGTGTGTGCGCGTGCAGGTGTGTGTGCATGCGTGTGTGCGTGTATGCGTGTGCCTGCGTGTGTGTGTGCGTGCGAACGTGTGTGTGCATGTGTGCGCGTGTGAGAGTGCATGTGTGTGAGAGTGTGCATGCATGGAGTGTGTGTGCATGCATGCATGCGTGTGTGAGTGTGAATGTGAGTGCGTGTGCGCGCGTGTGAGTGTGCATGCGTGTGTAAGTGTGTGTGAGTGCATGTGTGTGTACGTAGTACTGAGCAGCGCATGGAGAAGTTCTCTTGTGATGGCTGCTTCTGCTCCTTCCCCCACAGCCCCTCTTCTGACCCTCTCTCGGGTCTGGAATCTGAAGCTGGGGGCGCAGCAGGCAGGGAGGGGCTGAAGCTCCATCCAGCTCTATGCCTGAGCTCATCAGTCCCTGGGGGGGTGGGGGTGGTGAATGGTGCTTGCCCAGGGTCCTGCTCTGGCAGGCTGAATTTGCAGATTCAGTTCTGTGGAGGACTTCATTGGGCCCCTGTGTTGCACAGGAAGGACCCTGCAGCCCACAGCACTCTGCTTTCTAAAGTTTGCTGAGAAAGTCTAGAAATATAACCCTGAGCTCATATATCCATGTTTGAAGCTTTACAAAGGCTCAGAGCCCTGGAAACAGCTGGTGTAGTAGATACACCCATTTGACAGATAAGGAAGCTGAGGCTTGGGAGTGGGGAAGGGCAGGATTCGAACCCAGGTCTCTTTTGAATCCAGTCCCAGTTCTGCCTCCACCAGACCATGCAGCCCTGTCTATTCCCCAGTTGGTTATCTGAGGCTCCGATGACCTTTCCGTCATTATCTCCCACTGTTCCACTTAAGACTGTCCAGGGTCTTTATTTCCCCATGTCTCTGCATCATGTCAGATTGATTATCACATCTAGTCTCCTTAGAGGAGGAAAGAGGCCGACAGAGGGATTCGTGACTCACTTCTCTGGGAGAGATGGAGATGTCTAGAAAGAACCATGGGAGGCAGTGAGAGGTCCCCCTCCACCTCAGAACCAAGGTCTCACCTTGAACTGGTAGGGTCACTGTGGCCAGAATCCTGGTTGTTGTACTCCTGAGTTTTTTATATACTCCTGTGCTGAAGGAAGAAAGGAGGGAGGGAAGGAAGGAGGGAGGGAAGGAAGGAGGGAAGGAAGAAAGGGAGGGAGGGAGGGAGAGAGAGAAAGAGAGAGAGAGATTGTGGGGAAGCTGCTTTGTCTCTTTCACATTAATCTGGCTTTTCAGATGGCCACAAATGAGACAGGCAAGGCCATGGGGCTTCAGCTCCCTCTGGACCATGGTGCTCACAGCTTTGCTGGACCCTTGGACAGGAATGGGAGAAGACGTTGAGATGACTTCTTGGGCCCCTACCCCCAGAAGCAGTAGTGCTGGGAACTGGGGGGCCAGGGAGTGGTGAGGGAGTGGAAGAGGAAGAGAAGGCAAATCACTCTCTCTCTCTCCAGTCGACCTTGGAGACGAGCTCTAAGCTTGAACTAGATGCTGAGCATTTCCAAGCTAAAATGCTTATAAGGAGTAGCTGCTAAGTCTGTGAGTGTGTGTGTGTGTGTGTGTGTGTGTGTGTGTGTGTGTGTGAGTGAAGCCTGTCTATGTCCACACTCTAAGCTCCCTGCTCGGTGCCCTCCTGTCTCTCCCCTCCACTCCCTTTCCTCCATCCTGGCACACACTCAGGTTGTGATTTGTTGAATGAATAAGGTAGCGAGTGAATGAATGAATGAATGAATGAATGAATGAATGAATGAGTGAGTGAAAGGATGGGGAGTTCAATAAGTGAATGAATGCCCAATGAATCAGTGACAGACCAAGTGAGTGACTGAGAGAATGAATAAAAGAAGGAGGGAATAAAGCAGGGAACAAAGGAAGTCCAGGTGAGTTATTGAATGGATGAGCAAGGAGAAGATCCTGCCCCCTCTCCCACCTGGGCATCTGAGCCATCCCGGGTCTGGCAGAGGTCCCACCCCCTCCCCCAGCCTCCTGCCTCGTGTTCTCCCTGGGCTGCCTCCTCCCAGCTCGGTTTAACCATTAACAAGCTGGCCTCCCCAGTGGGGACAATGCGGTGTTTGTTCAGCATCCCAGGCTAGAAAAGGGCCGCCTCTGGGGGCCCTGGCAGACTTATCAAAGCTCCCCGATTAGTTCTGTACGAGAAGAGATTTATGTCAACATAAGGACAGGTGCGCTGGGGCTGCCCAGCTGGCGGTGGGGGGCAGTGGGGGGCAGGAGGCGGACCCACAAAGCTTCCAGGAAGGAGAATGTTCCCCTGGGGGACGAGGAGACAGCTAAGAAGGGGAGTTGATGTCTTGACTTTGACTCAACTGCCTCTCCTGTTCAGGGCATGACCCTGGCCCTACCCGTGCTACAGCCTATGGACGCACTTTGCCCCCCAGACCAATAATGCCCCTCTGGATGCCAACTTGTCCCTTTTCCACCCTGGGCCTCGGTTTCCCATCCTCATTCCAGCTAAAATCCCACTTTCTACAAGAAGCCTTTCCTAGGTGGCCCAGCCTTTCTGCCTTCCCTCGGGGGATCCCCACTTTCTCCTGTCTATATCTTGCTTACAACATAGTTGTTCCCATCCTGTCTCCAGGTTAGAATATATATTTCTTGAGGCCAGGAACAACAGCTTTTGCCTTTCTGTGCATCCCAGTGCCCTGCACGCAATAGGTGCTTAATAAAGGCTAGCTGCCTTGATTCGACATTCTCAGCTGCCCATGTGTTTTCCTACTCCCTCCCTTTCCACCTGCTGCCCCCCAAGTCTTGTCCTTTCTTCCTTCCCATCTTGGACCTGTCCCCCTCTCTCTCCCTACAGCCGCTTCCTTGGTGCACCCCAAGTCTGCCTTTGGCCCCATCTCCTCGTTGCTCATTTCTCCAGTCTACCCTCCTTGCAGCCGCTGAACTGAAATCCTTCCAGCACAGTTCTGAGAATGTCCCTCCATTCCTCCACTTCAGGACCAAGTACAATCCCACCCTGTTTTGACATTCAAAGCCTTCCCTTCCAGTTCCATTTTACCTCTGCAGCCTAATCACATGTGACTCTTCTGCAGCCCCACCAGAGTTCCCTTTTGCTACCTTCTCATTTCCTACCTCAGGTTTTTGCATGGGCTGTGCCCCATGCCTGGAGGTCCTGTCTCCTCATCTCTGTCATTGGAAGCGAAGCACATTTCCAGGCTCAGCCCCAATGCTTCCTCCCCGATTAGGACTTCCTGTTTTTTCCCTCTGAATTGTCTTGTGTTTGCTCTCTATATATTTCACGTTTCTTTACCTGTACACATGTCATCTCCCCCTGTGAAGGGTGAGTTCCTTGAGGGGAGGAACCAGTTTTGTTCCTGTCTTTGCATCTCCAAGGTTTCCCACAGCCCCTTCCACATAGTAAGCTTTTGGGAGCTGCTAGGTGAGTGAGTGACTGAATCCTAGGGCTCAGGGGGCCTCTCTGAGACCTCTCCTCCCCAGGACTGACTATCCTCACACTAAGCCCCACAGGATATGGCCTTACATATGGGCAGGCATCAGCTTTGGGTAGATCAGATCACATTTTAAAACACCTTCAGAGTTAACACTGTGGCCCCATGAGTCTTGATTTGTATCCAGTGGCTTCTCATTTGATTAGGACCCCCAATTCCTTGTCCTCAGTCCTCCCACTGTTGTTTCTAGTGGGATGACCCCTGGGCTGGGCTGAGGTCTGGACTGGAATCTGACTCTTCTACTGTACTGATGTGTGCCCAGGACCCGGGGCTTTTTCTCCCCCTGCCTCAGAGACCTGTCTGTAAACCTGGGTTGAAGTCCCTTTCCTTACCCACAGTCTTTGTTGACTTTGGTCCTTGGCTAGTAAATGTGAAAGGCTGAATCTGAACCTCTATCTTCCTGGGTCAAGGTCGGTTACTCCTCTCCCCCCAACCCCGACTACAACTGGCTGCTCTGTGGAGTCCACCTAGCTCAAGCAAGAAGGATATTCGGGGGACCATAAGAAGGAAGGAGGCTCCATGCTTTTTGATTGATTTAAAAATGCTCAAAATAATTAGAGAAATGCAAATTAAAGCAACTCTGAGGTTCCTCCCCACATCTCTAAGATTGGTAAAGTGGACTAATGCTGGAGGGAGCATGGGCACACAGATGCGTTCTCTGCAGAGTTGTGAACTGGTCCAGCCATTCAGAAAAACAGCTTGGAACCGTGCCCTAGAGTTAATACCTTGTGGACGCCGCACCCTTTGAAGCCAGAGATACTCCTCACAAGCTGAGAAGATCAAAGGAAGAGGAAAAGGGCCCACATAAAAATATTTATAGCAGCCCTTTTTATTATAGCAAAGAACTGGAAACAGAGGGGGTACCCGTCAAGCGGAGGATGACAGAAAACTCATGGCATTGGAATGTTATGGAGCCAGTACGCTCTAAGAAATGGCAAGGGACAGGGCCAGACACTTGGGGAAACTGGTCAGAACTGATGCAGAGGGAAGAAAGTGAACCCTCAAAGAACAACGTCTACAACAACAATGTTGTACGAAGAATTCTGACCAGCAATGGTTCCAGAGGACCATTGCCCGCCATCAAGAGGGTCTGGGGGAGTCCAGGCAGGGGCCACCGTTCAAAACACCCTGATTAAGCCTATGCTGTGTGGAGAGCATGGTCACTGGGTCAGAGCATGCATGTGTATGTCTGTGTGTGTGTGTTTGTGTGTGTCTGTGTGTCTACGTGTGTCTGTGTGTGTGCATGTGTGCATCTGTGTGTGTGTGTGTGTGTGTGTAAGAGGACAGAGAAAAAGATTCAGATAGAAGGGAGAAAGAAGACACACAGAGGCAGACAGAGAGATATAGCATGTGGAGGTTGAGACCTCACAACCCACTGCCCAGTGGGGACCAAAACCAGCACATCCAGCTGAGAAATCCCTGACTCCAGAATCTCAGACCTCAGACAGGTCTCTGAGGCATTCCTTCTAGCCTGAATGTGACCAAGAATACTGTCCCCACCCCAATATCTCCAAGAAGGTTTGTACCCAGCCTCTGCTTGGAAACTCCTAGGAAGGAAGAACTCTCCCCTTAGCAAAGTCTGCCCAGTGCCTGTTATCACAGTGCCTGGCACGATGTAAGCGCTTAATACATGCTCTGTGTGTGTGTTTCTCTGTCTCCCTATCCAACTATCCATACCTTTCTCCATGTATCTGTCTCTCTATCCATCCAATTATCCATCTCTCTTCCTCTCTCTCTCTCTCCCTCTCCCCCTCTCTCTCTCTCTCTCTCTCTCTGGTCATAGGAAGTTTTTCCAGTTATCAAGCCCAATTTCCTCCCCTCCCTCTGAATCTTTTCCTCTCATGGTTAATTATGCCAAGTCCTTCAGCCAATTCTGATAAGACACACACTCCAGGCCCCTCTTCAGCCTGCTATCAATGTCCTTTCTAGCATAGAGGGCCAAGAACCAAATGTGATGGCCCAGATGTCATTGGCCTGAGGCAGAGAACGGGAAGATCCCAGCTCCTGGCCTGAGTGCTCTGTCTCCCTGAGGCACCTCAAGAGCCCATGAGATGTTTATTTTGGGGGGTTTGATGTCACTACTCATAATGCTCTAGGCCCCCAGATCTCTTTCAGACAAATTGCTGACTAACCACACCTTGCCCACATTGTGGTTTTTTCAACCCAAGTAGAGAACTTTTCCTTTTTCCCTGTTACATTTCATCCTGCTTGATTTGGCTCATCTTTCTGTCTTGTCGACTGATATAGTTTGGAATCCGGTGTCATACCTCCTGTTAGCTATCACAACTTTGTGCTACCAGTCACTTTGGCAAGCCTGTTTGCTGTGCCTTTATCCAAGTCAGCAGTAAAATCTTTACAAGAGCCCAAGTCCCAGAGCAGGTGCCTGGGCACACCACTGGAGACCTTCCATGTTCACTCAAGTTGAGTCCTTAATTGTTTCTCTTTGGGTTGGTCATTCCATGAGGTTCGGTGCCAAGTGCCATTGAATTCTTGATCTTTTCAACTGTTTTCTCCCTCCACTGACTGACAAGGAGCCTTGGAAGGCCATACGCAAGGCCTTTTCTCTCTATGCTCATCCTTAGTGACTTCACATCAGCTTCCCAGGGTTCATTGCTGCCTCTAGAATAACTCCAAATCAATGAGTCCAGTCTCAATCAGTCTCTGCAACTCCAGTTTCAATATACTGGGTGATAATGTATCTCTTGAGCATTATCCTGGATATCCTATTAAGCACCTACTCTGTGCTAAGTGTTGGCTGGAGCCTCCCCAAGTTTACTGGATTTCCCCCATAGAATGGGAGCTCCTTGAGGGCAAGAACTGTGTCTTCTGTGTCTTCTCAGCACTTTGTAGCAGATGTGGGATGTTGTAAGGGATTATTGATAGAATTTGTAAATTTGTAAAATACTTTGCCTAAATCTAAGTCAATACTGTCTACAACCTTCCCCTGATCCATCAGCTGAGTCGTACAAACAAAAATGGGCCTTTCTCTGGAGACACTGTCCCAATGCCCAGTGGCACCAAGGGGGAGGCTCTGCTCCACTTTCTCCTCAGGACTGGGGAGGGAGGAGAAGTCTGCTCCATCCCCTCCTTGGTGCTGTAGGCTCAGCTCTGAGGGGCTTGCATCACTCACTCTCTGGAGCCTTCTTTCACCCTTCTCACTTGCTCCATCAGTCCCCTTCAAGCCTCGGATCATTCGATTTTCCCTTTTAGGACTTTCTAGACTTACTCTGGGGGCATCATTTGTCCCCCATGACTCCAGAGAGGAGTAGTTTTTGTCAGGTTCGAGGAAACTCTGGAGGCTCTCCCTCACCCTCCTGAGATGAAGTGTGTCGGGACAGGTTCTGCCCTAGAGGAACTTACAACTGAATGGATGAGACAATGTGCCAGCTTCAGCTTCCAGACGTGCTCTAGGTAAGTGAAATAAAAGTCAATTCCTATTGAATCACGGGGTAGGGGGGGAGACAGGAAAACTAACTGAAAGTCAAGGGGCACAGAGGCTGGAAAGTTTGATAGAAACTCCCTGAGATCAGGTGTGCCAGCCGCAGGAAAGCTACTGAAAAGCCAGCTGATTTCTTTGCCCCGATGATGGCCGGCTGCGCTCTGTGGGGGAAATGACGAAAAGTCCAACACAGGAATGGTTTTCTAACAGAAGAAATGACACCAACGACTCTTAGCATGACCCACAAAGACAGCCCCACCTCTAGACTCCAGCTCTGCTCCGGAAGTCAAAGGAGGGGGCAAGGGTAGGGGGAGGTGGGGGCCTCTGCCAGGGGGGAGGGTGAAGGGCCAGGACACACCCTGCAAGGCAAACAGCAGCGCAGGGAGCCTTTCATCTGGGGGATCTCAACAGCGCCTCTCCCCTTGACCTCTGCCCCATTTCCCTCACCCCAGTGTCTCCCAGGCATCCTTGCACGCAGGGCTCATCGTAGGCATTCACACCCATTCACCCATTCGTTCACACCCACATCCTCAGAATTACCCAGAGGCAGAATCCAGCCTGCAGCCCCCTCCACGCTCATCCCCACACTACCAAGCAGGGCCTTTGGGCAGCCTGCCTAGAGCCTGGAGCTCTGAGTTATCCTCAAAGGTTGATCAGCTCTGGTGTGGCTGCAGTCTCTTTGTCCTTTGGGTCCTCCCCGCTTTATCTCCTTGTTTGCATGAGGTCCCGAGCCCAGAATGTTCCCTTTCTTCCATCCTGGGTCAGACACAGGTGAACAGGAGCAGGTGGAGTCCTCAACCCCACGCCAGCTTCCACAACAAATAGTATCTTGGAGGAAGGAAGGACCAGCTGCAGCCAATGGACACCTGGGGGAGGGGGCCCCTCAAAGCTCTAGAGGATCAGTTTGGGGTAAAATGTCATGTTTGGGACCCCATTTGGGTTTTCTTGTCAGAGTCATTTGCCATTTGCCATCTCCTCATTTTATACATGAGGAAACTGAGGCAAACAGGATGAAGTGACTTGTCTGAGGTCAGATTTGGACCTTCCTGACTCCAAGCCTGGCACTCTATCCACTGAGCCACCTGGGTACCCAAGCATTCAAGGCCCTTTGCAAGGAGGGATAGACCCTGAAAGGCATCTGGGAATTGAACCTCCCAGCCCTCCTCTCCAAGTCCTTGGGGGCCTTCAAGGCGGAGCTCAAGGCTCTCAACCTTTGGGAAGCCCCTCTGCTGCTCCTGGCCCAATACAGCCTCTTCTTTCCCCCGGATTGTCTCTTTGTCCTCAGATGGCTGGACTGGTATCACCTGGGGCCCAAGAACTTGTCAATGGAGGAATCTGCCATGAGAAAGGGAGAACCATGTCCTGGCAAATGGAACCCAGACACTGGCCAGGGCCACCTCTGTATGACCTCCCCAAGTCTTTGGGGTTGTGCTCTATTCTGGACTGGAGCCAGGGCTCCAGGCTGGAGGAGGCCTTCGGGGACCTCTTGAGGTCAGACTCCTGGCTAGTAATGAGGAGGACCTTGATTAGAATGCCAGATCCCATCCCTGTTTCTTCCTCTTTGCCCCCATGGCATTCCCCTCCTTTACACCTTGGATCCTATTTCCCAACAGCCCAGTCCTGTGGGGGTCATCATATCTACACAGCAGCACATGTGGAACAGAAGGATGAGGCTGGTTTGGATTTAGTTGGCTCCCAGTGCATTCAGGATGGATGTGGAACCCAGGGAGAAGTGAGAGATCTCCCCTGGCCTCCCCCCCATCTGGGGCTCTGCCACCCATTTGGATGGAATATTCAGTGATGCCAGGGCGGGTACTTGGGGTCTAAAGGGCAGTTAGCCTGGGAGCAGTGTGTGTGGTATTGTTCCCCCTGACCTTGAACCCTGGCTGGCCCCAGGAGAGCCAGTATCTTGGTAGGGGGCTTTCACATGGAACAGACCCCTGGGGGCAGAGCCCAGAGCACTGAAGGGGGGTGGAAGCAAGGCAGGTGAAGGCTGGACAAACTCCCCAAGCCTCCGAGCAGATACTGGATGGGCTCCAGCTGCTTGTCCTGCAAAAGGGGCTTTTGGGGTGGGGTTGAATTGAAGGCCAATAGGGTCCGTCCTCCTTTTGAATTCTGTGTGTCTTGGCCTCCTGATAGGTACAAATGGGCGTCCCAGCAGGTGGGGACCCCCGCGGCCCTCTGGTGAAAGCCCTTGATTTTACAGAGGAGGACACTGAGGCCCAGAGAAGAGACGGGGCTTGCCCATGGGCTCTCTCTGGCCTCACTCCCTCTGTCTCTCACTCCCTTTTTGTTTTTCACTGTTCCCTTTTCTCATTCTTCTGCCTGTCTGTCTGTCTGTGACACTCTCTCTGCCCCGCCCCCACTCTGTGATGGAATGCAGGGCTGGGGAGGGGGCTGCCTCTTGCCTCTCAGCCTCCCCCACACTCCCTGCCCTACATTCCTTCACTGGGGGATGTCCTGAAGCCCCTGGGATGGGCTGTGGGATGGATAGCCCTCTGAATGTTTAGACAGCACTGTTCCCCCAGGGCCCTTTTTTCCTCTTCATTTGAAAAGAGAAGACAAATCCTTGTCAGCTAAGCTCCCTCTCTTTTGAAGGAGTTGTAAAGACTTCAGCCCCAGCCCCAGGGTGATGGGGAAAGTTGGACAGGTGGGTGGGCACCTAGGTGGGCTGACACCCGGGGCTGACCCCTCAGCTGGGTGGGCAGGGGCAGGGAGGATGGTGTGTGTGTGGGGGTGCCATTGTGAGGAGTGGGGAAGGATTGGTCCTCTGCTCCCCCTGCCTGAGCCTGAGGTAAACTGAAGCCCAGAAGGGTGATGGACCAGTGTGGTGCCAATCCTGGCTCTACCCCCTACCAATGGCATGACCATGGCCACGTCCCTGCCCCTCCTCAGGCCATAGTTTCCCCCTCTGTAAAAGTTCTCCAGTCCCTTTCCCTCGGAGTCCTGTGGCCAGGGACATGGTTTGCCCTAAGGATGCCTTCTTCCACCATCCCCCAGGGCTCCCCCAGTTCTCAGGCCCCATATTGACCTAGACCTCCAGAGTAAATGTAGAATCTGTTTCTCCGTGAAATAGAAGCTTGAGCAAGTCTTGCAGAACCTCAGTATTCTCATCTCCAAAATGGGGTGATAAGACCTGGTGGATCTAATCTGTAGGTATATGACAGTGACAGTCCCCCTGGGAGTGGGGGGTATTCTGAGATGAGTACTTTACAAGCCCCGAAGCTGAAGGATGGGAGGGTGATGTCAGAGAAGGGGACAGTAACTGGGAAGGTGTGTGTGGGATGTAACAGCTTGTTGGGGCAAGCCTGGCACCTGAACGTCCATGAGTGGTGCTATTTTTCCAGTCAAAGTCATTCAGTCATTCAGTCTGGCAAAGATATTCCTAAGCACTTATCCTGTAGAGAGCCCTGGGCTGAGTGCTGTTTAGACTGCACCCCTAATGCCAGAGGAGCAGACCCTTGGAACACGACCCACACTTCATTCTAGAAGCTCCCCATTTTAGGGATGGGGAAATGGAGCTGCAGCCAGAGGGAGGCCCTGGGCCAGGTACTGGGCTCTGGGCCCTGGCCTTAGGGCTCCTAGGTACTCATTTTCCTGTTTAGGGGTCTTCTCATCTGCATCCCCTTTCTTCCACCTTCCCTGTTCCCCCAGCCTGCATCTGAGCTGAAGGAGACACTTCCCCACCCTGGCATCTGCTCCTTCAGACTTTGGGGGCCAGGGCCCCAGAGGGTGGAACAGGCCCAGTTGCTATAGTTTTAGGATGGGGTGAGGCCAGGGGCAGAGGCAGAGCTGGTATGGTTGGGAGTAAAGATGAGGGAAGACAGGTCTAGACCTGTAGCAGGAGGGAGGATGGGATTACCTGGGTTTACCAGGGGCTGGAAGAAGGGGAATGACATCATGGGGGATGGGAGATGACCCAGAGAGGTCTGAGCAGAATCTCCCTGCTGCCGGCTGGTGCCAGGCACCCCTTCTGAGACCCCTGCCCTGGACCTGAGCCCTTAGTCTGTGGAAGCTACACTGGGGAGGAGAGGATGAAGGTGGAACTTCCCTTCCCAGCCAGAGTGGGTGAACAGAAGGGATGTGTCCCCGCAGCCACTTCCTGGGCCACTTGCCCCTCCCAATTTCCTGGAAGAAAGAACTGCTTAATTGTCCAGCCTCTTCTGGTCCAGCCTTGGGGCTCCCTGCCTCTGACACAGCATCCCCCTCCCCCAGTGGCAGGGTGGGGTGGGGTGGGGTGGGGGAGGGCCCTCCCACCCCAGCAGCTCTGAGTCAGCCTGGGGTGCCTTGAGCAGGCCTCATCACGTCCACTGCCCAGATCTGCCAGCCAGCCTGGACGCTGACTATCCTCCCCTGTCTGGTGGCCTGGCCTCTGCTGCACTGCCTTATCCAAGCTGTCCAGGAGCAGAAGGGAGCTTTTAGAAGGCTGTAGCCTGGCCTCTGCCTCCAGGCCTCTGCCTCCCAGTCTCTCACTGTGCCTGAAGTTCACTTGGACCCTTTCCTCTTCTTTCCCCTGGTTGCCTGACCCCTTTCTCACACCTCTTTTCTCCTCTCCCTATTTTGTCTCTTCCTAGGGAGGGTGTCTTGTGTGGGGGGAGCTATGCCAGGTCCCGGCTCTTGGGGGGAGGAAGAGGGGCAACTTGGGAAGCAGGAACCTGGGAGGCCAAGCAGGGGTCAGCCTGAGGCATGTGCAGTAATCACTTCTCCCAGGTAGGCCTTAGGAATGGTGAGACCTAGAATGTGAGCCCAAGCCAGGCTTGGCCATATGGACAAGGTCTTCACGAGTCCAGTGGCCAGTGTCTGGACCCTGCCCATGGCCTGACCTTGCAGCAGGCCCCCGTTATCTGGCATTGCTTCAGGGAAGCTCAGAGACCCCGGATTTGTGAAAGGTGGCCAAAGCAGAGATGACTTTTACACCACCCAAAGGGGAAGACAACACTAAGCAAGTGAGGAAGCTGGGGGGCGCCAGAGAGCGCCTGGTCTGGAGTCAGGAAACCCTGAGTTCAAATTGACCTCAGACTGTCCTACCTGTGTCAGCCTGGACAAGTCATTTCACCCTGCTTGTCTCAGTGTCCTCATCTGTAAATGAGCTGGAGAAGGAAATGGAGAACCAGGCCAGTATCTTTGCCAAGAAAACCCCAAATGGGGTTCCAGAGAGTGGGACATAACTGAAAAACAAATTGTTATTGTTATATTATACACACTATATCGATAATTCTGTTTATAACTAGAAGGGGTCTCTCTCTGCTTGAGTTTGTATCCCAAGACCTTAGTTCAGAGTTTAGCACATAGTAAACACTTAATGTGTGCCTGTTTCCTTCCTTCCTTCCTTCCTTCCTTCCTTCCTTCCTTCCTTCCTTCCTTCCTTCCTTCCTTCCTTCCTTCCTTCCTTCCTTCCTTCCTTCCTTCCCTCCCCTGACAGTCCATGCTGTGTGTTGGAAGGGCCACCCTGACCTCTGCATTAGGCTGACCCACCTAGCTGCTGGCTGTACCTTCCAGATGAGTCACATGTCTACACAAGCTCTCCTCCCTGGAGGTCCTGGTCCTCTCAGTCTTTCCCAGGCTTTACCCGGAGCCCAGGGGCCATGGGGCTGGGGGTGGAGGGAGGCTTGGAGATCTCTGCCCTCAGGCCTTCACCTCCATTTCCTCCATCAGGGAGTCAGGCCCCTCTGAGGCAGCTTCTTTCTGGAATTTGGGAGCTGCAGGTGTGAGAGTCCCTGATTTTTCTCTCACCCACAAGCTTTTCACAGCAGAGCTGAGTCAGGGGGATAGTGCCTGGAAGGCTGTGTGATCCCCCTGAGTGGTGGGACTTTCTCTTCTGTTCCCTGCCCATCCCTCAGCATCACCCTCCTGGGACAAGAGGCAGTACCAGAAGGAAGAGGGCCTTGTACTCTGGCCAAAGCTGAGCAGCTGGGGGAACTGAGAGGGGGCAGGGAGGATGGCCCTGGCCCCTCGGGAGAGCCCAGGAGGTTTCCTTTCTGGAGGTTTCACTGTCTCCCCTCCCAGAGGAAGAGTTGGCCTTCAGCCACGGAGGCCTGCCCTTGTACCAGCGTCAGTGGGCAGGGAATTACCTGCTGCCTAATTTTCCAAGCAGGAAAATTGACGAATGGCTAATTGGTTTTAGCTTCCCTCCTGAGTGACTCACTGAGAGGCCTCCCCAGACTGTGCTGCACTGTTCATTCAATTCAGCCCTGACCCTGTGGGTCAGTGGCCATGGTGGTGGTGGTGGCCACAGCAGGGCCAGTTTTCAGAAGTCCTTCTCCTTCACATATGAATTGTCCCTTGCACCAGTGATGCCATCATAGGCTTTGGTGTTCCCTCTCACGAAGCAGATCTCTTGTCCAAGCACACCTGGAGGAGGGTCTGGCAGCCACAAAGGGCCTATCCACGACTGCACACTGGTGGCTGGCCCCCAAAGCCAGAGTGTCTCTGCTCTGGCCTCCCATAGAACTGGCGCCTTCCTGGCACTTGACACATCCCCATTGAATGGTAAGGTGCTGAATCCCACTCAGTGCAGCATTATGGGTGTGGGCCCCAGGTTGTACCCCAGGGAAGGCCAGCTGCTGCAGAAGGCTGGGAAATGAGCTCCTTCTACTTGGCAGCAGAGAGGCACTAGACGGGGGCCTAACGGTCCTCCTTCTTGTCCTCAGTAGTTCTTGGTCCTCTGTCATCTGGGGAAGGGCACAGAGAAGCTCCCCTCATTGAGATACAAAGATTGGGGAGCATGGATGAGGGCCGGGCTTGAGCTCAAATCTCACCCCTCTCCTTGACTGTCACTTGGCCTCTTGAGGCTTAGTTTCTCCATCTGTCAAATGGGGATAATGCTGCTTGTCCTCCCTGTTTCCCAGATTTTTGGTGGGGAAGGCCCTTGGGAAACTTTATGGTTCTGCCTTAGGGGCTGAGCCTGGATTGAATTTAGGTCTCCTGGCCCCCAATCACCCTCGGCACTCAACACTGTCTCTCCATAAAGCTTTGATGGGGAAGGGGCGGTCCTGAAGTAGGAGGGTGGGGGAGCACTTGGGGGCCCTGGGCCTTTCATGGGCCAGGACACCACCCCAGGCAGGTGGGCCACTATCTGGACTCCCTTGCTGCCCCCCTGCACTGCAGGATGAGACGCTGGAGACTCAGGGCTCCCCCTTCTCCTCCGCCCCACCCTGGGCGGCACCTTTGAAGTCTCTGGAGTGTGGCTTTGGGCTTTCTCTCCTGCCTTGGAAGCCTGCCCTGTGTTGGCAGGTCCTCCCCTCGCCTCTAACCTGGCAACAAGACAGAGGAAGCTCAGACTAGGGACCACTACACCTGACTCCTGGCCCCAGTCCCCTCACCAGGTGCCATCAGTCTTGGGGACTTCAGACAGAAGGGCAGGGTTGCTTGGCTGACCTGGCCAATGCCTCTGCATCCCTGAGTGCCCGGTGCTCTCCAGCTTAGACAGGCTGAAGAGCAGGGTGAAGTGTTCTCATGTTACAGATAAGGAAAGTGAGGTACAGAAAGGGAATGGGGCAAGTCCATGGTCCCAGAACTAGACTAAGAAGGGGCTGATGGAACAACCAACCACTGACGTTTCTGGTGAAGAATGTCTCAAATCCGTGGGCTTGTACTCACTGAATTCATCACTCCTATTGTACAGCGGGGGAAACTGAGGTTGCTATGGCCACGTGGCCTTGCCCTGATCACACAAATGTGCTTGTGCCCAAGGTGGGACTGAGTGACAAAGGGTCTCAGCTGCCTCAGTGATTCCTGGCACTTCCCCTCAAAGACATGGCCATCCACAGGCTCAGTGGGATCTCTGCCCTCCCATTCAAGGCCATGCAGTCTCCCCTGGTAGAAGGTCAGATCCCTGAGGTCCGGGTCTGGTTTGAGGACTTTCTCTGCACCCTCAATACTAGCACAGGGCCCAGCACAAAGATTCCAAGATCTTAAGAAATGACTGACTCACTGAGTCAAGAGCCTTGGGTTCGAGTTCAGCCCCTCACAGGCTGGGTGCCTTTGGGAAGTCACTTCATCTCTGAGTCTCCCTAAAATGCCCACTCCCCCGGGTCAGCATTGAAGCACTAAGGGAGGCTGCCTGCCTGAACCTGAAGTTGGAGGGTTCCCCAGGTTGGGGCAGCCCTTCCCACCACAGAGGGTCAGGCTGAGCGAGCCAGATCCAAGGCCTTCCATCACAGGGCACTTTGGCAGGAGGCCCCAGACCGGTGCTTTGGACTCCCAGCCCTCCATCTCCTCTGATGGCCTCTAGGAAGGACTTGTCCCAGGACCTTGTGGTCCCCAAGGTGGAGCAGGAGTCCAAGGCCCCCACCTCCAGTCCTTATCATAGCTGACCTCCTGCCCTTGCACCATCAGGAGATGGGAAGCCCCAACTGGGGGCCGCTTTACTTCCCCAGAACTAAGGAGAGGACACCAGAAGGAACAATGGGGAACAAAGCCGGCCCCCAATCCAAGCTGACTTATCTTTTTTACTTTGCTATAAAAATGTGAAATCTCAAAGGCTAGCGCCAGTTTATGGTCCAACGACCTCCCAGATTTCCGGGGTGAGCCTCGAGGCCAGGATCAGCTTGTGGGGGTGGGGGGTGCTGGCAGCCTTCCCCCAACCTCCCCCTGGGGATCAGAGATCACCGATAGGGAGCTGGAGGCCTGAGCCTAGGCCCAGGGAGACAGGTGGTGACAGGGCCAAGGTCCATGGAGGGTGTGAAGCATCAAAGGCAGGATTGGAACCCAGCTCCTGCAAGTATGGACACACACGAGCAGGCAGAACTCTGCCTTCCTGGGCCGGGAGGGAGGGCCTGTGGGGGCCTCCTGATAGCTCCTCCCAAACGAGCCAAACTGGTTAGGACGTTCTGCTTTCCAGGCCCTTGGGCCAGAGGCGGGGTTGGATGGGTGGAGCATCCTGGGGCTGGGATTTTTCTGCTAGATTGACCTCAGTGTCCCCTGCCGCCCTCCCCCAGGCCTGCCCTTCAGGGTGGTGTCCAGGTGGGTAGGGCCCTATGGAATCCCCCCACCTCAGGCCATGATGGGCTGCTTCTCTGCTGAGACAGAGGCTCCAGGGACTTTGACCCACCCCCTCCCCCAGCTCCTCCTGGGCCCCAGGGCTGCCCACCCCAACAGCTTTGTACCCACTCTGCCAGCAGGTGTGACTCAGAGACAGAGAGACAAAAACAGAGACAGAGAGACAGAGAGAGACAGACAGAAAGAGAGAGAGACAGAGACAAAGACAGAGACAGAGACAGAGACAGAGACAGAGGACAGGCTCAGGTAGGAGTTGACCAGGCTTACTGCCTCCTTCAAGGGCCCTTCTGCAGTTTCAAAACTGCCCCCTCTTCTTGTCAGTGGCTGCAGCATGTGGGTCTCCCTGATCCCCCACCCCCAGGCTGTGAGCCCCACGAGGGCAGGGACGAATGAGCTGAACTTTCCACAGTCCCCAGCACCTAGCAGGTTGCTAAACAGAAGAGCCACTCCCGACTCCTCCAGGGGACCCAGGCATTCCCCCTAAGCCAGTTGCCCCCATATTTCATCCCTCCACTCACCAAGCTTCCTGGACCTCCTGGGGTCTGTTGAGAGCACCGATGAACCGATGGTCTGTCCACCACGGTCCCACGTTGGCATTTTCACAAGGGTCAGCAGAATGCTTGTCGATGAGGGTGTCAAGGCATCCCAATGGGCCTCGTTTCAGGGGGACAGAGATGGTTTTCTGGGGAGTGGGCAATCTGGTTTGGACAGTGGGAGTGCACTTGGACACCACAGAGCCAACCCCATGGTCAGTGATAGGGCAACAATGCCCCAGGAAGTAAAGCTGCCGGGGAAATGAAATGAAAAGTAACAGTGAACATGCACACTGGAGAGAGCACTGGCTCTGGAGTCAAGAAGCCCTGAGTTCCAATCCAGCCTCAGACACTTCCTAGCTGGGTGACCCTGGGCAAGTCACTCCACCCTGTTTGCCTCAGTGTTTTCATCTGTAAAATGAGCTGGGGAAGGAAATGGACAATCTCTAAGATCTCTGCCTCCACACCACAACAGCTACATCTCTGTGGTGTTTGTAGGCATGGCTATATACAGCTAGTATCTCATCTGATCCTCACAGCAACCCTGGGTCGTAGTGTCCTTTCAGAGCACTGTGTGCCAGTCACTGAGCTAAGAAGTACTTTACCATTACTGTCTCATTTGTTCCTGGAAGGAAGAGGTGTCATTATCTCCATTCTGCAGATGAGAAAACTGAGGCACAAAGGCTAAGTGACTTGCTCAAGGTCACACAGCTAGGAAGTGTCTGAGGCTTCAGGGCCCAGCAAGATGCCCTTTTCCCCATGTTGCTTCCTCAGGGCATGAGATTAGGCAGAATTTGGGGAGAGCTGACCTAAGGCTTGGCTGGATCATACCAGCATTGTCCAGAGTGGATACCCATCACTCCCACTTCTAGGGGGTTTCTTGCCCCCAGCCTTAGGAGAGGGCAGGATTGGAGATTTTGGAGTCTCTCCCAACAAAGGGCACATGGGTGTGATTACTGTACAGCCAGTGTGGAGGGAGGAGCTCCTCTGGGACCAGGGCTCTCAGGCTTCTGGGATCAGCCTACAGATTAGCGAGGGACCCAGATGGAGGGGGCTGCCACAGGAGGAAGCTGCTGCTAGCTTTAGGGCTTCCCTGCCACCCTGTGTTAGCCTGACCAGGGACAGGCTGGAACACCAGAGAAGGTGCAGTATCTCTAGCAGACTGCTGGATGATGGGGCTATCTGGGAAGTCATTAGTCTCTGGGGATGGACAACCAACCTCCTGGAATCCCTTTCCTTCCCCACTCTGCTCTACATCACCTTCTCCAGGAATCCTCTGCTAAGCCACCCAACAGCAAGGAGCCTGCTTCCCCAAGGTCTTTGTTTTTGTAAATGCCTCACCCTTCCCACCAAGAAATGGGAGCCCCTGAGAGTAGGGGCAGTGTGGTTTTTATCTCTGTCTCCCCAGTGGCTAGCACCGAGCCTCACATATGATAACTGCAGACTGACTATGTACATGTTGTTTGCTCAGTAAGCACATTGGGGTAAGGAGGGCTTCATCTTTGCCTTGGCACCCTTGGCATCTCTGGCACTCTTGGCATCCCCAGCACCAGTCATGCCTAGTGCCCAGCAGGAGCTTGGTCATTGTTTGCTGCTGATAAAGGAACAGCTGGGCCCAGGACTGACCAGGCCACTTTGGGAGGTTGGGCAGAATTTCAGTGACTACCACCTGGGTCTTGACCTCAAGCCCCATTTTTTTATCAGGAGGGGTCTCCAAGGGGCTGAATCTCTGAAGAATCCATGTGCAGCCCCAGTTGATAAATGGTCAAAGGATATGAACAGGCAGTTTTCAAAGAAGACATTAAAGATATCTAAAGTCATATGAAAAAATGCTCTAAATCACTAGTGATTGAAAAAATGCAAATCAAAACAACTCTGAGGTACCACATCACACCTGTCAGGTTGGCCAACATGACAGAACAGGAGGATGATAAATGTTGGAGAAGATGTGGGAGAGTTGGAACACTAGTTCATTGTTGGTGGAGCTGCGACCTGATCCAACCATTCTGGAGAGTAATTTGGGACTATGCCCAAAGGGCTACCAAAATGTGCATACCCTTTGATCCAGCAATATTGCTTCTAGGACTGTATCCCAAAGAGATCATAAAAATGGGAAAGAGTCCCACACGTACAAAATATTTATAGCAGCTGTCTTTGTGGTGGCCAAGAACTGGAAATCAGAGGATACCCATCAACTGGGGAATGTCTGAACAAGTTGTGATATATGAATGTAATGGAATACTATTGTGCTATGAGAAAAGACGAACAGAGAAGACTTCAGAGAAGCCTAGAAAGACCTATATGAACTGATGCTGAGTGAAAGGAGCAGAACCAGGAGAACTTTGTACAACAACCACAGTGTACGAGGAATTTTTCTGATAGATTTAGTCCTTCACAGCAATGCAAGGGCCTAAAAAAATTCCCAGTGGCCTCTTGAGGCAAAGTGCCTTCCACATCCAGAGAAAGAACTATGGGATTGGATCGCAGAATGAAGCAGACCATTTTTTCTTGGGTTCTGTTTTGTTTGGTTTGGTTTGGTTTTATGGTTTCTCCCATTGATTTTAGTTCTTCTATGCAACATGACTAAGGTGAAAATGTATTTATTAAGAATGTATGTGTGTGAATGCACACCATCTCAGGGAGGGAGAGGGAGGGGCCAGGGAGGGGGGAAGTGGGAAAGGAGGGGGAAAAAACCTAAGATATATGAAGGTGATTGTAGAAAATTGAAAACAAATGAAATAAATTAATTTAATTAAAAAAAAGGATCCAGGTATGGGGTGTCTGTCACCAGGGCAAGGGGAATCTCTGGTGTGTGGGAGACAGTGGGGACTCCTGGAGCGTTGGGTGATGCAGAAAGTGGACAGTTTGGGGGCTGTGCTGGAGCCACAGCCTCTGTGAGAATCCACTGACGGACCCTTTGTAGGGGGGCAGTAATTGAGGGACGACGGCTAGCAGGCAATCCCTGCTCTGATCCTCACTGGCTGGGCTACCTCCCCCTGGAGGGGCTGGAGGAAAAGAGCCAAAGACCAGCTAGCATCCCTCAAAAAAACTCATATAATAAGATAGCCCTAAAATCCTGGGAGGCTTCCAACAAATGCCTCCTGCATCTTGGGGCTCAGTTCTCCCTTCTGTAAAATGAGGGTGTTGGATTCAATGACCTTTAAGTCCCCCCTTTACCTTGAAATGCTATGATCCTATGGCATTTTGGCCTAGTTCCCCAAACTTTATTAACACACTTACCTAGACCTTCCCGTCTCCTGTTAAGAAAAAGCTTTTAAAAATATCTATCAGTAGGGGCAGAGCCAAGGTGATGGAAGGAAAAACACCGTCAGCTTGTTTGCTTTTAAACTCCAGAGTCTGCTGACCTGTGTGTGTGTATGTGTGTATGTGAGTGAGTGTGTGTGTGAGTGTGCGTGAATATGTGTGAGTGTCTGCTTATCTATAGGAATGTGTGAGTGTGAATTGTATGTGTGTGCATGAATATGTGTGTGTGTGCGCTTGTCTATCAGGGTCTGTGTGTGTGTGTGAGAGTGTGTGCTTGCCTATAGGAATGTGTGTGTGTGTGTGTGTGTGTGTGTGTGTGTGTGTAAGGACAGGTTGAGATGAGGGAGTGAATAAGCTGACAAACCCATTCTGTGATCTCAGGGCCTGTTGCTCTCTCCAGGTCAGTGGTAAAAATTTTCCCCAGGCCTCAGTTAGCCTTGAGGATTTGAGGAGGTCACTATTCATCTTCCTTCTTTGTTTTAAATAACCTTTAAGCCCCCTTTCCGTACCCCCCCAAACTTCCATGCACCTGCCTGGCTCTCTGCTCAGCTCTCTGTGGCTGGACACCGGGGCTCTGTCTGTCTGTCTCTGTCTCTCTCCCTGTGTCATCCCTCTCTGTCTTTTCCTGTGTCTCTCTCTCTCTGTCCTACAAGCACACACAAATTCTTTATCACTTTCTCTCTCTGTCTTTTATTTTTGTCTCTGTCTCTTTCTATCTATATCTCTGTTTCTGGGTCTGTCTCTCCACCTCTGTCTTTGTCAGTCTTTCTGTCTGTATCTCTGTCTGTCTCTGTCTCTCTGTCTCACAGGCACGCACAGATTCTTTGTCTCTCTGTCTCCCTCTGTCTCTCTCTGTCTCTGTCTCTTTCTCCAGGTCAGGGGCTTGGAGGCTGGGCAGTTTGGCAGGAATCTGAGCCTCCAAGCCTCTGGAGGAATGAGGAACTTGGCTCCTTCCCAGAGTCCTGAGGCCAGGCTGCCAAGGGCACAGAGGGGATACCTTCCCTCTCCTCGCCATTTATCTTTTCTTAGTTCCATGTTAGAATAATGATTCCTTAGGGTCAGGGGCCGGTCTCACCTTTCTTGTATCCCTAGATCTTAGTGTGTGCTTGACACATTATAAGTGCCAAGGGGCAGCAAGGTGGCACAGCACACAGAGCACTGGGCCTGGAGCCAAAAGGACCTGAGTTCAAATGTGACCTCAGATACTTCCTATCTGTGTGACCCTGGGCAAGTCACTTCACCTTGTTTGCCTCAGTTTCCTCATCTGTAAAATGAGCTGGAGAAGGAAAAGGCAAACCCCAAATTAAGATTACTGAGTAATAGATACAACTGAACAATGAGAAAAAGGTGTTTAGTAAATTTTCACTGAAATACCAATTGATGGGTTTACTAAAATGAGTCTGTGATGGTTTCCAGATGAGCCAGGGATGGGCTCCAGGTGCAGGCAGGCCAAGGCCTTCCACACGTTTGGTGACTCAGTTTCCTGGAAGTGGGGGGTGGGGGAGGACCCCATATGGGCTCAAAAGATCAGGTCCAAGAACATCAAGCTTTGAATGCTGACTCCTGGTGCCCTGAGTGATCAGAGAAGTGTCAGAGCTGCTGGGCTGGGCTGGCTGAGGCTGAAGAGGAGGCAGTGCAGGTGTCTGGGATGCTCTGCCTGGAAGGTCTCTCGCCAACTTCCCTGACTCCATCCCTGCCAGGCAGATGCCCACACAATACTGGAAGTCCTTGAATGTCTCCAAGGGATCTGCGTCCCTGGTCTGGCTGTCCGCTGACTGTCTGTCTGTCGATATTTCTCTGATAGCACAGCCAAGCAAGAGTTTCTGAGGATTTGTGTACTCCAAGGCACTCTACAGTGATGCAGTGGACCACCTGGCCCGGGGGCAGACCTTAGTCACAAGAGGGGCTGAGAGAGGAGCAGACGTCGGCTGGGGAGATCAGGAGGGAGTGTTGGCTCTCCTTCCCACTGCCTCATTGGTCCCCTATTTCTTCAAAGTGCTGTCTTCAGATATTGTCCCAGTCATTTCCTTTCCTGGGCCTCACTTTCGTTATCCATAAATAGGGAGAACACTCCCTTCACTTCCCCCTGCACAGTTACTGTGAGGAGAGGGTTTAGCAGAACCTCCAGCCTTCCCTCCAATATCCTGGTATTGGCTCCTCTGGGTCTCGAGGGTTCCCCAGGCCAGCAGAGCAGTCATTCCCCAAAGGCCTGTGGAGAAGATGACTGGGAAGATGGGGAGGATCACTTGGCATGCAGCCCTCAGCCTGTGCCCAGGGCCTAGCAGGGACCAAGAGCACACAGGCTTTAGTTAAGACCCCAGGGAAGACTCCCAAGGCAGAATGTAGCATTTCTGTTTCTCCAGCTGCCTGAAAGAAGGCAGAACAGTCCTTCACTGGGATAGTTCAGTAGCATTCTGGGCTTGGCGTTAGGATGAGCCGTGTTCAAATCTGACCTCCAGCACTTACTTTCCTCAACTGTAAAATGGGAATAATTTCATAGCCCCTACTTCTCAGGGTTTTTGTTGGGGTCAAATGAGATTTGTTAGCATAGGACCCGGCACCCATGGGCACTTGACAAATGCTTATCCCCTTCCCTTTCTCCTTCCCTTCAGAAGGCAGTTCTCTGGAAGAAAGCCCAGAAAAGGGGGTCTACCTGCCTGGAGCTGCTAACTTGGGTCAGTGCCTTGGTCTGTGATCTCACTCCTACGAATCACTTCCCACCCCTCCATGACTCCTATTCCTGTACAGCATTAATTCACTCTAAAGCCGTTCCCCACTGCCTCTCTGGGGTCCCTTAGTCTCACCCGCTCCTTTGTTAATCACACGTTCCCTGTGACCGATGGTTCCATGTAGGCATTCTGCATACAGTATCACCAATCCGTGCATTCTGTAGGCTAAATGGGCCTTTTTTCTTTTTTCATCTAATTCAGGCTAGACTTTATTCAGCTTGAAAAAAGATACAAAAATGGAAGAAAAACAACCACAGCTTGTAACTGAGGTCACAAAGAGTCTGAACAACAACAAACACACTTCTTTTTCTCCTTCTTCAGGGACCTACGGTCTCCAAGCATGTTCTACTACGCTGTGGCAGAGGTTCTTTCAAAAGGGGAACTCACTTTTGCTAACTGGAGAGTAAACCACAAATGGGCATATTTGGGTGGTGTGCTGGGTCACCCGCCCTGAGGTCTCTTCAGTAAGCCTAGTTGGAAAAACCTGCACTCAATAAAGAGGCAGGCTTGTTTCCACAGTGGGCCACCTCTAGCTCTAAGCTGGCTTTCTGGAAAGAAGGGACCATCCCTTAAACCCCCAGTGAGTAGACTTGAATTTCAATCCCACATCATCCCATTCGCATATATCCAGGGCGTCTCAGGCCCAACGGGTTCAGAGCTGTCTCCCTTATCTTTCCACCTAGACACACCCCTCTCCTGAGTGGCTCCGACCCCATGGAGGGCCCTGCCTGCCTCAAGGTCAGCCGTCTCTAGCCCCTCCCTATCAGCGAAATCTTGTTAACTTTGTTTTCCCAACATCCCCCCTCCCTCCCTGCTACTGCTTTTATCACCATGGAGCACATCTCTGGTCTCTCCCCTCCACAATTCTTCTTCCTTATGTGGTAGATGCCAAAATGATATTACAGAATTTTAATGTGGCTGAAACAGGTTATTCTGGAAAAGGAACTGAGATGCCAAAGAAAGAAAAAAACAAGCTAGATTTCAAGTATCTAAGAATTATCTGACTTTTACTGGAGAGCGGTGCAGAAGGAAATTTTTAAATTAAAATGATTCAGGCTAGTCAGTCCCCAAGAGACTGCAACCATCAGTGGCTTCTTTGATGATCAGATAAGAAAGCATGGGTGATGAGGACTGTTCAAAGCTCAGATATGGTGAGGTCACTCTTCCACTCCAGAAGCTCAGGGGCTCCCTCTTGCCTATAGAGTCAAATGGAAACTGCTTTGTTTGACCTTGAAAACCCTTCCCAGTTTGACTCCCATGGACCTGTCCAGCCTTATTACGAATTACTGTTTCTGCCAAACTGGTGCACTTGCCTTTCCTTCTGTACGCTGTTTGTCTCCTTTGCTCTGCTAACTTCTATGCCAGGAATGCTATCCCCCTCACCTCTGCCTCACAGAAGTCCTAGTTCCGTTCCAAGTGGCTCAAAGTGCCACCTCCTTCAAGAAGCCAACCCTGATTGCCTTTCACCTCTGACTTTGCATTCCTGGCATCTAGCATGGCATCTGTCTCTCTCAACATGAATTAGATTAAATTGACTTGAATGGCCAGCAGTCAAGTAAGGTCTGAGGTGGGGGGGTGACCCCAAAGGTAGACTAGTCCTCTGGTCCATCAGGCCTGGGCACCCCAGCCTCCTACTATCCCTTCACTGGAGCTGGAGTTTTTCCAGGTGGGCCTGGCGCCAAACGTGGGGCAGAGGTGCCCTCTGGTGGTGTTTGGGTGCCATAACTGAACACCAAGCAGCCTCTAGGGGGTGGGGGGAGGCCCCCCCAGGCCAGGGAGCTCTCCCACATGGGGACCCCCAGCCTGGCCTCTTTTTCAACCCATCCCAGACTCATGGGTTCTGTAAAGTTGGCAAGGAAGGCCAGCCGGCCGGTGGGAGGTCCCAGAGTCTGCCCTTCTGGATCCCTGATGCTCCCTGGGTTCCTGACCTCCAAGATGGCAGCAGAGCCTCCAAACCCCGTGCGTCCCCAGCAGATATCATCCTCTTTGCCCCTAGGCTCCTCCTTGTTCCTTGACCATCTCGGCAATGTCTCTGGTCATCAGAAACTCACTACCACCAAATAAGGCTTAATGTCTGCGTCTGGACCTGAGCTCTAACCCTCATGTATGCCCAGTAAGCAGAACAACAGCTTTGCTTTACCGAGTAGGAAACTGAGGCCCAGAAGAAAGCAGTAGTCACTCCAAAGTAAGAGTCAGGGCCAAGATTTGGTCTTCCTTGGGCTTCTCATTGGGATCCAGCGCAGTCCACGGACTCACACTGCCTCGGGGTCTTTCTGCAGATCTCCCTTCCCCACTCCCATCCTGGACTGATCCCCAATGATTGTCCATTCACTCTAGGGCCTCAGTTTCTCCATTTCTAAAGTGAAAGATCTGGGTTAAATGTTTTCCAGACCAGGCCATCAATCCTGATTAGTATGAATAAAGCAAGTCAGGGGAGGGTGTATGTGTGTGTATGTGCATGCATGTGTATATGTGTGTATGTGTATGTGTGTATGCATATACGTGCGTGTATGTATGTATTGTGTGCATGTGTGCACGTGTGTATGCGCATGCATGTGTGCATATGTGTGTGCATGCATGTATATGTGTGTGTGTGTGAGTGAGTGGTGAGAAGCAAAGGTAAACGCCATGCAGACCCTGCCCACTTGAAGCTTCGTCCTCCTCATACTTGCTGGTCCTCCCGATTTCTCACCTGCACTATGAGCCCCTCACTGCTCTCACTCATCCTCCACACAGCTGAAAAAATGGATGCCCCCTCTGATTTGCCCACACCTCGCCCTTGCTTAAGACCCCTCCTGGGCTTCTCAGAAGAGCAAGAGTGCCTCGGTTTGCAGAGGAGGAAACATGCCCGGCTTCATGGGGGAAGAGGCAGTGACTTGCCTGAGGCCACAGACTGGGGAATGAGTGGTAGGGCCCAAGCTATTCTGACTCCAAGCCTCTGCATGTTGTTCAAGGCCTTCCTAACCCTACTCTCCTGTCACTGGGCCTCCTCCCAGTCCCTCCTCCCAACCTCCACTGATCCCTTTGTGACCACCAGGCTGGTCTCCACTCCCATCCATTCTTCTCCATCTACCTGAGTCCTTCAGGCAAGTCACCCATCAGTCAGTGAATGCACATTTATTAAGCACTTATTGTGTTCCAGACACTCTGACAAATGCTGGGGGTGCAAAAATAAAAATGAAATGCCTACATCCTCTAGAAGTTTATAATCCTTCAGGAGACACCAGTATGTGCATGTATAGGCTCACACACAATGCAAAGAAATAAAGACAAGGTCAATTTGGAAGGCGGCACTAGTGGCCAGGGGGTGGGATACAGGGGGGCTTTGTGTAGAAGATGGACCTTGAATCCAGTTTAGAAGGAAAAGAACAACTCTAAAAGGGGGAAGTGAAGAAGGAAGGCATTCTGGGAATGAGGGACAGCCAGTGCAAAGCCACAGAGGTGGGAGATTGGAGTACAATGTGAGGAGTTGAGAGAAGGGCAGTCTGACTGGACTACATAATATATATAGGATACATGTATGTATAATGTGTGTATGTATGTATAATGCATATAGATGTGTGTATATATAAAATTAACATCTAAAATAGATATATCCTAACAGGAATTTATATTGGAGCCTAGAGGAAAGAAGGAGCCCACTGCTATCTTGCTGCTTCCAGGAAGTCCTCCCTGAGCACCACTGCCCCCACTGCCCCCTCCCTCCTCTCTTCTGCCTTGGAAGCCCAAAGCTTTGGGCTTCCTCTTCTTATGCCTAACTTTGTCTCCCCAACTAGCCCCTAGAGATAGGGCCCACCGTGACTCCTCCAGGGCTCTGCATTAGATGAAGGAAGGATTTCTGGGCCAGCCCACATCTAGGGGGCAGCCCTTTCCAGGGCCTCCTCTGTAGTAAGAGGGACCAGAGGGTGTCTTCTGTGCCTGGCCAGTTCTGACATCCTAGAAATGTAAAGGCTTGTTAGATCAGATGCATGCACAGCCATCCTACTGGCCCCACACCTCCTGGAGGGTGACCTGCTTCCATTAATAATTACACAGTAGGGTCAGAGACGGAGGAAGGGGAGTCCTGGATGGCAATGGGTATGGGGACTATGGGACACATGAATAAGACAGCCTCCCCTCAGCTATGTTTACAAAGTTCTACCTGTTTCTGAGTCTATCTTAAAGTAGAGTGGGGCTGGGGAGGGGGAGACTGGGGCTTAGAGAGTCCATTGATGGCTGCTTTCACAGGAACCCTGGTGTTCAGGGTCCACTCCCAACCTTTCAGGGGTGGGCTGTTCCGTCCACCTCTCCTCATGCCCAGAATCTCATCGGAGCCCTTCATTATCCTATTAGGATTCTCGGTGATTCTCTGACTGAGTCACGGATGTGGCTAATGGGTCCAGCCTGGAGGCCACTTGAAAGAAGTCGATAAGGACCTCGAGGGGCTCTGTCTGGGCTCCATTCCACCTCAGTCTCTCTCTTTTCCTCTTGCCTGCCCCCCCCCCCCCACTGGGTCCTTAAAGGGCTGCTGGTGCCCTTAGCCATGCCGCTCTGAGCCAGGTTTGTGGCCCTCACTTTGCCCAGCAGCCACACACCTGAGTGAGCAGGGGGAAGTCTGGCATCTCTGGTCTAACTGGTATCTGAACTGAAGCCCTTACCCCACTGCCAGGGCACCCTCTCCACAGTTCCTCTCCTCTGCTCTCCCTGGGCCAGTCCCTGACTGCCTTTAAAATCAATTTCCTCTTTTGTAAAATGGGGGATTGTCTCTGCTCAGAGGGATACACCCCCTTGTTCCCCCTCTCTCCTCCTCACCTTCCCTCTTTGACCTCTTTGAACCAGATGCTTTAGCCCACCGAGAGCTGTCCAGCTCCCCTTTTTCTTGGGATTCTGAGCCAAGCAATATGCCAGGTACTGTGCCGCTGACATTTTCAGCCCCAGTCCTGAACCGCCGAACCACTGTGACTGGTTTGGATGGATCCAGCAGGGGAGGATAGGCAGCCTGGAGACCAGGTCCCAGAGGACAGTCTGTGCCTCTCTCAGTCAGCCCCTGGCAGCCCTATCCTAGACACAGTGGGGAAGACAAACAGGGAGCAAGCAGAGAACAAGGAGGACAGTGGACCAGGACTTTGCAGACCTCAGAGGCCAGAAGTGCCACAAGGTGGCAGAAGTTGCTCGTCCAATGGCCTGGAGGAGGCTGCCTCAGAGAGCTGAGCATTGAGAGGCAGGGACTCTCCTTGTGTGAGCTGCACTGAGCCCTTGGCCCATAGTAGACTGGCTTTAGTTTCCTCCCCATCTCCAGACTGAAGATTTTTAGATTTCTGGTAAGCTCTAAGAGTCTTTGAAAGTGGGGGAACCAGTGCTGGGACCGTGGTGGGACAGAGGGTACAGAAGGCTTCAGGGGAGCTGGAGATGGTGTGGAGTTCATGAACCATCACCAGCAGGGGCTCAGCCTTCTGGCCCCTGCAGCCTCTGGGAACTGAGGGAGAGGACCTCTCAACCTCAGGTTCCTTCTCTAAAAGATGAGGGGTTGGACGGCTGAGTTCTAAAGACCTTCTTTCACTCTGATCCTACAAATGGCTTTAACACCTTCCATGGCTCCCCACTGCCGACTGGACAAAGTCTGGACTTTTCAGATGCACATCCATTCAAAGGTTTCCATGCTCTCCTCTACCCTGTAGAAAAGCCTCACCTCCCACCAATAATTCAACAGGCACTTTCCTTCCCAGCCAAAGGAGCCTGCTCACCATCTCCCACATACATGTATAGAAACTTCTTCAGGGCAGGGACTGCTTCATTTGCTGTGTTTTTATTGCATTACCTAAAAAGGGTCTGGCACATGAGAGGTGCTCACACTGCAGTACTGCACTTGGAGTCAGGAAGGCCGGAGTTGGAATCCTGCCTCATCCAACCCATACCCTGTGTGGCCCCGGACAAAGCCTCTGCCTCCTGTAAAGGCTTATCAATCCTGAAAGCACTGCATAAATTTGTTAATCTTATAATAATTTTTATAAGAATAATGAATGCTTAATAAATAAATGATGAGTAATAGTAATAGATAACTCCATGTCCCTCCCAGGATCAGTTACACTCTTCCTTTGGCCCTGGAATGCTCCACTTCCCTCATGCCCACTTGTAGACTATTGTGACCAGGCTTGAAGGCCCAGTGCCCTGGCATCTCCCTGAGAAACCTCGCTGGCCTCCCTTCGTGTCTGCTCTGAGTCCCCCGTTATCCTCCTTACAGACCCTGGCATAGCCACCATTCTACCTTATTTTCTGTGTCCTTGTCCCTCCTCCCTAGCCTTGGAGCCCTTGGCAAGGATCACCCCTGGTACAGTGTGTTTGATTGACCTGTTCTAAGATGAAGATGGCCAAGGCCCTGCCCCTTCCCCCTCCCCCTTTCCCCTCTCTCCCAGGCTCCTGGTCTCCTTAGGGACCAATACGGGGTGAGGGGGGAGCTTCATTAGCTCCTGTGGGTGGCTAACAGTAATTAGCCAGACAGAATCCAGACCTGGCTCATTAGGTCTCCCAGCACAATAGGTCTTTGTTAGAAGTCTCACAGGTGCTTAATGAGGAAAGGGGGCCAGAGGACACGACTGGGGAGGGGGCTGGGCTCAGCAGACACTAGAGAAAAAAGGAAGGCCATGGGAGACAAATGGAGTGGCCCAGGGGCCAGGGATCCAGAGCTTGTAGGAGCCTCAGCCTAGGAAGCAGCCTTGATGCTAATCAGGTTTAGAATGGGGCCAGGAGAGCCCTTCCCCCAAGAACAAGCCCTCCTCCAGCCTCCTCAGCCAGGGGACACCCCAGGTCACAGCTCTGGATCTTAATAGCAGCTGGACTTGTGTTGCCTCAGGCCGGTGAGGGAGGAGGAGGACATTGATGACAGCGGATGTGCATCAACCCTGTCCCTGTGTCCCTTATCAGAGGGAGGCCAGAGCCTGGGCTTTGGAGGGGGCTGTGGCCGGAAGATAGTCACTAATGCCCCACTGGCCTGGTCCTGGGTTGCTCCCCACCCCACCTCCTTCCCTCTGTAAAGCCCCCAGGCCCCTTCAAGGGAGCCCATGGGAGTCACCAAAGTGAGAAGCAGACTCAGACTCAGGAAGAAAGGCAAAGGGACAGGGTCTTTACTTTACAAAAGAGTGTTCTGGAGGATGCTCAATCTGCTGTGAAATTGGGTCCCGTTCCCTGAGTCTGGCTTCCAGCCGTGGTTCTCCTACTGCAGGGATCTCAGCAGAGGCAGAACCAGGGAGGAGAGCAGGACTCAGGGCCCAGACGCTTGTTTTGCTATTTCTGCCGCTTAGAAGCAGCTGAGATTAGTTAGGATAATGCTCAGGTGGCGCCCTGTGCTGCTTGGCAGGGGCACAAGCCGGCTTGGGTACTACTCTGGGCCTTGGGGGCCCCTCCCCTCTGCCTGGGCTTAGGGAACTCCTGTTAAAGGAGGGGTCGAGCAAACAGGCCTCTTGGGATTCACAGTGGGCCTCTCAGTACCATGACAATGCTGCAACTCAGGAATTGTGGGTGAGGGGACCAAGTTTGATGGGAAAAGGACCAATAGTGAGAGAAGAGGGAGCTGAGCATGCCTGAGTAGGCTGAGCTGAGAGAGGAGAGGGTCAGGAAAGCCTATGGGCAGAAGTGGGGTGAGGTAAGGTCTGGGCACTAAGACTTGGCAGTTTGTGGAGGCTTATGGGGTGGATGGAGGCAGGGAAACCAAGGAGTCCAGGGGAGAAGTGAAAGGGGCCTGAAGCTGGGCAGTAGCCACGTGGGTACTGGAGAGGGTGGGCAGAATGGTGCCTGCCTGGACAAGTGCCTCCCGAGCCTGCCCTGTGCCCAGGCTTGGACTCATTCCTGATATGGGGGAGGGGAGAGAAGGATCACACAGGGCATCTGGAGAACAGGGCAGGAAAGAGAAGATGTTATTCCTGAGTTCAGAGACACTGCTTGGGGCAGGTGGCCCAGAAGGGGAATGATGAGGGTGGGCCATGTGTGGCAGGGGCCAGCACTCAGGGAGGCCTTCATAAGGTACGGCCCTGAGAAGCTCTCCCTTTCTTCAAGTGAAGGCTGGAGGCGAGTTCCTGGGGACACGGGAGGAGCCCTCCATTTTTCAGTCAGTGTGGCATAGTGGATCTGGGTCCAACTCTAACCAAGTGACCTCGGATAAATCACTTAACCATATGAATGTCAGCTATTGCCATGAGGAGACCCCCCAGCTGCGGATTTGGGGGGTTTTGAAATCCTACGGTTGCTGCCCTTCCCTCTCGCTCTCCTTCCTGCTCCTTCCCACTTGAGATGGTGGCAGAGGCAGATCTGATTTCAGCTCATTTGCTCGTAGCAGCCCCAGGCTAGAGCTGGGCAGTCCTCGGGTCTCAGATCTGCCACTATCCCTCAGTCAGGATGCCCTGGGCCTTGCTGCCCCATCCTCCTCTGAGTTAGAGTCACTCAATCTCTCTCTCACTCATCTCTGCCTAATCAGCTCCTGTTCTCTCTTAATGGCAGGACTGGAGATGTGGGGTGCCTGGGGTAGGAAGGTGGAACCCCAGCCCTTCCACTTTGTTTCTCCTGCAGACTTCCCCAGCTCACAGGGAGAAGGCCCCTTGGGACTGGTGGCTTGGTGGGATGGACAGATGTCTGTCCCCTTTCCCTGACCCTTCTGGTGTCCCTCTCACCTGTATCACAGGCTTTAGACACACCCAATAATGCACACTTGCAGCCACATCCATATTCAGGAGGCCAGATGTCCCCATGGGCAGAGCTCTGGGTTTGGAGTCTGAGGCCTTGAGTGCAAATCTTGACTTTGCCATTTCCTAGTGAATCGATCAATAAGCATTTATTAAGGGCCTACTATGTTCAAGCTCTGGGGATACAAAAGAGACAAAAGTCAGTCTTGCTCACAATCCAGTGGGGAAGATAACATGCAAATACATCTGTAGGAGGCACTCAATGTACAGGATAAATAGGGAATGATGAACAGGGTGAGGTGCTGGAATTTAGAGGGTGGAGAAGACTTCCTCTAGATGGTGAGATTGTGGGAGTGGGGGAGGTCAGTAGTCAGAGGAGGAGACATGGTGTTGCAGGTATGTAGGATGGCCCAGAGGTTCAGGGCCTTGTTCGTGGCACAGACAGGAGGCCAGTCACATTGGATCAAAGAGGACACCCATGTGGGGAGTCAAGTGTAAAAAGACTGGTGAGGTAAGAGGTGGTAAGGTCATGAAGGGCTTTACATGCCAAACAGAACAAGGGGAAGTCCATTCCCCTCTCCAACCCTCAGTTTCCTCTTCTGTACACCAGGGAGAATAAGGCTTGCCTGTCCAGGGATGGACTAGAGAGGTGGGAGGACTGGGGCACCAGCCTAGGAGCCAGGGAACTAGCCTTGGTCCTCACTCACTCTCTAGCTGCTGTCCACAGGCTGTTCCCTCACCTCTTTTCAGACCACCAGTAATCCAGAACACTCTTGGGTCTGCAGAGCACCTCACAAATTCCCTCTCTGAGCCTCACAGTTTCCCTGTGAAGGAGGGAGGTGCTACAGATTTTTTTATTCTTATTTTACAAATGAGGAAACTGAGGTTCAGAGAGGTGGAGACAAACTTCAGAAGCAGTCCAGTGGTCTCCCGGGTCCAAGTGCAGAATGTGGGCTGCTTACCCCTATGGCTTCTCTGCCATTTAGGATTTGCCAAGGTCTTCCTTTTCTTTTTGACCTTGAGGGTGATCTAGCACCGTTCTCATCACTCCCTGGAAGACAGGTGATAACAGCACTGTGTCTCCAACTTCCAGATAAAGAAACTGAGGTTCCAAGAAAAGAGGTGGGTGGTGCTGTGTCAGCCAGCTGCTCCATGGCCTTCCCTCATAGCAGGACCATGCGACTCCTTTCACCAACTCAAGCTGCGTGGGCTTAACATAGACCTAAAAAGCTGGTTCTCAGTGCAGTGGGTTTGGCTAGGAAGTGGGGGAGGTGGGGGGATGGAGAGGGGGAAGTAAAGCCCCCAGTCCCAAATCTAAAGAACTAACTGACTGAGCCCCAGACCCATCTGGCCCAGATTCAAGGTTGACAAAGTAGCTGCTTTGTGTGTACGAGTGTGTGTGTGTGTGTGTGTGTGTGTGTGTGTGTGTGTGTGTTCTTGAGCTGAATTCAATGCCTGCGTTGCTCATCCCCCAGGAGCCTAGGCCTGTGTGAGGCCATACTTTATGTGGAGAAGTCTAGGCAGGGACCACGCAGACAGAGCTATTAGTCCTGAGGGGGTCATATGGGCAGGGGAAGGCAGAGGAGACCCTTGTGGGGCTTTAGCCAAATGGTGAAACTGGGCAGAGGGGGGCTGAACAGGCTGGAGAGGGCAGGACAGCTTATTAAAAACACTCCACATCAAAGCAGGCCAGAGGGGAGTGTAAAATGAGCTAGTCCTCGCCCCTGAAAGGAATCACAGAGCAACTAATCTTTGTCTAAATATCAGAGGCCAGGCAGGGGCAGCCAGCTTCGGTCTGGAAATGTCAGCAGCCTCCCGCCTGGCTCTCTCCATTATCATAAGACGCTTATGCGGGATGGATCCCACCCTCAGCCTCCCCTCTCTGCCGAGCTGAAGGCCCAAGTCTACATCCTTCCCTCCTCCCCCCTCCCGGCACAAACTTAGCAAGGTCAGGGACCAGATCATGGGGGCCCTGCCATGACCGAGGGGGAGGCGGTGATGAGCAGCAAGGTCTTCATTAAGCTAATGAGGCGTGGAGCTGTGATCAGGTGTCAGCACTTTCCCAGGATGTCCAAGAAGCTGATTTCTGGAATTACAGAACCATTGATTGTCAGAGATAAGATTCAAACTCAGGCGCTCCTCAAGTCATTGGGATCTCCTGCCTTGTGCTTGACCGAGTAGAGTGTCCAACACCTTAGCGCTGAACCCGGATGGGACACATCCACTTACTGGGAGAAATGAGAAAATCAGCCTCCTCCTCTATCCCAACCATGGAGCACTTAGACCTGGCCTCTTGACTGCAGGACTAGAGCCTCAGACCCTGAATCTGACCAGGATCCAAGCTCTTCAGAGACCTCAATAATACCCGAGAGAGAGCTGGGAACATAGTAGGAGCTTACAACATGCGTCATTGATGATTAGATGGGTCCGACTGTGTGTCAGTCATGACCCCCAAAACTTTGAGAGTGGGGAGGGGCCAGCACGATTCCAACCCAGATCAACCATGTCTGATGTCATCAGGTATTCAGGGTCCCAAATATCAATCCCATTCTCTCTCCTTCCCTGAGGATTCAGCCTGGAGGATGGGACTGCCTTCCATCAACGCCAGAATGGGAAAGATGGAAGCCATTGCCATCCGATGGCCACTGCACTCTTTCCTTCTCTCCCAGGGAACTGCAGTCGCTGGCTTCCTGGCAAACATGCTCTCCCTTTGGAGAGTCCCTCTCCTCTGTCCCAGGGGATCCCTGGTCCCATCTGTTCTCCCCTTCTCTTGTGCCCTCTGGGACCCGCAGGCACAAATGTCCTTTCATCCCAGACCTTCTCTCCTAACCCTTCCAGAGTCTGCTCTACTTCACCCACACACAGAGAACCTGGTATAATAGATTATGAGCTGGAAAAAACCTCAGATGTCATCTAGACCAGCCTTTGTCCAGTTTTACAGATGAAGAAACTGAGGCCTAGAGAGCTTGCCCAAGGGATCTGATTAGAACTTGGATGCCAGGATTCCAGCTTCAGGATGCTTTCCACAGCATTATCCTGACTCCAGTGATCATGCCTTTTCTTGGCCTGACCATCAGCCATAATTGTTCACTCCCAAAATGCATGTCTGAAATTTCTGTATGTGACCCTTCCTTATTATCCTCCCCTCTCTGCCACACACCCATATTCCTGTGGCAGCCACACCACAGCCTCCAGTCCCTTTACCCCTCCCTCTTCTTTCAGACCCTCACCCTTGACCTCACCTCACTTTCTTCTCTTGGAAATTCTGACCCTACAGTAAAAAAATTCAACTGTGTTCTGTCTCCTTTCCATTCGCTTGTCCCCTTGTCCTATCACTGCTCAAGGCTGTCTTGACAAATCCAGCAAATAAGCCAGTTTGGCTGGAACACACAATGCACAAGGGAAAGAAATGTTTAATCAGTCTGGAAAGATAGGATGGAGTGGGAAACAAAGGTCTTTGAGAGCTCCAAAGCTGCTTGTATTTTATCTTACAGGTGATGGGGAGCTAGCAACATGGTTAGACCTATGCTTTAGGAAGGTCCCCAGATGCAGGGAGGATAAAGAGACTGATGCAGGAGACCATTTGGGATATGATTGTCGTCAATAATATGGTCCCAAATTAGTGTGGCAGCCATGTCAGTAGAAGAGAGGGACATAATTTGAGATGTTGGGGTGGGAGAATCAATAGCACTTGGCAGCTGGCTGGATAAAGGGATGAATGGGAGGGAGGAGTCCAGGAAAACTCTGAGGTCACAAACTTCAGTGCTGGAAAGGGGGTGATAGCCTTGTGGGACATTCAGCAGTAATAAGGGCATTTGGAAGAGGGCTGGCTTTGGGCAGAAGCTACTGAGCTCTGTTTTGGACATGGTGAGTTTGAGATAACCACCAGACATTCCAGTGGAGCTGTCCAGCAGGCTGCTGGGATGTGGGACTGCCTCTCAGAAAAGGGATGAGGACTGTAAATGTAGGTTTGGAAATTAATGACATAAAACTGATAATTGAATGAATGCATACGTGAGAGCTAATGGGAACACTGAGAAAGAAAGGAAGAAGACTGGGGCAGATCTTTGGGGAAAATCCATGCCTGAGAAGAAAGCATGGGTGATTCCAACTACTGAAACTGAGAAAGAATGGTCAGAGAGGTGGTAGGAAAACTAGGAGGGAACTGTTTCCTGAAAGACCAGTGGAAAAGAGGGTACCCAAGAGAAGGAGGAGAGGGTGGTCAAAGGGGCCCTATACTGCAGAGGTTAAGAGTGTGTGAACTGAGAAAGACCCTTGAATCTGATCTTTGGAGAAGGAGTGCAGGGCCAGTCAGGGGATGGAATCAGCTGCCAAGTGGGCTGAACAAGAGGAAGTAGGATCGACAGATGTAGACAAGTTGTGTGTGTTCTCTTCCTCAAACTAACAGGCACTTAACAAGTTCTCTCAAGGTAATTCCCTCAGAACCCTGGAGAGCTCCTAAAAAGTGGGGATGCTTTTGCTTACAAGTCTGTCTGTCCAGGACTCAACACCATTGTAGGTAATTGATGAATGTTTGTTAGGCTGTGTCCATTTCTACTCCACCACTCACAAAATCCCAGACCTTGGAGGAGTCTTGAGTATCAAAGCAAAGCCTGTACACTTGCACCCTCGCAGCTTGTGGCCACCCAAATGCTACGAAGATGCTCATTACCTCCTACCCCCACTGAGGGCAGGCATCCCTGGGGCCAGGATTTATTTACAATCAAGCTCAGAAAAGAGCTCTTGGAGGCTGGTAGAATGAGACAAGGGCTTCAGGGACCTGAGACCTCTCATTCCCAGGCCAAAGAGTGAGCAGGAGGGTGGGGTATGCTTTTCCCAGGTGGCAAAACTGATATTCCACCTGGTAAAGCCTTGATTTCCTGTAACTTCCACCTTTAACATCAATTGATAATTCTCCAGGGAGGAGAAAAGTGTTGCCTCAAAATGTGATGAATTGAAACATAAATACTGGAAAACTAAGAAAGTCATATGCTCATGGGAAAGGTGAGAGGATGGTATGTATGTGTGTAGGGAATCCATTTTAAAGCAATTTCACCTCCTTCCTTCTTTTTTCCTTCCCATTTTTTTCTTTCCTTCCATCTTCCCTTCTTTCTTCCTTCCTTCCTTTCTTCATTCCTTCCTTCCTTTTTTCCTCCTCTCCTTCTATCCTTCCTTTCATCTTTCTTGAATGCCTATTATGAGCTGAATACCATGGAGGACTTGGCCCCTGCCTTTGAGGAGTCTATCTATGGGAACAAAGCTAAAGCACTCAAAATAATCAGAGGGATACGTACTTTGTGACCTTGGGTGAGTCACTTCCCCCCTCTCAGTTTCCCTATCTGTAAAATGAGGGCCTTGTACTGGGTGACTTCAAGATTCTTCTAGCTCTCTGTACTATGATCTTTTTCTGGGTCTCTGTTTTTCCCTTGGTCATGCAATGAGGTTGGATGAAGTGATCTCTGGGGGTTCTCACAGCTCTGCTGTCTGTGAAGTATCACAGACTATGAAGGAAGGAGCCCTGTGTGGACAGGGTGACCAAGGAAGGCTTCCCAGAGGAGGTGGGACAGGACCTTGGTTCTCTGGAATGGGTGAGCCCTGGAGAGACAGAGAAGAGGGTGGAGAGCCTTCCAGGTGGGGTTGCAAACACAGAAGCATGGAAGGTATGGGCAGAGGACAGAGACGAGTCCAGGACTGGGTGAATCAGATGTGGGAGGAGGCTGGGAACAACTCTGGAGGGTCTTGAGGGTCAGGTAGAGAAGTTTGGCCTTGATCCTGGAGGCAGTGGGGAGCTGATGCAGGTTCTTGGTACCCTCCACCCCCATCCACTCATCAACCTCAGGCCAAACTGCACTGTCTGGCAGCCCTCTGTCTGGGTCTCTGCTTGAACTCCTAAGCACCAAATTAGAGTTAAGTGAATTCCAATCGATGCAGAGGAAATCAGCCTTTTGGATTCTGAGCTGTCCACAGGTTTGTCAATACCCTTCTCTGCCTTCCTGGCTGTCCATCTCCTGGCCCTAGTTAGTAGTAATTGTGGTGACCTTTCTTCTCTTCCTAAATGGTGTTGGCAGCGGGGAGGGGGGTGGGGATGGTTAGAAATGATAGTGAGGGAGATGAACTATAGATAGATGCCTGACACTGTTTCCTCGTCAAACAGTCTTTGTTATTGTAGGTGATCTGGAGGCTGAATCTTTTTTGCTTTGCTGTTTCCCTGGATTTGAGGGTCCCTCCTGTTTAGTGGTACTCTAGGGAACATCCTACACCCCCATTTTCTAGCTTCCAAGACACCATTTGACTGCCTTGGTCCTTCTATGACTGGACCAGGCAGCTGGGGCCTGGGGCTAGGGAGTCTACTTGGGTATAGACAGTTAGGAGAAAGCTCCCATGTGGATAACAGGGGATCTGATTGTAATTGTCCATGTAGGAAAGGGAGATTGCCTGCTCTCACAGAAAGAGGCACAGATTTGGCATCAGGGAACCTCTGCTTCCATCACTTACTGACTAAGTAACCTTGGGCAAGTGATTTCCTCTCTCTGGGTTTCAGTTTCCCTTCTGTAACCAGAAGGGGTTGGATGAGATGATTTCTAGAGGACCTTTATCTGTAAACTTAGGACCCATATATGACCAAACATAAGAGAGAGAGTCCAAAAGCGTGTGTGAAGTGACTACAGAGGTAAATGAAAGGAGAGTGTGGGAGGTTTTAAATGCAAGGTTGAGGATTTCATATTTTACTTTAGAGGCAATTGGGAGCCCCTGAAGATTTTAGAGCAATAGAGTAACATGTTCATGCCTGAGTTCTAAGAAAATCACCTTGGCAACTGTATCTAGGATGGATGAAAGAGGTAGGGGACCAGGCAGAGATCCAAGTGAAAATGGATGAGGACCTATCCCCGATTAGAAAGTGTATGACTGGAGAAGGAGATACGTGTGCGAAATATGGAGGGAGACTCAGCCCGTCCTGGGCTCGCTCATCATTCATTCATTCATTCACTAAGCACATATTAGACACACTGCTCCCTCTCCTGCTGAGCTTAGTCAGTCCATAAACATTTATTAAATACCTACTATGTGTGGCAAGCTCTGATCTCATCATCTTCCATGTTTTTTATTGTTATTGGTTGTTTTTGAAGGGGACCAAAATGACATCACCATGATAAAGTGAAATTTCAGTGTGTCAGACTGTGGCTGATCAGACCAATATGAGCTCAAAATGCTCTACCACAGGTTGGACACAGACAGTCCGTGTGAACATTGGGGGTGGATACTCCAAATTTGCTTATCCCACTTTTACTTTGTGCTGTCTCAGTTCTGCTTTGCTCAAAGAGTACAGCACCTTTTCTGATGTGGGCACGCCATGCTGAGCAGTCCCGTGCCAGTGTCTCCCACATTGCACAGTCAAATCCAAAGTTCTTGAGAGAGACTTTGAGAGTTCCTTGTATCACTTCTTCTGACCACTATGTGATTGCCTGCTCCGTGTGAGTTCTCCATAAAATAGTCTTTTTGGCAAGCATACATTTTGCATTCAAACAATATGGCCAGCCCATTGCAGTTGCGCTCTTTGAAGAATAGTTTGAATACTTGGCAGTTCCCAGTGTTTGGTACCTTATCCTGCCAGGTGATCCTCAGAATCTTCCCAAGACAGTTCAAATGGAAGCGATTCAGCTTCCTGGCATGGCACTGGTAGATTGATTGATTGTTATTACCCTGAAGATAACTCCCAGATCTCTAGACCCTGATCATCTCTCTCCTGAGCTTCAGGCCTAATATCCAGCTGGACAGCTCCATCTGATGTCTTGGAGGCTTCCCAGGTTAAGAATGTCAAAAACACAATTTGTTATCTTCATCCCCCCTGCCCCCCCCCCCCACTAAACCCACATTTTACAGAATTTCCTGTTTCAGGTAATTGGGGGAGGGGGAATCTTTGTAGCAAATTTTTTTTCTGATAAAAATCTCACATCCAGGATATATAAGGAATAAATTCAAATGGATGAAAATGGGATCCATTCCTTCCTTCACTGATAAATGGCTAAGTGAGTTAAATAGGAATATTTCACAGAAAGCTATGCAAACTAGTGATAACTATCTAAAATAAATAAAATTCAGATAACAAATTGCTAGAGAAAGGCAAATACAAACAACTCTGATGCTCCACCTCCTTCCCATAATATTGACAAAGCTTACAAAAAAAGAGAAGGACAGATTCTAGAGGGCTTGGAGAAAACCAGGCATGCCGCTGGCAATGCTGGGAATTGGTCTAGATGTTCTGGGACAGCCAATTGAACTATGACCAGACAGCTCCTGAATGGTGCATCTTCTTTGACCACTCCTAGGGGATCACTTACCATCACTAGGTTCACATCCCATAGGAATTAAAGAGAGAGGAAGGGATCCACACATACAAAATTATGTCCATCAGCTCTTTTTGTTATAGCAAAGAAATAGAGTCTAAGGGAGTACCCATCCATTGAGAAACAACCAGATAATTTCTGGTATGTGATTGTAATGCAGTACTTTTGGACTGTAAGAAAGGATGAAGGGGAGGGTTTCAGAGAAGCCTGGAAACACTTGTAGAACTGATGCAGAGAGAAGTGAGAAGAAGCAGAGGAACAATCCAATAGTAGCAGCAATAACCTAAAGACAGTCAACTTAAAGACTTGGTAAATCTGTGATTGTTTCATGCAGTTGCCTCCCATGATTCCAAAGTACTGATGAGGAAGAGGCATTCTGCCCGCTGACTCCCAGGATGGGGAGGGAGACATCCATTTTTGGACAAGGCCATTGTGGGAATCTGTGACTATGCTTGAATATGTATATTTGTTACATGTCCTTTTTGCAAATGAAAGAAGGAAGAGAGCTAGAGAAAGAGTAGAGTCTGCTGGCTCCCCCCCCCCCCCCAAAAAAAATAAGAGATCCAGCAGAACATTTTTTACATGCAAAAATCAGAAGGCATACCAGAAAGAGTCAAGGACAAGCAGGCCAGCTTTGAGACCTGCTTGCTGCCTCTCAGGCCCTGGAGCAAAGCTCACGTGTATAATGTGCATAATGATACAGAAAAGCAAGTGTTCGATACTCAAAGCTTGTGATGTCATGGCCAAGCCTCCTTTGCTCTTCTCTGTAAATGGAAATGCCCATTTTATTTGGTGTTTTTGAAGTTTGAAATTTTTCAAAGATGATATGTCTAAAAAGTTTTGGTCAAGGACATCAGGCTTACAACCTCAGAATTCTCCTTAACTCTTCTCTCTCCCTCACAGACCCCCCTTTGGTTGCCAATTGTGGTTAATTCCATATCTGTAATGTCTCTCCATAATGTCCTCCCCCTTGCCTAGCCTTCCTACCCTTTGTGCAGGCCCTTATTGAAGCTCACCCCCATTACAAGAGCCCTTCGTGCCTTGGTCTTCCTGCCTCCAGACTCTTCCCTCTCCTACCCATCCTCCATCCAGCTGCCAAGATCATTTTCCTAAGACAGAAGTTTGACCATTTCACACATTTGCTCATAAAACTCCAATGGATTCTTCCTGGAGGAAGAGGGAGAGGAGGAGGCTGCAGCAATATTGGAACTGGGCTAGCATCAAAGTATGAGCAGAAGCTGAATGGATGAAGGAGAGAGAGAAAGTTGGCCACCAGCGGTGTTGGAGCACCCATGAGCTGACTCCTACAGGCGTGACATAGTAAGGGACCTGTTTAGGAGCCAAAGTCACACCATCTGTTGGGACGGTCCAATACTTGAAGAGACTAGTGTGAGAGATGGCAGGAAAAGCTGTTTATTGGAAGGGAAAGCCACTAAAGACCGGAGTATCATGGCCATACCTGGGCTCTGACAGCAGAGTGAATGGGGATTGATGGGAACAGAGAGGTTTGGAGAGGTTAAAATGGGGGCTGTTGAAGGGAGGGCAAGAGATGAGAAGGATGGGGGGAAAGATAAGATGAGGACTCCTTTCACTGAATGAAGCTTCCTCCCTTTCCAAGCTCCGAGGCAGAAGCCCCAAAACTCAGGACTCCAGGTCAATGCCACGTGCCTAACTGACAGCTGAGGGGGGAGCAAAGCTGACCATAACCCATGATGATGATTCCTTGGCGATGAGCCCACTCAGGGCAGGAAGCTGGCGGGTGCTGAAGAGTGGGCGGTCTGTCATTACAGGCTATTAAGCCCTTTGTGACATCTCTTGGGCGCTGAATGGGGCTGTTAAGAGAGAAAAACCACCTTGAATTGAGCTGTCTAAGCTGGGGCTAATTACCCCAACTGGCAGACTGTAATTATTCAAAAACACAGGAAGAGGAGAATAGAGGAAGGGGAGAGGGAGGCAAAGAGAGACAGAGAGTGACAGATGAGGCAGGGATAGGGGATATAGAGACAGGGAGGCAAGAGAGTGGAGGAGGGGAAAGGGAGAGAAGAGGAAAGAGAAGAGAAACATAGAGCCTATGAAAAGATGCAGAGAGACGAAAAGGAGGGGAAGGAGAAGAGGAAGAAAGATGGACAGAGGAGTGAGAAGAATTGAGGATGAGAGAGACCTAGGGGAAGCAGAGAGAGGAAGAATGTGTGGGAGGGGGAGAAAAGAGAAAGTAGAGGGGGACCTGAGTCAGAGATGGCAGGGAGAGAGAGGGGCTATGAAGGGAGAAAGGCAGGAAAAGAGAGACAGCCACAGACGGGAAAAGGATGGACCAAGGGAGAGGGAAGCCAGGCATGTATGTGGACAGGAAGCTAAGGAAAGGCAGCTCAGCTTGTTGATCCAACCCGTGTGACGGAGGGACCCCTGTGGACCCCCCCCCCCCCCACCGGGGGTTCTCCTCAGCTCATCCTCTGAGCCCTGTTTGAACTTTATAATTTTGTCCCATTTTTTTGGGAGGAGTCACTGTTCTTTCCATATACATTGTTGTCATCACTGCCAATTGTTTGCTTGGATCTTCGGACTTCATTGTACTTCAATCTATACAGATCTTCTCAAGATTCTCTGTGTTCGTCCCATATGTCACTTCTTACAGCACAATACAGTCAGATACTGACCTCTCTGGCTGCCTTTAAGTCTCAGTCCAAGTCCCACCTTCTACCTGAAGCCTCTCCCAACACTTCTTAGCTCCAGGGCCTTTCCTTTGGCAGGTAGCTGCTAGGGTTGGAAGCTCAATTCCAGGTGGACAGTCTCGGGCGGGTAAAGGTGGGAACTTCTAAATCTTAGAGTTCTCACGAGACCCCCCAGGAAACGGCTGGGAATCGAGGTGAACCGAGCTATCTCGTGTATTTCCACCTCTTCCCGTGAGAAACGTGATGGAAGAGAGCTCTCCCCGCCCTCGAGATTGTCCCGGATTGGAGCACACCTAGTTACCTAACAGGCACGGTATTCAGATGCAAACTATGCTGCTGGAGAGTTTAGGTAGGATCAGGAAAGCCTGAAAGTTCTCTTGGGCGGAGGGGCGCGGAGCAGTGAGGACAACAAGGCTCCGCTTTTCCTCTCTCCTCTCTCCCCTCCCCCTCTCTCCCCGCTTGTACTTCTACCTCCAATCTCTTATTGTAAGATCTTTGCCTCCTTGGGAGATCTTTCTCTCTCCCTCCTAAGGAAGAATTCCCCTGCACTTGTAACTAGACCCTGAAATAAAGCTCAACCCTTGTTCGACTCTGGAACGTCCTTTCTCTCATACGAGCATCCGGTTTGGCCAACTGAAGACCTCGGGATAGAGGTAAGAAGACTCGGGTAGCCCTCAGGCCTCTAGGCCTGGCAGGTAGCCATCCAGAGCTTGCTTCAGATGGGTTTGTCTGTCTCCCCATTAGACTCTCAAGGGACTGTCTCTTGCCTCTTCTTTTATCTCCAGCACTTAGCACAGTTCTTGGCACACAGTAGGAGCTTAATAAATGTTTATTGATTGATTAACTACCATTCCATTGCATTCAGGTACTACAATTTGTGTAGCCATTCCCCAGTCAAAGGATATCCATTTAATGTTTCCAATTCTTAGATATCACAAAATGGCGGCTATAAATATTTTGGAGTATATGGGGACTTTTCCCTTTTCAATGGATTTGGGTGGTGGTGGGGAAGGCAGGGAGGAAGACAGGAGAGAGAGAGAGAGAGAGAGAGAGAGAGAGAGAGAGAGAGAGAGAGAGAGAGAGAGAGAGAGGGAGGGAGGGGGGGAGGGACAGAGACAGAGACAGAGAGAGAAGAGAGAGAAATTTCATACAAAGATACTCCCCTCCCATTCCACCACTTTCCTTTTATAAAAAGGAAATGGCATCTGTGCAGAAACTTTTCAGTTCCAAGTAATCATAGTTCTCTATTTTATCTTTTCTGATGACCTCTATCTCTTTTTGGTTACAAATACATCTCCTACCCCTAACTGTGAGTGATACATAACCTGTTTCTTTTCTATTCTATTTTTAAATAGTGTGATCTTTAATATTAAGGTTGTGTATCCATTTAGAATATATAGGATATGATATGAGATACTGGTCTAAGCTTCATTTCTGTCAGGCTGCTTTCCAGTTTTCCCAGCAGTTTGTATCAAACAGGGAGATCTTTCCTAAGTAACAGATTTTTCACTTTATCAAATGCTGGGTTATTGACTTCTATTGTTTCTGAATCTCTCTTGTCTAGTATATTTCACTGACCCCTCTCCCACCACAACACCCTGAAGCTTGGAAGGGGAGAAGGACCAGCAACTGATGGGAAAGGAAAATTGCTCCTCCAACCCCTGTCTTTTGGATTGTGAATGGGTCTGCCTCAGCCTCTCCCTCCCTCCTCTCTCCTTCCTTTTCTTCCCTCCATGTTTGACTCCTTCCTTCCTTCCTCCCTCCCATGTTTCCCCACACATGTTCACAGCTTCCACAGTCCCCTGCACTGGAAGGGATTTTGGAAGCCTTGGCCAAGGTCTTCATCTGAGTGAGAATCCCTTCGAAAGCCTCCTGGATTCTTACTTTTTGTTTCCCAGTCTAGACTAGGAAGACTTCCTGAAAGTGATGAGCCTCAGCAGATGGGGGCAGGCAGCTGAGATATGTGCTCATTGTCGTATAGCTAGGGAGCAAGGAATTTGGAATTTGAACCCAGGACTCTCTTTGCTCCAATCACATCCCTTGAGGAAGGGAGGAAAGAAGCATGTATGAAGCACATGCTAAGTGCCAAGCTTTGCAGATATTTTCATTTGATCTTCACAACAATCCTGTGAAGTGGACACCATTATTATCCCCATTTTATAGACAAGGAGACCAAGGCAGGCAGAGCTGAACCGATTTGTCCAGAGTTGATAGGTAGAAAGGACCTGATGCAATACTTGAACTCAGCTTCACTTACTGGGAAGGCCTTCTTTAGGCAGGGCAGTGGTGGGCATGGGCTACTCTGGGGACTTCCTCAGCCCCACAAGGCACCAGCGGGCACAGCTCAGGGGAGGCATTTGGGAAGCTTATCTCCCTAAGCTACCGTCTCCTGCAAGGACTCGGATCAGCCTGAGAAATGACTAAAAACAACATTTGTCTCCATGGAAGGCATTTGGCAAAAGGTTAAATCCACACCCCGCTGCTGTCTGCCAGCCTGGCGGCATTTCCACAGACTGGTATTTAGGAGATATTACCAGCCGTGCTGAGGCTGAGCAAACCACTTAGCGGTTAGACCTACCTGGGGACTATGGGGGTGGGGGCTGGCCATGAATCCCCCCAGCTTCATCCTTAGAGGATGGAGTTTGGAGAATGTCTGAGCTGGAGGGGACCCCATCGTCCTGCTGAGGGGAAGGGGCTGCCTGGGGTCCCCCAGGGCGGATGGACCTGGCTCTCCTGCTTTGGGATCGTGAATTTTGTACACACACACATGTGCACAGACACAGAGAAATACATGGACACACACGCAGACACATATAGATAGACACAGACACAACACATACTGACAGATCCAGATCCAGACACAGACATGCCCCTCCCCAAAGGTGCAAATAAAAGTGGTATAGGGCAAAGTGTTCCTAGAAAGTCAGAGCCAGGAGGATGCTTGGAGATCACTGAGTCCAAACTCTTCATTTTATAGGGAGGAAACTGAGGCACAGGAGGGGAAGGCCACCTTGGGCAGGGGGCAGAGCCCTGGACCCCCACCCATGCCTCCTTCCTCTTTTTTTTCCTTTGAGGTCTCCTATTTGGGAGACCTGTGCTTTCCACTTAATTGGCCCTGGATATTGGGGAGAATGGAAGCCCTACTTTGGGTGGGGGATAGTCCAGGAAGGAAGCTCAGTGATGTACACACCTCCAGCCACACAGCGAATTGCATCCAATGCCTACTGAGCTCCCAGGCTTGTTATACCCAGGTGACTTTCAGGGCCACAATGGGATTGAAAACAGCATGTCCGTCAGTGATGGGGAGGAGTTCTGTCCTGTGTCCCCAGTGTCCTGGGGATCATCCTCCCTTCCCTCCCATTGCCTGGGTATGGTCAGCAACCAGTCCTTTGGGGAAAGACATGTGGTCAGCAGAGAAAGGGGAAGCCTTCTGGAAGGACAGCGAGGTCAGAGGATGCCCATCCTGCACAGTGGGGGTGCTCCCAGGAGATGAGGTCATCTACTCATTCACTCTCATATTTCCAGGCCACAGCACATTCAATGCCCCTGTGAAGATGCATCCTGAGCTGGTTTTCGAGTGGACCCACACAGGTGGGCAGGGAATGCCCACAGTGGTCTTGGGGCCCCAGGGATGTAAGTTCTGGAGAAGGATGGAGATGTCCAGGAGATCATGGGACCATTCCAGTGGAGAGACAGCCCCCATTCCCCTTCACTAATGAACCCTGGAAGGGAAAGAGTCAGGATTGTCAGTCATTCTTCAGAAGGCCAGGCTCTGGGAAGACATGGTCAGTCACCCAGTGGGGAACAGGAAGGGCTGAGACCAGAGCCCTGACCTTGGCACTTCTAGCATAGAGATGTTTCTCCCCATTCCGTGAGTAGTCTTGAATTCCACATGGTACAATGGGAGAACCTTGGCCAGGACTGGAAGCCCACTGGCTGGGAGACCCTGTGGAAGTCACCCAGCATCTCTGAAATAGTTTAGAAAATGGTAATAACTGACACCTTTGTCTCCTCTGCCTGGGCCAGAGTTAGGAAGCAGCTCTGGGAAAGGGAGCCTATGTCCTCATTGGACCCATGTCTTGGAGAGGGGGGCATTGGGAATGGGAGCCAGGAGGGGAAGGGGTTAGGAAACTGAGGCCCAGGGCATTTAAACACAAGACCCCAATGTCCAAAAGGGTCTGCAGAAATGTCTCCCCCTTTTCCTTCTAGGAGAAGCAGCACCTATCACCTGGCCTAAGTACCAGGCTTCCAACATCTGGTCCCAAGCCAGACCGGGAGCAGAAGTCCAAACCCTGTCCTTGTGGGGCCCAGTCCCTAGGTGGGTAGCTGGCAGGCAGGGGCCAGGGGTTGAGGATCAAAGCTCTTTGCCCTGCGCTGGCTCATTCAGCTTTCTCCAGGACCAGGGGATGATTCAGAGGTGATGATGGAGAAGCAGATAACTCGTTTTCCAAAGGCGAGTGTCTGCAATCTTGGGTGCAATTAGATTTAATAGAACAGAAGCCTGCTCTCATCTCTGGTTCCCTCCTCCTTCCTCCCTCAGGCAGTGCAGAACCAGAGAGCCAGGGAGGGAGGGGGGACATAGAGGTGGTGGTGGGGGGGTAGTGGGGGATCTGAAAGGGGCTTTGACGTCAGCCCTGCCTATAAGAGGCCGTCTGCGAGAGGGGAGTCAACAACGGAGACCCCAGACGAGAGACACACAGCCGGCTGGCACGATGCCCACTCCAAACACCTCCACGCCACCGGGCAAGGGCTTCCGCAGGGCAGTGTCCGAGTTGGATTCCAAACAAGCTGAGGCCATTATGGTAAGGGGTACAGCTTGCTCCTGGGGGGGGGGGGTTGCTCTATTTCCCACCCCACCCCACCCTGGCTTAGGGATGCTGAACTGAAGGGTACCTGCTGCATCCTGGACCCTCTCCTGGGGCCCCAGGGAGCCTGGCCATGTAAGGTGATGCAGAGGGGACAGAGGGTGTCTCTCTGCGCCTGGGTGTGTCTGTGTGATTGTGCATATTGTGGTGAGGGGAGACCCCTGGGCTCTGGGGTCTGTGTCTGTCACATTTCATGTGTATGAGTGTGTGTGTGTGTGTGTGTGTGTGTGTGTGTGCGCCCCATGAATCCCAGGCTATATAGACCACTCAGAAGGGACCTTAGAGATTGAGTCGTCTGAACCCCCTCCCTATTTTACAGAGAAGGAAGCCAAGGCCCAGACAGGAGAAGGGAATAGCTCTAAGCTGGAGGCTGGGGCTAGAGCCCAAGTGTCCTGAATGCCAACCCTTATGTACGTGAAAGACTCAGGGAAGCCAAGTGGCACAGCGGGCAGAGTCCTGCTGGTCCTAACCTTCCCAAGGGTGGCATCGCTTGTGAAAGCTTCAACAAGTCATTCTTTCTGGACCTCAGTTTCCACATCTGCCAATTGGAGGGGGTAATGATTTTTCGAGCTTCTAGGGGTTAGGGCTTTATGGTAAGGAGCAGTAGAGGTGGGTACCCTTCTTGCATTCCAAGTCTGGGATCTAAGATAGGCAAGGGCTTGGTGTGCCCAGCAGCCAACGCCGGGCCTGGCACACAACAGAAGTGCTTTCTTCACAGAATGAAGGGATGATTTATCTAAGTGACCTGGGAAGCCCAGGGTTTCTCTGCCCTGCTGCCCCTGCCAGACCCCTTTCCTCTCCTTAGGTTAGACACAGTGAGTGGGCAGGGCCTGCCCCTGGGGCATAGGGGTCCCTGAGCTGAGGCTTTGGCCAACCTTTCCTAGGCTGGCCAGGAGGACACCTGAGGCTCTGTCATTGACTGACCCAGTCCTAGCTGACTCCACACATGGCTGTCCCTTTGTTCCATGTGCTGATCAGAGGGAGGAGCCCCTGTCTGTCGACATGTCCCCCAACCCCATTCCCCACCTTCAGGGCCTGGAAGCTACAGCCTCAGAATGTCAGGAAAGAAACCAGTGAGAGCTCATCTGCTCCTCATTTCATAAAGGGGGGAACGTTCCCACAATCCCACTGTGAGGCGGTGCCATCTGAGAGGCCCCTGAGCAGAGGACAGAGAAGTGGCTGCTTTGTGTGGGGCCCAAGGCTGGAATCTTGGAGACTCTACCAAAGGTCACTTGTGGCTGATGCTGCCCACCAGCAGACACAGCAGGAGGAGTCCTACAGCTTCTTTCCTCAGTTCTTTGGGGTCAGGCTGAGATGTCCCTCCATAAACGCCCAGGATCCCAGAACGCCAGGTTGGATGGGGTCCCTAAACCCCAGCCAGTCCAAGATCATTCTTTGCCCGATGGGGTGACAGAGATCCAGAGATGGGAAGGGAGAGTAGGTCACCTGTATTCTACCCACCGGAAGCTGAAATCAGACCTTCCCTTCCATAGCTCAACAGCCTAATTCTGAGCAGGGCCTCCCCCAGGCTGGCCCAAGGGCCAGGTCCTCAAGGGTGAGGTGTACAACCCTAAGCCAGAGGAGTTCTGAGGGGGCCCAGAGGGGGCATGGAGGGAAGAGGTGGGCTCCTCGGGCATGAGGACCCTCATGGGGTTCACTGCCAAATGTTCAGAGGAGACCTGGAAAGAATGCCCAGATCGCCTTTCCAAGTCTTATTCTGAATCTGGTAGCTGATGTGAGGCTGAGCACGACCTCCCTGGGCAGGCTAGGTCAACCACCTGTGGGCACGGTACACACTCCCCATGCTGGAAGCTCCCTGGGCTGGCAGCCAGCCTTCCTCTCGCTGTCACCCTTTCCCAGCTAATGCAGTTAGGGACTGGCTGAGGACTGGGGCTGAAATGATGTTTTATTTTGAAAGGGGGTCCTCAAGGGCTGCTCATGTTCCTGATGCCCAGATGGTCACAGTCCCCTCAGAGTCAATCTTCTGCACTCAGTCATGTAATCCATTGTCAGCACTCCTCTGTGCCTCCGCAGCTGGGTAGGCCCCCGAGTCTGGACACAGACTTCCAGGGCCCAGGAGGAGGGGGAGGGAGATTTGGCAAGAAAAGCTCTCTCTTGTATGGGTTACTTAGTTAAGTGGGGAGGTGAGGACACGGATTCTATGCTGGAACAGATTCATTTGCTCAAGGCACTGAGGCAGAGAGGAGAGACCTTTGAACTGGGTTGAGCGACCCTGGGCAAGGTTTGGCCATTCTCTGCCACTTCACAGGACTGCCTTGGCAAATCCTACTAGGTGCACAATGTATCAGCTCTTGATGGAGCCTTTCTCAATGACCAGGGCTTCCCTTCATGGACAGAGAGCTTCATGGGAGCACAGCTGTGCAGAGCTGGGAGACAACTGGGTAGCTCTCTCTCTTCCCATGTGGGCAACCTTGGCCAATCCTTCTACCTCCTTGAGCCTCAGTTTCCTCATCTGCCAAATGAGGGGAGGGTCCCTCCCGGAGGGTCCCTCCCTGCCCTAGGATCCTTTCATCCCACACAACAGTGAGCAGACTCCCGGGGAGGTCCCTGCCTCATCTATTCATGGGCAACTAACTCTCTTTAGACCTCTGTACCCCTGGAGAGGTGGACAGAGTGGATCCTGAGGTGGGGAGACCAAGGCATGGAGTGAAGGTTTAGGAAGCTAACAATCATGCCCATCTGCCACTCTGGTCGCTCAACACCATGGATTTGGAAGCAGTATCTGAGAAGCCCAAAGTGAGCGAGAGATCAGGCCACCAACTGGTTGCTTTGGCCAGTGTAGATGGCCCAGCTAGACCATGGAGAGCCCCAAATGGATTTGTTTGGGTCCCTAGGGCAGCTGACTCCTGGCTCATCCCATACTATGAGGGGTAGAGGAGAGTGTGCACTGCCCAGATCCCTGGGACCCAACCCTTCCCCAGGCTGGGCTGGGGAGCTCTGACCACAGAATCCAAGGTGGAAGGAACACCCCAGGTGTGATTCAGCTCATCCCCACTTGGCCCACTGAGATGTTGGATTTCTACCCCGGTGTCCAAGGGGGGCAGGAGCTGGAGCCCACTGCGCTGCTGACCCCACCCCACCTCTGGTCTAGTCTCCAAGGTTCATTGGCAGGCGGCAGAGCCTCATTGAAGATGCTCGCAAGGAGAGAGAAGCAGCTGTGGCGGCGGCAGCAGCAGCGGCAGCCGAGGCCTCTGGGGACCCCCTAGACACCATCGTTTTTGAGGAGAAGGATGGGAAAGCCCTCCTCAACCTCTTCTTCACCTTGAAGGCAGCCAAGTCCACATCATTGTCCCGGGCCCTGAAAGTGTTTGAGGTGAGAGGTTAGGGGGCTCCCATTGGCCCAGTGGGAGCTGGGCACCGGTGGCTATGTGCTTCTGTGATGAGCTCAGATCAGCCTGGGAGGGGCCTGGTCTGGAGGAGGTCTGTGGTCATAGCTGGGGTCTGGCCATGGCCAGGGGAGTGGAAGGCTATCAGAGCAGAGGATGGCCAGTTTAGGCATGAGAGGGACTTAGCAGGTCAGCCAAAGCAGCTCCTTCCTCTCAGGCACTGGAGGCCCAGGATGAGAATCCTTTTGACCAAATTCATGCAGCCCACAAATAGCAGACCTGGGATTCAAACTCAGCTCCTCTAAGTCTCGGGCTCCACTGACTGAGGCTTCTCTGGGAGGGGGGAAGTATGAGGGCTTTGCCTGGGAGCTGGGGGTCTAGAAGAAAAGGCTTCATGGGAATTGGATGAAGGATTTCACAGAGCTGTTTGCTGGTAAGTGGACAAGACAGTGCTTACACTGACCCCTCCTTCCTTCCTTCCCTGGCTCCCAGGGCTGGCTGGACAGACATCCATCCATCCTCTGAGCCATCATGATCCTCTGAGGGTGGGAAGGGGGGCAACCCTCACCTCTCAGGGTTGGAGGGAGGCTCTGGGGGTGTGAGACAGGTTGGAAAGGGAGAAAAGGGATGTGTGTCTGTGTGTGTCTGTGTATGTGAGTATGTGTGTAAGAGAGTATATGTGTGTCTGTACGTGTGTGTAAGAGTATATGTCTTTGTGTGTCTATATATGTCTGTGAATATGTGAATGAGAGTATGTGTGTCTGCATGTGTGTCTGTCTCTGTGTGCATCTTTGTATGTCTGTATGTGAGTATATGTGAATATCTGTGTGTAAGAGAGTATGTATGTGTCTGTACATGTGTGTGAGTGTGTCTTTATGTGTGTGTATCTGTGTGTAAGAGTGTGTGTGAGAGAGAGAGAGGGAGGGAGGGATAGGGAGAGAGAGACCATGTATGTCTGTGTGTGTGAGTGTGTATGTGTGTGTGAGGGAGAGAGGGAGAGAGAACGTGTGTATCTGCATGTGGGTTTGGGTGGGCAGCAGAAGCCAGGGATCGATCCCACAGCCTCGGGCTGTGCAGGTGGCAGAGGCTGGTGGACAGATCAGCCCCGTCCCCCCTCCCCCTCTGTAATGACATTTGCCGGTCAGCCACAGGCCCTGTGTGTGATCAGAGCAGCTAATGGGATAGTGGCTGTCAAATTAATCAGGGATTGATATGATGAATGCCGGCAGGTGGGAGGAAGGGTGCAGCCTAGATGAGCTGGGGGGTGGGAGCCAAAGCAGTGGACTCTGTGCCCCTTCAAAACTACCACAAGGTAAGCTGGTGTCCAGTTTACTAGCAAATGACAGGTCTAGAGGAGACTATCATGACCAACCTGCCCCTTTTACAGAGAGGGAAACTGAGGCTCATGGGGGAAGGAATCTGCCAAAGTCATACAGGTAGCCCAGGTGTTCTGACTTCCAATCCAGGCTTCTCGGTCTATTCTCCTGCTTCCCTGAGCTCAACCCCTGGTTTCCCCTCCTGCCCTCACTGCTTGTAAGTGCAGGAGGAAATCTCCCTGGGTGGGAGGTCAGCTCATTCTTTAGTAGTGCCAGACCCCATGGTAGAAAGAGCCCAGTCCCAAAAGCAGCAGAGACCTGGGTATGGACTCTGGCTCTGAGACCACAGTGGGCAACTCAGTCACCTCTGAGCCTCAGTTTCCCCTCTGTCAAATGGGGATAATGAAGTTTGGGCCATTGTGAGGAAGGCTTTGTCAACCTGAGAGTGCCAGAGCAATGAGGGTGGGGTCGCTATTAGTCTCCAGAGGCAGAGGGAGCAGAGACAGGCAGGACTCCACTCAGCATAGTTGGGGACTCTGGCCTCCCACCCCCCACTGGTGACTGACACTTTCTAGTTCTCCAGCTCCTTTTACTGGCCACCCAGGGGCTTGGAATCAGGATCATCTGAGTTTAAATCCAACCTCCAAACTCAGTTTCCTTATCTGTAAAATGAGGCTAACAATAGGACTTAAACTCTCCCCCACAATGTTGCAGGGATCACATGAGATATTTGTGGAGCCTCTTAGAAATCCTTAGTGCCACCTAAAATGTGATCTTCTGGGGTCATTTTATAGGCAAGTCCCTTCTCCTTTGGGGGCCTCTGCTTCCTGTCCTGTAAAACAACCAGGATGGCCTCACCCACTTTCCAGAGCTAAATCCCAAAACTGCCCGTAGAAGGGGCCAGGAGCAGGTTATTCTACCTATTACACAGAGGAGGAAACTGAGGTCCGGGTGGTGGACCGGGGGCTCCTCCTTGCAGCAGGACAGTGACCCCACCCTGGTGAGCTGAGAAGAGTAGGTGGGAGGGGGCTGGAAAGTGTTCTGTGACCTCAGCCTCTTCTATTTCCCTTCGTGAGACGTTCGAAGCCAAAATCCACCACCTGGAGACGAGGGCGAACAGGAAGCCGAAGGAAGGGGCGTCGGAGCTCGAATACTTTGTCCGCTGTGAGGTCCGCAGAGGTGACCTGGGCACTCTGCTCAGCTCTGTCCGGAGGGTCTCGGATGAGGTGCGCAGCGCCCAGGAAGACGAGAGTGAGTCCTTCGCTCCCATCCGCACCCGCGTCCCAAGAGCAGGGGCTCCCAGCTGGGTGCACGCCCTCCCTCCATCCTCCCTCCTTCCTCCTCTCCCTTCCTCACTCCCTCCCTCCCTTCCTCCTTCCTCTGGGTTAGTCAGAAGAGAGGGGGGCAAGGACAGAAGGGTTATACTGTTACACTGTCCCCAGAAAGCCCCAACTGGAAGGTTTGTGCTCTGGCTGTCTCGCTCCTGTTGTCCCATAACTTCGTGCTTCTGTTATTAGTTCACTGTTTCAAAGAGATTTCTTCAGGTCACCCCTTGGGAGATGAGGAACGTTTCACAGTGGAGGCAGTGTCCTGCCCCCTGCTGGTTGCACCAGGGGTGGAGGTGGCAATCTGGGCCCTCTACCGCAGGAGCCTCTCACAGACTCTCAAACCTGATCCCTGCCGTTTCAGCAGTGCCTGGGGGTCCTTCCTTCCCTGGCCCTTGGGAGAGACTGCAGTGCTGCAGGGGGAGTCTTAGAAGGATCGACCTTGTGTCCCCCAGCCCTCAGGCTGAGATGCGGGGTAGGGGAAGGGAGGCCTCCTTTGCAGAGAAGGGAGTACTCAGACAGCTCCTGGAGAGAAAGGTGCTTGCCTTCCCCAGCTCCTCCAGGGCTCCTGAGATCAGTGCCCTAGGGATGGGAGCTGTTCTTACCTAGGCGAGTTGGGCCACCCTTGCTCTATCCAACTGGTAGGGATAGAGAGCCACACAGTTCGGAGAGACAGTATCTGCCTCTTGAGGCTGATGTTCTGTCCACCAGAGAGTGGCCCTGTGGGATTAATCAAATCTCTTTTCTGTGAAGTTCACTGGTTTCCCAGAAAGATCTCCGAGCTGGACAAATGCCACCACCTGGTCACCAAGTTTGACCCTGACCTGGACCTAGGCCACCCAGTGAGTCAGCCCCTTGACGGGGGAGGGGGAGACAACCAAGGGCACAGTGTTCCAGCCGGCGAGCTGACCACTCCCTCCATCAAACCTCCTTTGCAGGGATTTTCTGACCAGGTCTATCGCCAGCGGAGGAAGGCAATAGCAGAGATTGCTTTCCAATACAAGCAGTAAGCCATCCCCTCCCACCCCCCTCCTCCTTGCCCAATCGCCACTCCCAGGGACCCCACACCTGAGAATCTCCCTCCACCACCGATCAGAGACCAGAGTCACATCATAGCCATGTAGAGCGGCCAGGCTAGGGTCTAAGACAGGCTGACCTTAGACAGTGATACACACAGAGTTGGAGACTCCTCCCAAGGGGATGTCCAGAGCCATGTGCAAGGCCAGGATCTCATTTTAGCCTCCTGTACTGTGCTTATCCATTGCACAGGGAGGCTCTTAGCAGGTCACACAACTGAGATGTGGTGGACCAGCGTTCTGTACACCATACAAGCGCTCACTGCCTTTGCTAACTGTGTGCCTGAATGCCTGAGCCAGGGGACTAGGGCGCAGGGTCTTAGAGGCCGTCTGGTCCAATGGGGGCCTTGACTTTGGAGAGCTTTGCTGGGGGATGTGGAGAAGACCAAACTAACCCTGTGCTCTTTCAGTGGAGAGCCGATCCCCCGTGTGGAGTACACAGGAGAGGAGATCGCCACCTGGTAAGGACAAGACTGAGCAGCCCATGGAGAGGTCAAGGGAGAGGAGGGGGAGCAAGCTGGAGAAAAGAAACCCAGCTGTGAGGAGAGGCCTCTGGTGCGGTTTGGAAACAGTCAAAAAGATGTGGGGCTGGCGGTCTCTCAGGGTCTTTGTCACCGACTCTGGGAGTTAGAGGGCACATCGTGGGGAGATGAAACTACCAGGATTTATTGGGTGCTTCATGGGTACCCAGCACTAGGACCTAGACAGGACAAGATCCCTGCCTGGAGAGAGCTCAGATAGCAAAGACACAACATCGTACCCTCTTCAGTGGAGACAATGAGCCCTGATAAGTCAACACAAAACAAGGGCATAGTAATTTAGGGTGGAAGGACATGAGCAGCTGGGGTGATAAGGAAGGGCCTTCAGCCCTGAAGACTGTGCTCTGTGAGGCCAGAAGGCAAATAACGGTGTTCAAGGGAAGACAAGAGGTCAGGGAAATCTTTCTGGAGAATCTGGGCCTTGAAGGACGGTTTAGAAGAGGGTGGGGAATTGGTAAGGAAACTGGCCCTGGTAGGAGATGAGGAGCCGGATCTCCTAGTGCAAAGTACTTGTGTGAGGCATGAATAAATAGATGGATGACTGGAAAAATGAATGGGTAGATGGATAGATGGATGGGTGGGTGGGTGAGGAGAGCCCAATTAACCTCATTCTTGCCTCCTCTCATCATTTTTGCCCCAGCTTTTCCTCTCCTTCTACAAGAGAAGTTGGTAGTTAGTTGATATCTAGAATCTCATTGTAAATGGATGAGAAGCACCCATGCCGCAGATGCAGGCTCCTTTGTTCTGTTTTACATACCACAGGTTTATATAAAGCAGGGCTCACCTGGTGAGCACCTGTCTGGGCTCCCTGGGACTCCCCAGGCTCATACCCCTTTATCCCTTCTTCCCCAGGAGAGAAGTCTACACCACCCTGAAGAGTCTGTATCCTACCCATGCTTGCCGGGAACATCTGGAGGCCTTCCAGCTGCTGGAAAGGTCCTGTGGCTACAGCGAGAATAGCATTCCCCAGCTCGAAGATGTATCCCGATTTCTGAAGGGTAGGGTTGCAATCCCAGGGGCTAGTTTGCGGGGAAGGGTGGAGGGGGTAGCTGGGGCCAGGTGGGCACAGAGGGAAGGGTCTTCTGGCCTGAGAATGAGTAGGACTTGACTCCACTTCCCATCTAGTTGGGCCAGTCTGCCTCCTGGGGCCCCTTACAGACCTTAGCCCATGGGAGGGAGGCAAATGTCCAGAGGCAGGAAGAGAGGGCTTCCAAGGGCTGGGAGAAGATCTGAGTCTCAGGAGTCCCAAGAAGGGGAAGGTCAGTGTGGGTCAGAGTAACCCAAGGGAAGCCTCTGGGGAAGGTGAGAGGTGAGCTAGGGTAGGGAGTGGAGAGAGAGCAAGGCCAGGTGGGGCAAAGGCTCAAAGGTGGAAATATCACTGATAGAGTGGAGACCCAGAGGTGAGTGTCCTGGTGGAGCTGGGGAGGGGTGGGGGTGGGGAGGAGACAAGAATAGAGGGATCTAGCTCATCCTTGCTGGCCCAGGGATGTGATGAGGACCTTGGGAGCAGGGCCACTGTGCCTCAGCTCTCAGCCCATTCCTTCTTGCTGTTCTAGAGAGGACGGGCTTCCAGCTGCGGCCAGTGGCTGGCCTGCTCTCTGCCCGAGACTTCCTGTCCAGCCTGGCCTTCAGGGTGTTCCAGTGCACCCAATATATCCGCCATGCGTCATCTCCCATGCACTCACCAGAGCCGTGAGTAGGGGCTGTCAGGACTCTCTCTGGGCTCCCACCACCCCATGCCCATCCGAAGTCTGTCTGTTGGTTCTGTTTGGAATCCCAGAGCAGGCTTGAGGGATACCTCATGGGCCTCCCCTCTGACCCCACCCTCTCTGGCTCTGGGTGCTTCATTCTACAGGAGCTCCTGAAGGCCCAGGGAGGGACCTGTGTTCCCTGGAGGTAGGATAATGCCTCCTTTCATACCATTCCAGGTGTACCACACCCCACTCAAACCAGAATCTCCTCAGCCCTTCACGGGGAGGATTTACTCTGTGTGACAGATGGGGAAACCAAGACCCAGAGAGTCACATATCTTTCTCACATTCACCTAGTGAATGCTTTCTCTTGGTCTAGGACTGGGCTGGGAATGGGGTGCAGAAGAAGACCAATTTCATTCAGTTTTATCAAACAAACTCTTAAACTCTGGGGATGCTTAGCAGAACATGGTGCTGGGCAAAAGGAAAAGTGTGGGTGGGACCAAGCCCCCTTCCCCTGGCACCCAGTGGGGATGGGGTGAGACTCCCCAGTTAAAGGAAGCACCTAGGGTAAATGCCTCAGGAGGCAACCTTCCACCCTCTGAAGGGGACATTTGTCACAGACCCATGGGTTCAAGGAAGGCTTCCTGGCAAGCAGGTTGGGCTTCTGTGGAGGTTGGGTTTCTGTGGAGGTCTGGTGTTGGTTAAGGAGAGAGGAGGTGTTCTGGGTACAGCAAGCCATGTGGGATAGGACTGGGAAGTCAAGGCCATGGTGGAGAGCTTGGAATGTGAGGCAGAGGCTTCCTGGGGAGGGAGGGGACCCCAAAGTGGGGCTAAGATTACAGGAGGGGCCATCTCTGGGGCCAGCCAGTCCAAGGCAGAGGATAGGGAGGTACGTCCCAGGGACAGACTGGCTGTGTCCACAGCATCTCGTCAACTACTATCTGCTCCTTCCTTTGCCTTCCGGGCACCTACGGCTGCTGGGCACAGGGACTGCTGTCATGAGCTCCTGGGGCACGTGCCCATGCTGGCAGACAGGACTTTTGCCCAGTTCTCCCAGGTGAGTCTTCCCCTCTTGGCTTTCATACCCACCACCCTGGCACAGCCTGCCTGGCATTTGGAGTGACCCCTGGGCACTTTTCCAAGATCGAGGATGTTTGGAGGGGGAGATAGCCAGAGGGGAGGAGAGAAGCAGGCAGTGACCCAGACGAATCAGGCCTGGGCTTGGCCTCATGTCATCCTCTGCCTCCCCCTTCTCAGGATATTGGCCTGGCCTCCCTGGGTGCCACCGATGAGGAGATTGAGAAGTTATCCACGGTAGGTCTGCCTGACCAGGGGGCAGGGGCTGGGATGTGTCATGGAGGTTGCTATGGGTGAGTGGGGAGGGTCTGGCTTCTGGATGATGTTTGGGGACTGGGAGGGGGGGGGCATAATTTCAACTAGAATCTCTTTCCACTCTGCAAATCAATTCATAGAAAAGTTACGTCCATATCTACACTCCCAGAGTGAGAAAGTTGGTCCCAGTGGAGGCCCTTTGAGGGCAGGGCCCAGGGCTGTTCCTGCTCCCTCCTCTCTAGCATAAGAAGTCAAAGATGTGGGTACACAGTACACTCTCACAAGGGCTTCTTCCTGGTTTCCTTTGAGGGATAAAGGAGGCAGGGGGGAAACAGACCTTTACCTACAGGGAGCCTTGAGTCTGAGGGCAGAACAGTAGGGGTGGGGAGGGGGTCCCACGGGATGGAGAACAGGAGCCCAACAAGTGTCTGGGGCATCTCCTTTCCCAGCTCTACTGGTTCACGGTGGAATTTGGGCTCTGCAAACAGAATGGAGAGGTCAAAGCCTATGGCGCTGGCCTCCTGTCCTCCTACGGGGAGCTCATTGTAAGTCTACATCTTCCCAGCTTCTCTGCACATGAAGCTTTCCTCCCTTCTTTGAAGCTCTCCTCACCCTGCCTTGGTCCTGGGGGCTCTGGCTTCCCAGGGAAGCTGGAGGTTGGGGCCATGTGGGATCCTCCAGAGGCAGAGGGGCTGAGGTGGGGGAACCAGGCCTGCTGCCCTCCAGGAGTCCCTTGGAAGATGACCAGTGTCACACCAGGAAGGAGGCTCTGTGGCAGACCATCCCTTCCCCTTCCCTCTACGGCACTCGGGGACTATTTTAAACTGAACCCCACTTTGCACTAGACTTCCCAAACTGGCCTTGCCCCGGGACAGAGACTCCCTGGATCCCTCCCACAGCTCAGCTGTCTACAGTCAGTGATCTGCAAACAAATCCTTCATGCTTAGGACCAGAGCCTTCTGGGGACCTTCCCCAGGTTCATACTCAGATGTAGGGACACCTGACCCTGCCAGGCCGTCTCCTTCAGACGAGGCTTCCCCATGTGGCAGACGGGCCTGCAAAGGGCTTGAAGGGCACCAGCCCACCTTTTGGGGAGGAGCATCCTTCCCACACTCAGCTCTGGGGGCCCCTCACTCCTGAGGGAGGTGCTAGTGGGTCCCCTTTAGGAAGAAGCTTCTTCCTGTGTACTCACCGATGGTCTGGGAGGCCCTGGGGGAGAGGCCAAAATAGAGAGCCAGGGGCCTGAGGGCTGAGCCAGGGACCCCAGGTCAACCACCTCCCCTCTTAGGCCTGTTTCCTCCCTCACCTGGACTCTGGTCTGACTCCACCCAGGATGGCCCACAATCAGTAGGGAGGGGGCAAGGGGCAGTGCCTACAGTCAATGGGGAGAGGGCAGGGGGCGGTGTCCACAGTCACTGGGGAAGGGGTAAGGTGACATCTAGGTCTTCTGTTTAGCACTCCCTGTCTGAGGAGCCAGAGATCCGGGAGTTTGACCCTGATGCTGCCTCTGTTCAGCCGTACCAGGACCAAACCTACCAGCCTGTCTACTTCGTGTCAGAGAGCTTTAGCGATGCCAAAGACAAGCTCCGGTAGGAAATGGGGTGGGGGGGCCTGGCAGGCTTTGGCATGGACACCAACAGGCTTCTCAGAAGCCTGGACTCCAGCCAGGGGCCCCGGAACCCTCACTGTTGGCCTGGCCAGAGGGCGAGCCCTGGCATGGGGTGATGAGGTTGGGGTGCCTGAGCAGGGCCACTAGGGAGGGGGTAGTGAGCAGTCTGGGGTGCCAGGGGAGTAGGAGCTGGACAGGGTACAGGGGATCTGAATACAGAGCCTCACCAGAAAGGATCCCTTCCTTCTCCCTGGAAAAGGCCACCCTGGGCAGCCCATCTCTCACCAGTCTGTCCCCCCTTCCCCAAGTGCTTAAGAGACTCCAGGCTCAGTGGCTATAGCACCAGGCCTGAAAGCTGGCCTCAGACAGTGGGTAACCCTGGGCAAGTCACCACTTAACCAGCCTCAGTTTTCTCACTGTAAAATGGGGGTAAGATAACTGCTCGCTTCACTGACACACAGCAGACACCCCATGAATGCTCATTTTCTTTTCCCTTCCTCCTTTCTCTTGACAAGAGGTTTGGTGACTTCCTGTCCTGCCCAGGGTCTGCTCTGGGACACTTCGAAGCCCTTGCCCATCCCCCTCCTGACCTGTGGTGCCCGGGTCTCTGTTCCCTCTGTGTGTCCCCAGGAGCTACTCGACTCGAATTCGCCGCCCCTACTCTGTGAAGTTTGACCCCTACACGCTGGGCATCGAGGTCCTGGACAACCCCCAGAAGATCAGGCGCTCGCTGCAAGGGGTCCAGGATGAGCTTCACTTGTTGGCCCATGCTCTCAACGCTATGAGCTAATGCCCAGGCACCCTGACCGCCTCAGCCGCCTCACCCAATGTCTCTCCCCATCTCTGCCCAGGACCTGGCATATTGCTTTGTCTCCCCAACCCCATCTCATGGATCCCCAAGGTTGGCGTCTAGGCAGCGGAGGCAGTGTTTGTAGTGGGAGTCAGGGAAATGGCTGGTGGGACGACAGTGAGCACCCACCCTGGTCTAGAGAACCCTGGACATTCAGTTTGAGGATTTGAATTGAGATCCCTGCCCTGACCCTTATGGCATGTCACTTACCCCTTCTGGAAAATGGGGACAATTGTCCTTGCACTGCCCCTCCCCCTAGGGCTGTTAGAAGGAAAGCATTTCCCTGGGGATTGAGGATTCAGAGCTGAGCGGTCACCCTAGGGCCCACCCCAGTCTTTGTGGGCAGGGGAAACCCAGGAAAAAAGAGAATTGATCTAAGAGCCCAAGTGGAGGTGGGAGTCAGTGCTGGGCTCTTTCCACTGAATGAGGCTGAGCACAAACCCTGCCCCCAGCCCCATATAAAATGAGAGAAGCTTAGTGGGGAGTCTGGTCTTCAGAAGCCCTCCCCTCCTGGAGGCCCGAGATATTAAAGAACACTGGTCTTTGGGGCCCAGTCCTTGAGCGTGGCCCTGCTGAGATGGAACGGGGTGATCCTCTCCCTCACTTCGGCCTCCGGCCTCCATGCCAGTGTCCAGACCCAGGACTCCCAATTCCCTGCCCTCACTGCCCCCTGCCCTTCCTCCTCCCTTTGTTTAAATTGAGGGGCTGAAGTGGAGCCGATTAGGGGGGTCTCAGTCTTCTTGGGGTTATTGGGTGCATTGGGCTGGGGAGCTCATTGTCGCTGCTGCTACTGTGTGTGGGTGTGTCCATCTGTCTTCTCTGGCTCTCCTTAGGTCCAAAGGGTCCCACTTCGGTAGGTCCCTGGGGTAGGGCTGCTGCTTCTGCTGGGGGTGGGGGGGCGGTTCCTGCATGACTGATCATTGACAATAAAGGCCACAGTCTATTTCCTGACCAGCAGCCTGGCTCTGAAAATTTCCTTTATTCTGGGGCAGCCCCCTAATGCTCAACCCCTCTGTGCACCTGCTGGCTGAGACAGCATGACACCCTGCGGGACAGCTCCTCGTCCTTGGGCTCTCTCCGAGTGCCAGTGAACAGGAGCCCCTCAGGACCCTCCATGGCCCAATGTCCAGCCCCTCAAGGCTGGCTTCCATCCAGCTTTGCCAGAACCACACCACCCCTCCCTGGCCTCCCCTCACCCTTCAGTGGACAGTGGTAGAATGGCAGGCTCCTGGGTTCTTTCTGGGCAGGCCCTTGGGCATGAGAGGTCTGGCTAGAACTCGAAGGAGACTTTGAGATCACACGGGTTCACCCCTTCATTTTTCAAATGGGGAAACTGAGGCCTAGTCAGTGGCCCAGTTGGGATCCTAACCCACCCCAGACTGACAGAGGGCCTAGTGGACAGACTGATGGGGCCTGGGGTTGGGAAGACCTGAGTGCAAATCCTGATTCAGATACATGCTAGCTTTGTAGCCCCTGAACCTTTCTGAATCAAGTCAAGTCAAGCGATTATTAAATGCCTACTATGTGCAGGCACTCTGCTAGCCATTGGGGATACAAAGAAAAGCTCAGCCTGGAGCTCCCAGTCTAAAGCAACTGTGTGCAGTTCGGAAGCAGCCTCAGAGAGAACCAAACAGGATAGTGTAGGTAAAGAGCTGCATGGATTCACACTGTCACAGTCCTTATTGTGGTGACGAAAGCAGAGCCAGGGGCTGCCTCGACCCTTTCTTACACCCCCTTTTCATCTCTCCACCGATGTTGGTCCCAGTTCTCTGGCTTGAGAGGAGCCTCTGGGGAGGAGATCTCCAGGCTGGAAGGGGGTTTGAAGGCTGTTCAGCCCCTGATCATCCCCCTGCAAGCTCTCCCGGATGGTCAACAGAGGGGGCTGCAGCTCCGCCTTTGGAGCCCATCCTTGGGCTGAGGAGAGGAGGGCCCTGGGCACCCCATTTCCATGAGGGATCTGCCCTTCTTCCAGGATCCTCTTGCTCAGGAGAATCAGGGCAGCTGCAGAATGGATGTCACTGACCAGGAGAAATGCCCTGGACTGAGTTGTCAGGGTCTGGGGGGCCTTCTCCTTCCTCCAATGTATCTAGGCCCAGGGGGAGGGAGAAGGACTGTTCGGCCCATTGCCAACAGGAAGAAGATGCTGAAGGGGGCCCCGGGTACCCCCCATCCTCCTCTAAAGGGAGCAGAAGCGATCAGAACCTGACCCTGCCTGAGGCCAGGAAAGCCACACCTCTCTCTGGGATTGTTTCCTCATAGACAATGAAGCCCCTTGGAAACATAACAGCTCCTGGATTCTAGGTTCCAGCTCCTGCTCCCCCCAACCTCATGCCTTGGCTCACTGAGTCCTTACCCCATGTCAGCAACAACTTCAGGGAAATAGGGTGGAGGGGCGCAAGGGGAGGCATGTGCGTCTCCTCTTGGCCCTACTTTTAGGTCTCCATTGAGCGTTGTCAGGAGGGACAGCTCCTCTGGCACATTCTGCCCACCAGTCCCTCATTAGCCCTGCTCATTAACAGCCACTTTACCTGCTTCTCAAGGTCCCTGCTAAGCCAGGTACCTCAGCTGTTATTGAGGAGAGCGGGGAAATGATCCGGAAACGCCAGACTGGGCCTCGGACCATCTGGTGACCATCCCCCTGTGTCCCACTCCGGAGCCCTAATGAGCCCAGTTAGCAAAAGCTGGGGTGCTGGCCCAGCCAGAGGAGAGGAGTCAGCACCCAGTCTCGCTCAGACAGCGGGACCCAGCACCATTTAAAAGCAGCAAACGTCCAGGGGCTGGCAGCAGCCTGAGATCACAGAGCTCCATCTTCTTTTCTCACCTGTCTCTTCTCTGAGTAAGTCTGTGGGAAGCCGGGGAGCCAAGAAGCCGAGAAGTCAGGCATCCATGGGTGGCTGGGGCCATGGGCAGGGTGAAGTCCCAGCATCTGTCCTCTCTCCTTCTAAGCCACAGCTGCCCGTTTAGGGCTGGAGGAGGAGACAGAGGCAGCTCTTTGGGAAGTTCCAGGTCCTTTCCACCTTGGGCTTTTCCAGGGTCTCCACCTGTCTCCAGAAGCAGGGAAGTAAATTCCTCTCACCTTCTAAATGTATCAGAAGGGACTTGGTGACCTCTGAGTCCAAGCCCCATACCTCTCATGAAGGCCTGAGACCCAGAGAGCTGAGGTATTGCCCAGAGTCACACAGCAAGACTGACTGACCTGCTCCCTGAGAGTTCCCTGACAGAGGCAGCTTCTGGTAGTGAAGGAGGCCTCTTTCTGTGCTCATGGAAGTCAGGGTCCCCTCTCTGTCCCACAGTCTGGCCCCTCTGTGACTTCAGACAGGTGCTATGCCCCCTCTATATCCATGTCTTCCTATGTAGAATGAGGATGCTGGTGTCCTCTGAGGTCCCTTTATTTCTGTGGATCTAATTCAACAAGATCTTTGTGGGGAAGTCTGGAGAGAGAGGGTTAGTGGGGCTGCTGCTCCTGGGGGATCCTCCCTCTCTACCCACATGAGCCTTTCTCTCTACCCCCAGGGCTTGACATGGCTCCCTGGTTGGCTGCCCTGTCCCTGACAGCCCTGCTGGCGTTGTCCACCCCACCAGCGGGTGAGGCCCTGGTCAACCAACATCTATGTGGCTCACACCTGGTGGAGGCCTTGTACCTGGTGTGTGGGGAGAGGGGCTTCTTCTATACTCCCAAAGCACGCCGGGATGCTGAGCAGCCACTGTGTGAGTATGCCAACCCTCATCCCCAACCCATCCCTGTCCCTCAGACCTTGAAGGTTCTTTGGGCATTCAGGTATGAGGCAAAAAATCGGGTTGTCAATCACAGTCATCTAGAGCTTCTGCACTTTGGAGGGAGCCCTCCTGCTGGCCCCCACATTCCCCAGTCTCAGGTTCCTGTCCCTAGCTCTGTCCTCCCAAGCTTAGGGGGACCCAAATCCCAGGAGCCCCTTCAAATGACTCAGGGAGAGAGATATTCCCAGGATGTAGAGTCACACCTGACTTTAAGGCACCCCCTCCCCCATTAATTAGCCCTTTGCAGGAATTACTAGCTCAGTATGACAGATGGGGAAGCTTTCCTAAAGAGGCTTAGTGAATTTTTTCTGGAGACACAGTGAGATGCCAAGTCACCTGACTCCTCATGGATCTTCCATATAGAAATCTTGCTTAACCCCCCAGATTTCCTGTCCTCTCCCTGCAGATATTACTCCCCTAGTTTCTCTCCTGTTCTGTGAGAACAAGCCCAGAAGATGGGGGGTGGTGGTGGAGGGGGAGGCTTCCCTGTCCCTTCATCCCCTCCTGCCTCCATGAATCCCAACTCTTCCCTGCCCAGCTCTATGCCCTGTGCCAGTTACCACCCCCTGACCCTCAGTTTCCTCTATAACATGAGGGCAATGGTGCTTGCTGGGGCTACGGCAGCACCCTCCTCACCCCACACCCCTTCTTCCCTGCCAGTGGGTGAGGCCGGAGGGGAAGAGCTGCCCTTCCCCCCTGAGTACCAGCTGCAGAAGCGTGGCATCGTCGAGCAATGCTGCAACAGTATCTGTTCCCTTTACCAGCTGGAGACTTACTGCAACTAGCGGCCAGCAGGCGGGACCATGGAGGGCACAGCATGGGCACAGTGCGGGCACAGGGTGGGTGCAGGGCAGGCGAGAAGGCGTTGTTTGCCTGTAGAGCTGTGAAACAACTGAATAAAAAGGAAAGCAATGCTGTCTCTGGAGGAGTGATGCCCCTTCCTCTGGGCCCTGCGCCCAGGCCATGCCAGCTGCTGTCCAGGGTTCTGAGCCTCCCTCCTGGGCACCCAGCCCTGCCCTCAGCTAGGTTGTGAGGAAGTCCAGGAAGTGTAGACCGTCTGCAGCCAGGGGACAGCAGATCATCCCTGCTCCAGGAAACTCCCAGACTCACCTGCACAGGACATGGGAGGCTCCACCATCCCAGGCACTCTGCTGCCAAAGGAGACAGTCGGGGGAGACCCAAGGCATCAGGGCTGGGCTCTGAGAGTGTAGGGAGAGATCTTCTTATCCAGAGGAGAAACCAAGGCACAAACACAAGGCACAGATTCCACCAGGAGGGGGAGCAGAGCTGGGATCCTGTTTCAGATCCCTTACATTGGACAGAGGGTTGAGCCCCGAGTTAGAAAGACCCGAATTCAAATCTAACCTCAGACACTTCCTAGCTGTGAGATCCTGTCTGCCTCAGTTTCCTCATCTGTAAAAAATGAGAATAATAACAGTACCTCCCTCCCAGGGTTGTTGTGAGGATCAAATGAGAGTAAAATTGGTAAAATGCTCACATAAAGCCAGGCACACAGCATGTGTTTCCCTCTTCCCCAGTCAGATGGGGATGGTGGAGCCTCATGGCCACTTTCCTCCCTCTTTCTGTCCTTATGTTAGGGAAGGATAAGGGGCAGGGGCAGGTCCTGCCACCAGGGTGAGAGGCCGAAGGAGCCGATGGGTAGCCCCTGGGACAAGACAGCTTTCCAAAGAATGCCGGGTCAGCACATCTGTGGTCCCCGGGACAACAGAGGCTGGGCACAGACCAAAGTCTGCTGACCTGAACTCTGTTCTGGTGACCTTTATCCCCATCTCCCAAGGGGGCAGGACCAGCTCAGGCCCAGGACTGATTCTTGACACCCCTGGGACACAAGGAGGGACAGGTGGGCATGGGGAAGGAGAGGAGGTGGTCTCAAATGGAGGACCTGAGAGTGAACAGCTAGGGGAGGGGCATGGGAGGAGAATTTGGGGTCAGGCCTGGCTTGTCTCTCAGAAGCTCCAGCCTCAGAAAAACAGAGCATCCCCAGAGCCAGGCTGGAGAGAAGGGACTCAGGGGGTGAGGCCAATGAGGGAGGCTGCTGAGAGCTAGGAGTGCAGAATGCGGGGGCCTTGGTATCCTTAGCTGGGGTGGGAGTGATGAGCTGTGAGTTTCCAAGGAGACGCCCCCCACCCTGGTGCTCCTGGGCTTTCCAGAACAGCTGAAGGTGTTTCACCATCCTGGGGGCAGGGGACAACACCCTGGTCTGAGAGTGCCAGTGGCACAGTCTGTGCCTTGAGCAAGGACCCAGAATCATGGCACTCCAGATTGAGAGGGACATGGTGCCAAGGTACTTTTTCCAAATGGAGAGACTGAGGCCAAAGCTAGTGAGTGACTTGTCCAAGACCACTCCAAAGAATTAAAGCACACAGAGAAGACAGGTCATGTACACGTGAGGCTCCTGAGGTCAGCCAGTGACCCTCCCAGCTTCAGGCCAAGGCAGCCTGACCAGGTCATTCAGCTGAAGTTAATCTCTCATTCCTGGAAGTCTTACCCATAGCTGGGGTGCTGTACCCAGTACCCAGTCCCGGGCAGGGTTTAGGAACTAGAGACTGCCTGAGGTTTGCTTTCATGGTCTCTCCCCTCCTGTCCTCCAGATTTGGCCCCTAGCAGAAGGGACGAAGATTGTTCCAGGCCTCACATGAGGCCCCAACAAGGGAAGAGGGGGGAACAGATGGGTGGATGAACAGAGGCTGGTCCTGGGAACAGCTGCAGCTTAGCCTGGTGGGCCCCAGAACCCCTCAGGGCAGTGGAAAAAGGGAAGGACAGAGCCCTGCTGGAGATGCAGCTGAGGAGGCAAGGGGCAGCCACCTGGTGGAGCAGAGTTCCTGAGTCCCCCCTCCCCATTTGTTATTGCTGGCTGGCCTTGAGGGGGCCTGGAGGCCCTGGGGAAGGTCTGGGGGTTCTGAGTGGGCTGAGCAGCCAGGCCCATGCACCTCGCTGTGCCTGGGAAGGCTCTTGTGGGAAAGGATGCTCGGGGTTGGCCATGGGGGCAACTCAACAGACTCAGGACCAGAAGAGCCATCTGCAGCTGACCCAGGGAGACCAAGGACAGCCTCCTCCCCACCCCCACCCTGGGTCCCCCCACAGCCATTCAGATCTGCCAGCATTGACTATGCCTACTGTGTGCTAGACTCACTGTGTGAAAGCCCCTCCCTCCCCTAGCTGGGGCTGGGGTCACAAAGACAAACAGAAAATGCTCCCTGCCCCACCCAAAGGAGTTGAAACAAGGAACAAGGTGGACAAGGAGATGCAAGGTAAGAAGAGGGGCACCAGGAGCACGGGAGGGAGGATCGAGGGCTTCCTGCAGGAGGTGGGCTCTGAGTGGAGCAGAGACACCTGGAAAGCGGAAGGGGCATTCCATGCAGGGGGGTCAGCCTGTGCAGAGGCACAGAAGTGGGAGATCTTCAGTCCAGGGGACAAGTTGTAGGACCTCTGGCTGGGAGAGAGAGCACACGAAAGGGAAGGAGGCAAAGTGTGGAGGCTTCCAATATCAGAGTGAGCAGGAGAGTGGCATCGCTTACTCACTCATTCAATCCGCAAGCACTTATTAAGCAAGCTCCTACTATCTCTTAGCCACTGAGACAGAGACAAAACAACCCCAGGCCTCAGGAAGCTCCCACCTTGCACACACCTGAATAGACAAAATTAATATAAGGTGATTTGGCAGGAGGCACCTAAGAGCAGCACTTGAGCAGGTCTTTAAAGAAAATTGGGGATTCATGGAGGCAGAAGCGAGAATAAAGTACATTCCAGGCATGAGGGGACTGCCTATGCAAAGGCATGGAGGTGAGAAACTGTCTGACAAGACAGTAAATTTGACTGAATCCCAAAGTAGGTGAGGAGGAGAAGTATATATAAGAGACAGGAAGGGAGGCTGGGACCACTGGAGGTTGATGAGGGAGGGGAGGGGACTTGAGAGCCACCCCTTTAGGAGAGACTGAAGGCAAGGAGACTAGTCAGAGGAGGCAGTTTATTGCAAGGACGCAGGGTGACATGGGTGGAGCCGGGCTTTTCCCATCTGTAAAATGTGTGGAAGGTTGGAGGCCTCTTCAGTTCTGCCCTTCTTTTTTGGCATTCTCTTCTGGCCTGTCCTTGGAGAGCAGAGCTGATGCTGGAGGCACCGAGGCTCTGCCAGCAGGGCCCAGGCTGGCTAAGCCATAGGCAGCAGTGGGGACCCAGGTCGCTGGATTTCTGGCCCAGCAAGTCAAGGACTCTACTGAGAGTCAGGGAGACCTGTCTTTGAACTGTACCTTGAGCAGACCCCAGTTATGAGCAAATCACCTTCACTTGTCTCTTCCTCAGTTTCCTCACTTGTCAAATGGAGGCCAAAAAGCAGAGTTGCTACAGGGATCCGGGAGCTGCGTATTCTTAGTAGAATGCTAGTGTTTGAGAAGATGCTTGGGCCATGAGCAGGGCTGGCTCCATGTAGTCCTGCAGGGATGAGAAGACCCCATTGGCCATGGGCAGGGAGATGCCAGCTGGACAACTGAAAGCGTCCTGGGAGGGAAGAGGCTGGAGAGAGCAGCCATTGCCTGTGATGGGGTCACCAGGGGAGCTCTCCTCCTTCCTTTGGGCCACACACTGTAGCCACCCTCTCTGCCCATCCCATTCAGAATGGGAAAAGATACCACTGGACCAGGAAGCACCAAGGCCGGTCATGGTCCTCCCTTCCCTCCTATGTCCTTGCAGGCCCAGTCCAAGGCAAAATGGGAGGCTGATCGAGTGCTCCCCTATCTTCTGCTGTGCCAGAGCCCTGTACCCCACAGCCTGCCTCTCTGAGGAGCACCCCAAGCCTGCTTCCCCTTCCCCCAAAACTCCCATCCCAGAGACTTGCTTCCAGAGGAGCTTCCCTGCCCTGGAAAGGATGATGTGATTCATGCTAGAGAGTGAGTTACTGGGGAAAGAAAGGGCTCAATCCAAGGATTTCAGGGTCCCTCAACTCCCGGGGTCTGGGGTGGAGGGGGTGACTTAGAGCAAGCCCCAGCAGTTAAGGGGGTAGTTACTCTGGGGAAATCAAGTTCCGAGGTAGAGTCATCTCTGCTTTTTGCCCTATGATCCATATTTCAAGGAGGACACCCCCTCCTCCCATTTGTTAAGGGATGGCACGGAGCCCTGAGAGGACTACCCATATTGGAACAGTGACTGCTCTCCTAGCCCCTAGACCAGGGCTCTGCTATCTCTGGAAGATCCAGTGAGTCAGGGACACACAGGGGCTACATACTGTTTGTTCCCCCCTCCCGCAGGGCTGATCACAGGGGGCATCTAAGGAGGTCCTTAGTGATTGAATGGATGGGTGGGTGGAGGGGTGGGTGTGTGGATGGATAGATACACCATGCTAGCCATGTGCTGCAGCTCTGAGGGTGGACAGCAGAGGGAGCCAAGGTTCCACCTTTATTCCTCCATCCCTTTTACCAGCATATAGTGAGGAATTCAGAGCTGCTGCTGGAAGGACCCATTTGCCAGGGCTGATGCAGTCACTGACTCCTTGGGGCTCATGATTCTCCTGGTCTGAGGTCCAGGGAAGAACCTCCCAGTTCTACCTCAGGTGTCCAGACTCTCAGTTTTGGGCTCTTCCCCCTGCCCCACCTCCCGCCTCTCTCCCATCGCTCTTGGGTTTGGGGAGTCTGGTGAGAATGGGGCTATGAGATGGAGACAAGAAGCTGCAGGCGCCCAGTCTGAAGGGCTGCCAACTGGTAGCCGGGTGGGAGGCTTGCTCAGGATCTCGGGGAGCCCAAAGAGCCATGTGGAAAGTGAGCCATATACTCTGGGGCAGAGGGACTGGGCTGGGCTGCCTAGAGGAATCTCCAGGTTCACTTTAACCCTAGGACCCCAAAACAACCCTCCTCCAGACTTGGAATTTATTTTCCAAAGCAGCATTTTAACAACTAACCGCACGAAGAATGAAGCCCATATCCTAGAATATCAGGCTGGGAAGGGTACTTGGAAATTGTCTCCATTTTACAGATGGGAACAATGAGGCCAGGCTCAGGCTCAGACCCAGAGCTCCTGAGGGCAAAGGCTGTGTGAGTTTTTCTCTGAGCATGGTGCCCATGCTGGCAGACACCTCTCTGAGGCTTGCTGAGTGACCCGCTCCTACGTGCAGGAAGAGTACCAGGAGTGAAGGCCCAGCAAACTTGGGAGCGTCCTTCGGGTCTCCCCAGACTCTTAACGAAAGCTCGCTAAACTGAAATCAATTCAAAAGAGGGTTTAGAATGCCAGATCTGGGAGGGATCACGGAGACCTTTCCTTCGACAGCTGGAGAAACTGAGACCAAGAGACCAGAAGTGCATCAGCTCGAATCCCAGGCCCCCCAGAGACTCCTTCAAAGGGCCCTTCCCTCTGGGTCCATTGACAAAGACCAGCCCTCTTCCCAGGGAGAGGTCAGCCCTAGATAGATTAGGGTGGGGGAAGGATGAGCAAGGATAATAAACAGGGGGAGTGGACCCCCGCCCTTCCACCACAGGGCTGTCAGCTGGCCCCCAGCCACCCGAAGGAACAGGCCTGCAGATTCCTTCGAAAGTGGTGTCTGGAGGGATGTGGGGCCCCCATCCTCTGCCTCCCCCCACAGCTGGGAGAATCCTGCTCCAGGCCTCCTGGGGTCTCCTTGCTGGGCTGGGTATGCAGGTCTGCCCAACAAACAAACAAACAGGCAACTTCCCAGCTCTCTTTCCCTGGCCTCTCTCCCCTCTCCCAAGGCATTCTGGGGGCCCTGTTGTTTAAGGTCCCTTAGGTCTGCCCCGCTGGGCCCCTTCCCATACTTTCCATATTTCTCAGCCTGTATGGGGTAGGGGAAGTGGGATCTAGCTAGAGCTGCTTTTAGAAACCCCTAGGGAACGGATGATCTCTGGCCTTTCTTGGGGTCCTCAAAGTCCATTCTCACCAGGCCCCAGAAGGGTTTGGACAATGACCTGAAGGACAGGCCCAGCCTGGCTCAGAGTCTAGGGGAACAGAAGTTTGGGCTCTGAGAGGTTGAGGTCTTAAGACAGCACACTCATTCCCTCCCATTCCTTCTGTTCTCACTACCTCCATGTCTGCCTCAGGCAGTGAGTCAGATTTAGAGGGGAAAGGATTCAGAGCCAAGCTTATGAGGCCTGGGCCATTGCTAGAGTGCACCAGCTGGGAGGGCAGAGGAAGCTATCACTGGAGTCAGAGAACCTGGCTTTGAATCTGGACTCTCCTGGGGAACTGTCCCTTCTCTCTGAGCCTCAGTTTCCCCATTTGTCAGGTACAATATTGTAGGTACAATATCTGTACAGGATCTTGGGACCCTGGTCAGTATGTGTCGGGAAGAGGCAGACAGGGCCCATTCCCAAGTTTCCTCTCCTCTCCACCTTGAGGGCATGTCCCCCTTCCTCAGAACCTTTCCCAAAGTTCTCCATACAGCTCTAGATGAGGAGGGACCAGACACAGCCACCGGGGGTCCTGGACGGGGTCTCCATGGACAGCTCAAAGCAGTAGTCTTGGGATGGGCCCCCAGCCTTAGGTCCTGTGGCTGCAGGTGAGGAGGGGGTGCCAGGCAGAGGCGAGGCTCTGGACAAGGCTCCTTTGAGTCTCTCAAGGGTAAAAAAGGGAAAATAAATCTGTAGCATGTATGTTCCTCTGAGGAGAACTTTATTAGGTCCTGAGAGAGTTAGGAGATGAAAGTAAGTCATTCAAATGCAGCATCCCCTCTAGGGCCCCCATGGGCAGGCTCACTCTGTCTGGTTGGGGAATTCAGCAGTGGCATTAGTGGTCTGGACTTCAGGAACCCGGGCAAAATCGGAACGAAGGGCATGTCCTCCCGGCTCCATAAAGGCTGAAAAGCATGCTTTTACCTGGATGTTTTTAGAAGTGGCCAGAGCCAGTCAGATGCCCAGCACAGTCTTATGTTGACCAAAGCTGCAGAGGATGATGTCCTGGCCACACAAGGCGTCCTCTGCCCAGGGAGCTGAGGAGGCCTTGATTGGGCAGTGGAGGCATCTGTGGGTCCTTTCTCTATTCAGCTTGTGTTGAGGAGAAAGGGGTGGAGAATGGGAGCTGGCAACCTGAGGTAGGTCCAGCGGAAAGTAGAGACATGCTCTGGAGCCTCCTCAAGGCTGCTGGACTCCTGGGTCATCTTGGAGAATTCCGGGCTCCCATGGGGTCTTCACATTGCAAAGCTTTCAAACAAGTGGGTAGGCCAGAGACCCTGGTGGCTCTGGAAGTCTGTGTTCCAGGTTCCAAGGTCCCTCCTAATTCTAATGATCCATGTTCTACAATCTAAGGTCCCTCCTGGCCCTAACGGTCCATGTTTTGTGTTCTAAGCTCCAATCCAGGACTGACATTTTATGTTTTATATATCCCTAGCTCTGATATTCTATATTCTATGTTCTAAGGGCCCCCCATATCTAACATTCCATTTAGTTCTAGGTTCTGAGCTTTAGTCTAGCTCTGAAATTCTGTCTTCTGGTCTAGCTTTTCTCTTGGTCCTGAATCTGATATTCTAAGGTTTATCTTGGCTGCGATGTTCTAAGGTCCCTGCCAGCTCTGACTTTCCATCGTCTATATTCCAAGTTCCCTTACAAATAGGAGATTCTAGGTTTTAGGTTCTAAGAGTTCTCCCAGCTTTGAATGCTATGTTCTAGGTTCTTGAGTTCTCAATCCTGGCATTCTGTGGTCTAAGTTTCCTACCTTCCCACAGCTTTGACATCCTGTTCTGTGGTCCCACCATCTCTCCCATTCTAAGAAGAACTACCTGGAACTCTATTTAGTTTTAAGTTTGAGGCAAGAAGACCAAACAGGGCTCCTGATTTTGTCATGGTACCCTCAAGGGCATTGAGCCACACTTAATATTAGCAATAAATGTTGATCATTAGTGGATGCTGTATGAGCTTTGTGTGCCCAAGGCCAGAGCCCAGTTCCAGGTCATCATCTAAAATCCAAGGTGTGTGCCCAGTCCGAAGAAAGCCAGAATTCCAAGTGATTATGGAGAGGAAGATGGTCATTCCAGGCAGAGGGCACAACCAATGCAAAGACAGAGAGACCAGAAATGCAGGAGACCAGGATTGCTGGACCAGAGAACACCTGGTAGACAGTAAGGTGTAAAAAGCCTGAAAAGGGGGCTGAGTTATAAAGGACTTTGAAGGCCAAATGAGCATTTTGTCTTTGATCCTGCAGGTGATGGGGAGCCACCAGACTTCAATAAGTAGTAGAGTGCCATGGGCAAGCCTGGACTTTAAGAAGGTCACTTTGGCAGTGGAATGGTGCATGAATTGGAGGTGGCAACAGGCTATGATGAAGGTCCTCCCTGGAGGCCTTCACAAGCACAGACTGGCTGAGCATAATGGGGGTGGAATTCCTTTCAAACATCAGTCAGGTGGAATGGCTCTCAAAGTCCCAGTTAACTATCAAAGGCTATGATTCTGTGCACCCATGATCCAGGGGCCCAGGGCATCTGGACCATTAAGGTTTTGGGCTCTGGGTTCAGCCAAGCTGGACAAAGAAAGCCTTCCCAACCTTCTGCAGATGCCCCCTTTTGCTTCTGAGGTTTCTATCTGCCTTCTCTGGGAGAGTCTGGGGGGGCATACTGGGGCTCAGAAGGAGACAAATTGATTCTAGCTCAGAACCCCAGATTTTGGAGAGATAGAAGGGTCCCCAGAGGGTACCCCCTTCAACTCCTGGGTTTTACAAATGGGGAAAATGAGGCTCAGGGAAGCCAAGCATGTTGGACCTAAAGGGTCCCCAGATCGCAACCTGTCTACCTTCCTGACTGAGGCCAGCAAGAGGAGGTGGGCAGGATGTGCCATTAGCCAGTAACTTTTGAGGCCCCATGACACCGGGGTATTCTCCCAGCAGGGGTGGCTGTCCAAGAAGAGACCTGGCTGGGAAGGAAATGGCATGTGCGTGTGCATGTGCATGCTTACAGGAAATGCCAGGCCCTCTGAACACGTGAGGGCCTTGGCATGTGTCTGCTCAGCCCATAGGCCATTGGCGCTGAGTGACCAATACTGGGATATCAGGCTTTTGGCTTCCTGGACAGACCGATGAGTGTGGCTGGGGTGCCCTGAGGAGGCCCCCACCCCAGGCCACCTCTCCCTCTTGTTCCTAACATATGTGAACCATTATTTCTCAGTGAAAAGAGAGTCTGTCTCCTCTTTTAATCTTTTTTATTATTATTAAAATAACCCCTACAGCCCTTACCCTTACCCCAAAGAGTGGATAACCCAGAGGCTGTGGCCTGAACTGACAAAGTCAGGGCCCCAAATTCGTGGGGCTGCTGCTTCTGCCAGACTTTGGCATTCCCTGCTCCCTTCTTTCTTGGCCCAAAGTCTCCCCATAATAGGAGTCTCCTAGCAGTTTGACCCAGCTTGGAGGGCCCAGGCTGCTGCATTCTGAGCCAGAGGTGGTCTTTCTCCCACCCCCCCCTGCTCCATTCCCAATTTAACAGGTCTCTTCAGGAAAAGGAAGAAAGGGTGTTTCTTAATTAAAAACAAGAGTAAATTTCTCCTGAAGCCTCTAAATCACCCTGGCCTCCATCTGGGTCCCCCAAGGCCCCCAGGCATCAGTGTTTACATGGGCAACCAGCTAGGATATGTGCATCTTAGCACCTCATAAAATGCCTATTATGAAATTTCTGTGAAAAGCAGGTCTACAGAACAGGCAGGGAGTTCCTGAGGTCATGGGGCTCAGCACTCCTCCTCCCCCACTAAGCCAAGCTTTCCTGTTGTGGGGGGAGCCCTGGGCCAGGAGCCAGAAGCCCTGATGCCCTTCCTGACCCTGCCACTGAGGGATATTCTCTTCTCCCACTGGGCTTCAGTTTTCTCCCCTGTCAATGGGAGTGATCATCCCTACCTTCCATCCTTCCCAGGGCTAGTATAAGCACAACATCCACGTGCCAGCTGGTGCCTGCCTAGAAGCATATGGGGGTGGGCACAGGTGCTGGGCAGGGCATTCCCCCGCAATCTCCATACAATACAAATTCCTCAGGCTGGCATTTATCCCCCCATGGTCTGGCAGCTCAGTGACCTTATAGGGGTCACTCTCTCCCCTTTAGCTACTTTTCCGTTAAGAGACACTTAGGGCATGGCACCCTCCTCCGTGCAACCTGCCCTGATTGAACCCTTCTCTCCACCTCCGCTTGTCCAAGCTCTGTGGCTCCCCCCGATCCATCATGGCCTAGTAGTGTGAGGACCAGAAGGAGCCAGGGTCAGCCTTGCTGTGCCCTCCCCAGGTCAGGCTCTTCCACAGTCTGAGGACACTGAATCATGTGGAAAGGGTGGACAAGAGAGGCTAGAGGTACTGAGTCACAGAAGGGAGGATCCAGCAAACTCTGGGGAGGGAGCCAGATGAGGTAGCAAAGCCCTCTGGGAAAACAAGGCCCATCCAGCCTCCCTGACCCTAATTACCTGCCTGGGAATCATTAACCAAGGCCTACATTTGCATAACATCCTGGCTGGGACCTGGGGAAGGACAGGCTTCTGCCCTCAGGCCTTGGGGGGGGGGTGTAGAAGGGCCCAGGTAGGTCCTAGCTATCCTCTGCTGCTGTCATCCCCTGCCCTCACTGCACACTGCTGGCCAGAGGGCTCGTAAGCATAGGGCTAGGAAGGGATGGGGAGGGGGGTGTCAGCTGGTCAAGCCATCCCCCTGAGGTCCCACAGGAAGCAATACCCCTTCTCTGACCTCCTGACCCTCAGTCGTCTAGCCAAGGCCCATTCTCTGGTTGGGAGCCAGCTGGGCCAAGAGCTTTTCTTCTGCCCCAACCATTGTCTCTGGGGTCTTCTGGCTTGGATCAACATTAGGTCCTTCCAACTGACTGGTGACATCCAATTCATAGCTCTCTGTCCTTCCTCCAGGCAGTGTCCCCACACACCTCCCTGCTCTCTCCACTCCCCCAATGGCCCCAGACAGCCCTATGGCATCTATGGACTGGGGGTGGGGTGGGGCGGGGAGATGCAGAAAAGCCCATTTACAGCGAGACAGGAAATACAGCTTTTCTCCAATGCCTTCTCTGTGCCAGGCACAGAGCTAAGAGATCTCTGATCCTCACCACCGTCCTGGACCCAAGTGTTGTTAGAACCTCCTTTCAGAGTGCAGGCCTGTCAGAGGCCCAGGGACCTGCCTAGGGCCACAACAACTAGGAAGAATCTAAGGAAGGATTGGAACTTGGTCTTCTTGGCTCGGAGTTCAGGGCTCTAGCTGGCTTGATTGAAGGCAAAATTAGCTGAGGTCAAGCTTGATTTCAGAGAAGCCTAAAGATTCAAGCAGTCCCTACTCCACCAAGAGGAAGGGTGCAGCTGCCCCCAGGAAAGGGTGAGCACCTCTCCTGGAGACCCTGGAACAGATACTGTCTTGGGAGTTCTCCAAAGTGTGTGTGGGGGGGGGGAGGGGGGGGAGGGGGGGGAGGGTGAGAGAGAGAGAGAGAGAGAGAGAGAGAGAGAGAGAGAGAGAGAGAGAGAGAGAGCATGTGTGCATGTGAGGGTATGTGTATGAGGGTGTGTGTGTGTGTGTGTGTAGCGGGGTTACTCTTTAGCTCCAAGCTGACCTTGCTGGGGCTTCCACCTCGGGTAAGGGCTAAGAGAGGTAGTGAGGGCCACAGGTGGAGTGTGGAGCCCAGACTCTGACAGACTGGGACTCCCCAGCAGGAATTCCCAGACTCCTCTCTTGGCCTGCAGGGAGAACACTACTTTTATCCCTTTCTCTCTGTTGGCAAAAAGATCAAAATGAAACAACCAAAAATCAGAGCTGGGGGGGCCCTTAGAGACCCCTGAATCTACATGTTCTTTGTGCAGAAGAGGAGCACGGGAGGGGGCACTTTCCTATGAGATTCGGGGCAGAAACTCAGGCCCCTGAGGCCTAGCTGTGACGGCCGCAGCTGACCAGGCCTCTGACAGTGTAACACAGTGGCAAGCTTCCAGCTTGGCTTCGGGACTCCTGCCTGTGATGCTCCCCCAAGCCATCTCCTCCTCTCTCCCCAGATTCAGTGAGCTGAGAACATGACCAAACCTTCCCTGGCGAAAGTCATGGCCCCTAGGAGTCCTGGGATCTGGCTCCTAGGCCCTGGGCCTCAGTTTCCCCTTCTGAACAAGAGCACAGCACATGAGGATGGCTGAGCGTCTTTGATGGCACCATCTGTCCCAGGCTTGGTTAGAGGGCTCTCCTCCCATAAGCCCCATGACTCCTGAGCTTCAGCAGAGACTGACATAAGCCTCCCCCCCTTCCCCCAGCACCAAGACCCCCCGATTTCTAACGTCCTGGGATCTGTCTAGGGTGGGCTTGGGCTGTACTGTGGTGGAGGCCTCAGAGAGCATGGGGATATCCACCAGAGGGCAGCCTCTGACCACAGTAACACGGCCAGTGTCCAGAGCTCCGGGGAACCTGGTGTCTTAGCCTTGGGATACTTGGATGACCCTTAGCAATCGCTCAACCACCGGCCTGCCCTCAAGAGTGACCTGTGGCCCATGCCCACTGCTCCCCAATCTCCTCCCATCTTCGTTATTCTGAGCAAGAACCCCATCCTCTGGGGTCATGAAGGAAGCCACTCTGTTCATTTTACAGATGGGGAAATTGAGGCCCAGAGAAGGGGAGAGTCTTTCCAAAGGCAGTAGGGGCTCCTTCTCAACAGGCCTTCTCCCTTGATTGGTCCTCCCTCTCTCCCTTTCTCTGTAGCAGATTGACCAAGTTGGGGAGGGAGCCCTGGGGGGTGGGGACAGGGGAAGAATCAACACCTTGGCTTCTCTCTCCATCCCAAACTGGTGTTCCTCCATCTCAAGACCAAGGACCATGTCCTTTCTGTGATGTAGAGGCTACAAAGATGCCAGGCTCTGTGGTCTCATTGATTCTGGAGTTCCCACCGTCCATACACACTTGGTATCTATAGGCTGGGAAACATATGATGGAGGACCACTAAAATGGGGAGGGGCCTTGTCCATGGCTGAAGAGCCTAGCATGAAGAAGGAAAGACTCCAGGGAAGCATTCTCAGAGAAGCTGAAGTCAAGGGGGTTTGGGGGTACAGAGGCAGATGGAGGCTGGATGGCGGTCCATCAGAGATGAACCCAAATGATGGAAGCGGCTGCTCCTCCTTGGAGACCTCTGGGCAGGTGCTGGATGCCCATCGCTTGGATAGAACACCGAGGGGATTCTTGTTCAGGTCTGCTCAGGCTCTCTCTGTTCCCTCCCAGGCTCAGAGGGTCGGGCCTTTGGGAGTCTGCTTCCTGAAGAGGTCCCAGAGTAGCACTATCTGGAGTGTCAGAGGGGGGGTCCTAGAGCCCCTGACTCCGCAATGGAGAGGACCAGGAGGTAGGAATGTACTCATGATGCTGAGGGCACAATCGGTGTCAGAGCATGGACTTGGCACCATCAGGGGCCTTTCTTGTGCTCTTGAGGACACTGGCACATAGCAGCACCTGATAAATATGGATTGATTAACTGATCGATCGATTCCATCCCCCCCAACACAGGCTGCCCAGTTGACCATGGTTTGACAAAGTATTGGCAGCATTCTGAGGCCCTTCTATCCTAAGCCGTTTCCCAGGACCTTCACTGACCTGGAGGAAGGTCCTCTCAGGCCCCCAACAGACAAGTCTGGGGAGACCCTAGTACAGCTGCCTTGATGAAAATACAAGTAGCCACCAGGGGGCAGACCATGGTCACTCGGCCTGGTCACTTTGCTAAAGCAGTAGTTTGGTGGAACCTGTTGGGAAGACCCCCCTGAAAACCCCAATCTGCTTTGTTGTGGCTTATCTAGGCTCCAGAACTTGGCTCTATCTCAACCCAATAACCTAGGACTCAGCTTCACATGGGCCAGGGGTCCCAGCCCACCACCTGATGCTGACCACTTGGTCACTTGGAGCAATTCTTGGGTCTCGATTCTCATCTGTGAAATGGGCTCGATGATCTCGTCTAACTCCCATGAATCTTTCAACTCTAAGGGGAGCCCTGAGGAATGACCCCTTAACTCTTCTAGGTTATTGTGCTAGGAAGGGACACCCTCCCACCTCCTTCTTTAAGAGATCCCTGGCTTGGGAGTCAGAGCATCTAAATCCAAGGCTCTTCTCAGCCACTAACTTGCTGCAGGTACGCCACCAGATCCCCTCATTTTTCCATACCTCTAGGCCTCAGTTTACTCACATGTAAGGTGGGGAGGAGGTTGGTCTCTGGGAAAATCTCCAAGGTCCCCTCCAGCTCTGATAAGGTGACTTAGGACCCATCACGATGATAATCATGGGGCATTGTGGTCCAGAGTTAGGTAAATGGGCTGAAATCCCACCTCCGACACTCTCTGGGAGACATTGGGTGAGATATTTGACCTTTCTGAACCTCCAGCAACTCCTCAGATGATGTAGCACAGGGAGAGCATTCTGAATTTGTCTGGGTTCTGGCTCTGGTTCTGCCTCTTGCTAAGGGTGAGAGGTAACCTCTCCTGGCCTCAGTTTCCCCTAGATGACATGAAGAAGCTGAGGAAATCAGGACCCCTAGGTGCGGGTACCCTTTCATGAGGCCATTTAAGCAGCTTTTCCCTTCCCACTGTGACTGCTGCCCCTTGTCCACCTCTGGTCAGACTGAGATCGTTACCTGAGTGCAAAGGGGTCAAGACAAAGAGGGAGAAGAGGCTTGGGTTGCTGGGTGAGGACTCTCAGATGAGAACTAGAGGACCTGCCGTGCTATATCCTCTCCTCAGGCTGTACTCTTGACCAGGTTTCCCACAAACGCCAAGAATTGAGATTTCCTAGGTTGGTGCCAGGGCAAAGGCTCAGGTGCCTTGACTGAACAGAGCGTGGCTACTAAAGTAGACCCTGGAGCCAGTGGTGAGGAAGGCCTTGCCCCTGACCAAAATCAGGGAGCACCCCTGGGAGCCCACAGGAACTTGTCCAAAGCTCTGGACTTGGGGCCTGGTCTAGGCTAGTCCTTCCATCTTACAGATGAGGGGCGCTCAGAGGGGAGGGCAGTCTGTCTGAGGCCACTCAGGTAAATGAAGTAAGTAGGTGGCAAACCCAGCCCAAGCCCCTTCCTTTGGCCCCAGAGCCCCAGAAGCCTGTTTGCCTTCCAGCCCAGGTCCTATCTGGTCATTGCCTGCAGGTGAAATAAAGGGCCTTGGGGCTGGCCTCAGGTGTGCCCCAAACTACAGGCCTCCCTCCAAAGGCCCCTGAACTCAGACTGAAGACTGGGACCCAGTGACTCCTCCACCAGTGACTGTGTCACCTTCCCCTCTTTGAACCTCAGTTTCCAACTGTCCAATAAGCCAACTGGACCAGATAGTCCCCAAGGTACATTCCGGACTCTGGTGTACTGCCATTCTCTGAATCTCTGAGCTCCAGTTGGGGTACAGCAGCGAAGGTGCTGGGCGGGAGGTCAGGGTATCACATGGCTCCAAATTTGGCCTTTGAATGGACAGAGAGCTAGGTGGGAAAATGGTGAGCCTGGGGTTCAGAACCTCACCATGACCTTGGGCAAGTCTCTTCCCTGAAGCCTTGTTTCTTTACTTGGAGAAGGAGGCTAATGATACCTGCCCTCCCTCCTTCCTAGGACTCTCAGGAGAGAAGTGCTCCATAACCATCAAAAACAGTAGTAATGGCAGCCGAGATGCTGGAGAGGGTCTTCCCTGCCAGAGATGCTGGACAAGAGCGACCTGACCATCCTGCCTCCATCTCACCTCTGGACTGGCTTGGAGAGACGGATTCTGTGCTGATGATCAATCGTGGCTGAGAAAGGGAGGCCATGGGCAAGGTTAAGGGCAGTACCCACTGTCCACAGCTTTCTGTCATGGCTCAAGGACCAGCCAGGAAGTCCTGACTTAAATCCTTTGTCTGCCATGCTGGTCATGTGACCCTGGGCACGTCATTGAGCCCAGGTGCCCCTGGCCACTCACTAAGACTATCCAAGATAGATAGATAGATTGATAGGTTGATAAATACAATAGACAGATAGGTAGATGGGTGGATAGATGGATGATGGATGGATGGATAGACAGACAGGTGAACAGTTGGGCAGACAGACGGATACCAACAGACAGACTGATATGGCTGGAGGCAGGCAGATACTGACAGATGTGGACAGATACAGAAGCAGGTAGGTGTATAGATGGTGGATGGGGATAGCAGACCATTTACTAAGCGCCCCCTCTGTGCCAGACTGAGTTATAGACAAATAGCTCTTCTATGTCACCAATGGATTTCCAGACAAGGTTTCTCCTCCACCTAAGAAATACTGCAAGTAGACCAGTAGATAAATGGGGATAGTCATCTGTGGCATGGAGCACATGTGGATGCAGCTGTGGATCCTGACGTGAGTGCTCAGTGGAAATGGCCAGAGCCTACTACCGACAAACTTCGTACACATGCACACATGTGCACACACGTGAGCACACACTCACATGTACACGTGCACATGTGCACACACTCACACATGCATACACTATGCATTATGGGCTGATTAAACTTTACCAAGCTCCTTACTCAATGACTCTCATTTGAACCTAACACTCACTAGCTGAGTGACCCTGGGTAAGTCACTTCACCCTGTTTGCCTCAGTTTTCTCACCTGTAAGATGAGCTGGAGAAATGGCCAACTGCTCCAGTCACAAAGAGTCAGACATGGCTGAAAAAATGACTGAGCAGCTGCCTTGGAGGGAGGGGTGACAGGTACAAACATAACCCACATTTTGCACATGAGAAGGCCGCCTGTTGTCTCAGCTGGTGTCTGAGGCTGGATTTGAACCCAGTGAGATGAAACTTCCTGACTTCAGGCCCAGCGCTCTGTGCACTATGGCGCCTGCTAGTGGCCGGCCCAGTTCCAACAGGAACCTGTTTAAAACCTGGAGTGTTTCTTCAATGTGCGTGCCAGGTGAAGGGGGTTGTTTGGAACAGGGTTGAGAGGTGAGGGTTGAGGGGAGTTGGGAAAATCAAAGTTGAAAGGTCAACAAAGAAACGGACAGTCAGTCACATTTTCAGAGAGATGCACACTTTAACCATTATTCCCTGCTGTACTTGTGCAGTGATCTCCAGTCTTGCAACCCCTCCCCCCACACTAGCTGGGAGGAGGACAGAAGTAGGGGGGAGTTCTCCTAATCAGGCAGAAGGGAAAACTGAGGTTTCCAAGGTTCCTATCTCTCTGAGCTGCCCGGGCGGCCACACCTATGATTCCCAAGCATTCCCAGAGTGGGGAATGGGGGCCTGGGGAGGGGCCTTGGTTCCACTTTGTCTGGGTTTTGACAGAGCTGAAGTTTTAATCAGAAAAGCCACTCCCCTGCTCAAGCACTAACCCATACGAGATATAGCCAATGCAGCACACAAGCAATTCTCACCCTCCCCCTTTCTCTCCCAGGCAGCCAGGGACCTGGGGCGGGGCAAAGAGTTCGGATCTGTGCCCCAGTGCCTGAATCTCCACCCCTCTTCTCCAGTGCCAGGAGACTAGGAGCCCCCCAGTCCAGAGCAGGCGAAGTATTTACTTCCTGACACCCTTTGTTTTGGAGAAAAGAAAGTTATTGGACTTGGGGAGAGTGAAGGAAGATGCCCTGGAGCCTGGGGACTGATGGTGACCCTCCCTCTCCCCTTCCTTTTCCAACCCCCACCCTAAGTCCAACTGGAAGGGGAAGGGGAGCTCAGGTTTTCAGATGAAACCAGAAAATCTAAGAGTCCAGCAGCTAGAACACCCTCTGAGGCCCTGTGGACAAGGTCACTAGGACTTGAGTCCAGAAGACAGGGAGGGGTGTAGGTGAGCACAGGTCCTCTGGGCAAGAAAGCTTTCCAGACAGCCATATGCCCACATCAGCCTGGGCTCACCTACACCCCTCCCTGTCTTCTGGACTCAAGTCCTAGTGACCTTGTCCACAGGGCCTCAGAGGGTGTTCTAGCTGCTGGACTCTTAGATTTTCTGGTTTCATCTGAAAACCTGAGCTCCCCTTCCCCTTCCAGTTGGACTTAGGGTGGGGGTTGGAAAAGGAAGGGGAGAGGGAGGGAAGGGGAGCTCAGGTTTTCAGATGAAACCAGAAAATCTAAGAGTCCAGCAGCTAGAACACCCTCTGAGGCCCTGTGGACAAGGTCACTAGGACTTGAGTCCAGAAGACAGGGAGGGGTGTAGGTGAGCACAGGTCCTCTGGGCAAGAAAGCTTTCCAGACAGCCATATGCCCACATCAGCCTGGGCTCACCTACACCCCTCCCTGTCTTCTGGACTCAAGTCCTAGTGACCTTGTCCAACTGGAAGGGGAAGGGGAGCTCAGGTTTTCAGATGAAACCAGAAAATCTAAGAGTCCAGCAGCTAGAACACCCTCTGAGGCCCTGTGGACAAGGTCACTAGGACTTGAGTCCAGAAGACAGGGAGGGGTGTAGGTGAGCACAGGTCCTCTGGGCAAGAAAGCTTTCCAGACAGCCATATGCCCACATCAGCCTGGGCTGCCACCCCCCAAACCTGGAGGAGGCCCCCCACCAAACCTTTCACATTGCTTCCCAGGTTTGCTTTAGTCTCTGGCATCAGTCACAGCAGTGACTTGGGTCTGTCCTGTGCTTGCTCCCGAGGGTCTCCATGTGGCTGATCCATCTTGGAAGGGGAAGCAACTGAGGGAATTGAACCTTCCTGTAGAAGCAGGGCAGGCTGCTAGTAGCCCTTTCCCAAGCTGGAGGAGCTCTTGAAAGTCTAGAGACCAGAGACTCTGGGTCCAATCGTGAGGACCTTCCAGGAGAAAAGAAAAGGGGAGAGGGCAGAATATGGAGAGTGATAGGGAAGCCAAAAGGCTGAAATGACAGTCAGACACTCATTAAGCATTTATTAAATGCCTATTGTGTGCCAGGAACCATGCCAACCATTGGAAGGAAGAGGGGCGGGGCTAGAGATGAGAAGAAATAGAGGACAAAAAGAAAGATACTTTGGAAGAAAGAGTAGAAAGGGAAGGATAAGAGAGATGCTTGTGATGGGCAGATGAAGGAGAGGAAGGCAAAGAAGGGGGAAGGCAAAGGAGAAATTCATGTTTTGTGGAGGGGAGAGGCAGAGGGATGGAGACAGAGATGAAGGGAGGGAATGGGAGAGGGAGAGAGGAAAGGGGAGAGACAGAGACAGACAAAGAGGGAAACAGAAAGAGAAGAGGGAAGGGGGAAGGAGAGAAAGACGGAAACAGAGAGAGGTACAGAAACAGAGAGAAAAAGAGGGAGGGAAGAGGGAGAGGGAAAGGAAGAAAGGGACAGATAGACAAAGGGAGAAAAGGAGGGCGAGATGGAGACAAAGACAGACCAAGAGTGTGGGAAAAAGTGAATGGGAGAGGGAGAGAAAAAGACAGACTGAGACAGAGACAGACAGAGATAAGGAAGGATGAGGGAGAGAGGAGAGGAGAGACAGATGAGACAGAGATAGAGAAGAGAGGGAGTGAAAGCAGGGAGAGATAGAGAGACAAATAAAGACAGACCAGCAGAATTGGGGGGGATGGGAGGGGGAGAGAGAAAGACTGAGACAGAGAAAGATGGACAGATAGGGAGGGATGAGAGAGGGGGAGGGAGAGGCGAGGAGAAAAGAGACACAGCTATAGAGGGAGGGAAGGATAAGAGAGGAGGGGGGAGAGAGACAGAGTTACAGACAGAAAGAGACAGAGATAGAGAGGGAGGGAGGAGGTAATGGTAGGGGAAGAGGGGAGAGGGAGAGGAAGAGAGAGACAAGGGAGAGAGGGAATGGGAGCGGGAGAGAGAGGGAGAAACACACATATACAGAGGGAGAGAGAGACAGAGATAGAGGAGGGAGGAGGTAATAGGAGAAGGAGATGTAGAACCAGAGAGAGAGGGAGAGACAAAAAATAAGAAGGCTTGCTTAGGTCCGTGGCTGCGGAGGCCTTCCTGGGCTGTGGTAGTTTGCAGAGGTCTCCCTGTGACCATCCCTTGTTCCCCTTTGGACTCCACACACACACATTCACACTCACACACAAACACACACACACACACACACACACACACACACACACACACACACACACACACACACACACACACTCTATCCTCTCCCAGAGTCTGGCTTCCAAAGACAGGACTTTGAAAGGGTGTGCTCGCCAAGGTAGCCAGAGACCCGGTGCTAACTGAGGCAGGCAGACAGAGTTATGAGCTCCTCCCTTGGGCGGCTCCCTGGCTAGTTTCTGGTGTCTGAGGCTCAGAGAAAGCCCGAAACGGGCACAAAGAGTAGCTGCTCTGCTGCTCACTGCCCACTAGTCTGAATACTGAAAAAATCCTAAAGGGGGCTTAAGAGCTGATCCTAGAACTTGGGGTGGGGGGACCTTAAAGCATCGCCCTTCCCCCAGCCCTTTACATCAAATCTCTGACTCTAGCTCCAGTTTGCATCCCTGGGTCCCTTCTCATGAATCCCTGGGTTGGCACCCTCCACCCACCCAGCCCTGGAGGAAGTGAAGAAAAAGCCTTCCAGACTTCGGAGGGTCTGAGAGGTGGTAGAGGAGGCAGCCGGGCAGGCAGGCCGGCTGTTGACTCTGGGCCCCTAACCCCAGAAAAAAAAGCGGCTCTCGAAGCTGCTGCAAGCAAGGGCCAAGCCACCCCTGTCCTCAAGCGCCCAACACCCAGACGCCCATTTCACCTTCTCGAGGGCACAGTCTCCCAGCCCTCCTCCCCAGACCTCAAAGTAGCTTCATGCAGGCGTGCACTGCACACAACCAGGCCCTGGGAGTTAGCGGGAGCGTTGGTACTCGGGAAGGAAGAATGCTGCAGGCAAGGTGGCCAGAATGAGGGCCAAGGCTCGCGGGTAGACGAGTCACTAGGCCAGTTAAGTGGAGCCCCAGGCTGGCTGATGGCTCAGGTTGGCACAGGGAGCTCCCTGAGGGAGAGGGGACAGCCTCCCCAAAGCTGTGGCTCCAGGGAGAAGAAAGGTTAAGATAAGAGACTTTAGGAAGCCTGCTCAAGTTACCCAGGAACTGCATGCCTCATCCTCCTTTCCAGGATACCTCCCCAACCATGCTCACTCTGATGGTGGATATCGTGGGACCCACTGGCTGCTGCTTCTGTCCCTTCGCCAGTCTCCTTAGCCCTTATACAAGGCTCTTCACTAAGGATTTCCAGAGCTTGAGTTTCCAAGGCCCTGGAAGGTGACTCCTGTGTCAACCTCTCAGCTTCCTTCTTTTGCCTACCCATCGATTTCCCCCAAGTAGGTTCAACTTGGGTCTGTGGGCCCAGAGATCAGATGTGTGGGGGGAACACAGAAAGAAATATACTGGAAAAACATTAGAGATGAGCTGGAGGGGGGTGGGGGGGAATGAGTCAGGAGAAAAAGAAGGAATTGAAAGAGGAGGAAGGGGGAATAGTCCCCTAATGGGTGGGTGGGATATGGAGTTGGAAAGAAAAAGCCCAAAATAGCATCAGGACATGGGCTCCTTTTCCAGAAAGGCAGGGGAAAGGAGGAGAGAGAGCCTCCTGGGGTTCAGACGGACCAAAAGCTGAACCAGAGCCAGAACTAGTTTGGGAGACTTTGGGGCTCCAAAACACAAGTGGGAGTCAAGGCAGCGAAAGCCAGGAAGATGCTGCGGGCACCCAGGCTGCTGTGTGCTATACACAGCTTCAGGCGAGGGCTCACCTGGGTCCAGGCCCAAGGGGAAGGGAGCTGGAGGCTACTCCTGAGATGGGGAATTCAGGTCGAGATTCATTTACTTTGGGTCAGGGTCGGGGAAGGCCCTGGGGACTGGGAAAGGAAGAATAGAGGTTTTGGAAATGTCCTTGCTCTTGTGTCTGCCTTAAAGGTCCCAGCAGAGGGTAGGATGGTCTGAATTTTTGTGGGGTGGGGTGGGGAACTGATGTAAAACCTCCTTTTAGTCCTATCTTGCCCTTTGTTCTGGGATTCTTTCCTTTGCTGAGGAGTTTCAACACTTGAGGACTGGAATTGCTTTTAGCTCTCAGCCACAGGGAGCCAAGCCTCAGCCAGAGCTGCAGCTGGTGTTTTAAAAAAAAGTTTGCCTTGGTAAGAAGTCCTGGGAGAGTAGAAGAGCTGGAAAATGTGCCCTGGCACCACTGGAGTCCCCCTCTCACAGTGCCCTCCGTAGTAGGGGAAAGGCAGAACACTAAAGGGAAGAAGACAGTACAGGTTACAGGCCCAGGTGCCTCAGGCACAGACTGATCAGAAATGCCTGCGTATAAGAAATAAAAGGGGCCAGACATCAGCTGGACACCAGGTACTTATAAAAAGACCTGGGGATGGGGGTGGGGGAAGCCTAGTCAGGCAGGGTCCTGTGGGAGACCCAGGAGAAGCTGGAGAAGGCATAACCTCTCCTCGAATGAAGTGCAGTTTCATGTGAAAGGTAGCAAGTCCATCTACTAGTAGACAGTGAACACCAGAACCTAGCTCTGCCCAGGACATTTGGGGTACAGGTTTCCATAGGGTCTCAACAGTGGGGACAAAGCTAGGTTAGAAATCTGTAGACACAGGTTTCTGTGTGCCCAGCTGCAAATGTGCACATGTCACTGGAGATAGATGGCCCTCTAGCCCTGTCCAAGGCAAGAGTGGGGACGTAGAGAAACTGCATAATGGAGAGGGGAAAAGTAGAGGCAGTCATTTGGAGGGGATGAAGCCGGATATTCTTGGCGTGGGACACTAGCTTAATTGAATGCGGGACCGAGATCTAAGGGGGGGGGGGGGGGGGCATTTTCACTGTCTTGGTCTCTCCTGGGTGGAAAATGAGCTGCGTTTTATGGGGAAGTCACCTTCCAAAGCCAAGTCCCCAGAACCCTTGCCTCGATGTCCACACCTGGGAAATATGGCTTAACCTCTGCGGGACCACAAGAGGCCCAGAAGGCCCCGTTTTTGTAAATGAGATCAATGACCCCAATGCTTTGGGCCTTCCCCTCGTGGCTATCCCAAGGCATTCTTGTCTTCGGGACCCCAACCCCACCTACTCCAGAGCGCCATCCCCAAACCCATTTCCATCCCAGATAGCAGACTCATTTCCACTCCCTTCGTCAAACTCATTTCCATCCCCTGCCCCAATCCCAGCTGTTCGAGAGGCACTTTTAGACACGAACTCAGGTTTGTTGTCAGCAAAGGGGAAAACCCCTAGGCGCCCAGGAGAGCTGCCGCGTTCGCTCCTTCTCTCCCTCCCTCCTTCCAGCATCTACCCCGCTGCCTCCGCCGCCGCCGCTGCCGCACCGCCGCCGCCGCGTCCCGGCCGCCTGGTCCCTCCGCCAGCCCCTCTGTCCCCGCACCGTCCCTGCTTCCCCAGGGAGAAGCCACCCTCTCCCAGGTCAGTTACACAATACTCTAAAGGTAACTTTGTCCCTTTTTGTCGATTGGAGACCCAAGGACTAACTGTGCCTGGTTGAATATTTGCCTTTAAAGCAAAGCCTGGACTTTGCCCCTCTGCCATTTCAGGTTTCATTTCCTCAGAAAGGCTTTTTTTGTGGAGGAGAAAAGAAGGCGCTCCGAGGTACCCCTACCCGTTGCCACCCCTGGTCCGCCGCGCGCGCTTCTCTCCCAGATCTTGTATTTTCTGCTGGGATAAACCTGAACTCGTCCCCAGCCTCGCTTCTCTTTTTAAAGGTCAAGACAGAGTGACCCCGGACGCTTGGGTGCCTGCAGCCTGGGAGTTCCTGGCCTCCCAGGCCGCTCCCCCCCTCCACCCCGGTTCACTGAGCACCCAGGACTGCCTGGTTTTCCGTATGGAAGGCGCCGGCTTTGAGGAGACGCGTATTGTCTTCCTCCCAAGGCGGCAGCCCCGCTCCCAAGCGCACGCCTCACGGCTCCCTTGTCCGTTGTCCCCGTCCTCTGTCCCCGCGCCGCCCCCCTACAATTCACACGCACGCACGCACACACATACACACACACACACACACACACACACACATTTCGCTGTTTATTTGCCACGGAGGAGGATAACGAAGGAGCAATTAAGCGTTCAAAGCCTCGCTAGACAGCACACCGCCGCAGCCTTCGCAAAATCTGGGGTATGCTTTTTTCCTGGGCTGTGGGTTAGCGGGGCCCTCTGTCCCGCAGGGGTCCCCAACATTTCTGGTAGCCCCTTGTTTGCTGGAAGGCAATGCCCTGCACCCAGACGGCTTGCCCTCTCACCTCCTGTGGCTTTCTTTTGTGTCCTTACTAGGAAAGGGATTAGCTAGGGGTGCTCTCGGCGTTGGGTCTCAGGGTGGCAGGCAGCTTTATTTGATCTTCCGCAGAGCTTGGGGGGCCGCGACCTTTTCGGACCGGTTCCCCTCCCGGCTGCAACTGGAGCAGCCTCTCTCCTAGCTTTCCTTCTCGGCTCGCCCGCTGAGTCCCTGCCCACCCGGCCGGTGGGTTGCTGGCTGAAGGTCCGGGAGGCGGCTGCAGCAGTTTCGGGGCTACTACTCTGACTTCTTTCTGTGGGCCCCCGGGCTGCCAACTTTCTCTGTTCTCCCTTCGGGGGTGGGGAAATTGATTGGGAAAAAAACAATGTCAGTGCGTCCTCCTTTTCCCTTCCAAAAATAACATTAGGCGAAGCTAGCGGCTGCTGTGCCCAGAGTCCGGGGACCTTCCGAGTCCCCGGGAGCAGCCCTGAGGACTCCGGGCTCCAGTCCTCAGAATTGACGGAGGCCACGGAAAACAGGGAGTAGCGCCCTACGTCCCTTCGTTGTTGCGAGCCCAATTACCGAGCGGACTCCGTTCTGCGCTCTTTGCGCGCCTCCCGGCTCCGCGCCCCCTGACCACTTTGCCACCGCATTCACACATCCACACACCTCACTTTGCTAGTTTAGGGTGCCGAGCCCGCATCTAGGAGGGCAAAGGCGGGAGACAGATGGTTCGATTGCAAGTTTAAAGAGCGTTTGGGACTATGCCTAGACGCGCGCACATTCACAAACACGCAGGCAGGTAGAGAAGGGCACAGGGTTTTGCTAACTCGGGCACAGCCAACTGGCCCTAACGTGCGCGCTAACCCTTCGGCACCACAGGACGAAAGAGGGTGGGCTGGAAGAGACAGGGGACCAGATGTCCGCAGTTGGAGCCCGGCAGGACTCAGTGCCGCGTTGCGTTCAGCTGGACGGTGCTCCGAAGATTCAAGAATCTCGCACTTTGGGGCACTGGTACCTTTCCTCTGCTCCAGCCTCCACCCAGATTATTCGGGAGGAAACGGGGGCAGCGGACCGAGAAGCGGTAAGGACAGGTGGCACCTTGAGGGGAGGGAGCGCTCGGGTTACTCTAATACCTTCCAGGCACTTTCGGAGAAAAGAAAAGGACCCGGGGTAAGAGGGTGATTTTGCTGCCGAATCCCGCAGGGAGCGGGATGGAAGGGGCGAGTACCGGGGCTAGAAATTCAAGCCCACGCGCTCGCCCGCGGGGAGAAGGCGCATCCTTTTCCCGAAAGCTAAGCGTGGAGAGGCAGGAGAAAACAGACTCCTGAGTCTGGGGACCTAGGGACAGACCTATCTGTTCAAAGACTGTCAGCGCCTTCCTTTAGACTGATCGCCTACAGCCCTCGAAGCTGAGCTGACACTGCCAGCCCGTCAGGCAACGCCACTACCTGAGAAGAAGATCCGAGACCCTGTCCGCCAGCTGTCTCGGTTTCATTCTTCTCCAGGGAAGAGAAAAAGAAAAGGTAGGAAAGAAAGAGAGAAAGAAAAAAAGGAAAGAGGAGAAAAGAAAGATGGAAAAGGAAGGAAGAGGAAAGAAGAAAGAAAAAAGAAGAGAGAAAGGAAAGAAGGAAAGAAAGAAAAAGAAAGGGAGAGAAAGGAAGCCAGAAAGAAAAGAGAATGACCACACTGCCATTTCCAAACGCTCCACAGAAAAACTTTATTGAAATTTTCTTTTCTCCCTTGTTTTCTTCTCTTCTTTCTTTCCCTTCTCTACACTCCTTTCCTTCTTTTCGGTTTTCTTCTTTTCTCTTATTCCTTTCTTCTTTTCTGTCGCTTTTTTCTTATTCTCTTTACTTTTTCTCTCCCATTCCATCATTATTTTCTACTTTTCTAACCCACCTTTCTCTTTTTTACTTTCCTTTTCAGCTTTTTCTTCCTTCCTTCCTTCTTTCTTTCCTTCCTTCTTTCCATCCTTCCTCCTTTTCTTCCTTTCTCCCCTCCTTCTTTTTTCGGTCTTTCTCTTTTCTAATTCTTTCTTTCTCCTTTTTCCCGTCTTTCTCTTCGCCTTTCCTCTTTTTCTTCTTCTCTCCGTTTTCTTTTCCCCATTTCATTCCCGTTCTTTATTTCTTTCATTTTTGCATTGTTTTATTTCTTGGCTTTCTTTACAAAATTCCTATCCCCGCTTTTTTTGCCACCCCCCCCCTCCAGCTCTGGGGGCCACCTCCCCTCGCCCACTCCTCCCCCCCCCCCCAGCTTGGCTCGGTTTTCGGGGCGGAGCCGGGGGGCGGAGCGAGATAACCTTCTTCCAAGCCATTGGGTCGGGCCTGCCGCCAGTAGTGACATCCAGCGATCCGAGCGGGTTCTCCCAAACCGTTATAAAAGGACCGCAGGAGGACGGATCTGTCTGTCTCCTCCTAGACGGAGCAGGTAGTCGGGAATTCGCAGCGTCGGCTCACCATCTTCGCGTCGCCGCCGCCTTTCCATCCCATCCGACGACGTGGGCGCTGCCCCCGCCTCACTTTCCATCCTGCAGGCGCCCGGCGCCCCTCCGTCAATCAACGTCCTTCCCCCCTCCCCCTCCCCTTCCCCCTCCTTTTTTTTTTTTTTTTTTGCTGCTAATTGGGGCCTCTGTGCGGAACGCCAAACTGCCTTTTCCTTAACTACCTCAGCTTTCATCCCATTCCACCTCCCTTAAAGGGAAAAGGCAGGTTCCGCCTCCAGAGGTCTCATCTCCTTCCCCGCCCTCAGTCCGCCCCACAGGATCCCCCAAATTGCAGCCCATTCTCTCTGTAGCCTGACTCCGGAGGCGGAGGACTCAGGCCCGCGGGGTGCCTCGCAGAAGGCGTCCCCCCGACGTGGGAGGCAGTTTGGTCCCCTTCCCTTGCCCTTAGCTTAAATCGCTCTGTCTTCCCTCCCCACCCTCGCACCCATCGCCCTTTCTCCCCGTTCTCCCTCCTAAGTACCCCCTCCCGGTCCTCCCCGCCCTGCCCGGCCCGCCCCTGTCTGCCCGCACCCTCGGCCCTCGCCCTCTCTCTCTGTCTCCTGTTCTCTGCCCCCTCTGCCCCCTCTGGCTTCGCTCGCTCGCTGCACGCCGCCCTCGCTCACTCTCTGTCTGTCGCCTGTGCTCTATCTTTCTCACTGACTGTCTTCTGCTACTTCTGTCCACTGTTCTACAAAACCCTCTTCACTATCTCCCCAAACTTATCCAAAAACAACGAGTCAACCCGCCCCGCCCCAAAGCCCGTCCACTTGAATAAAAAAAAAAAAAAGACAAAAAAACCTAACTACCACCCCCAATATAAAAGCCAGAACCAGCCTGACCCGAATCCAAAATTAGACCAATGATGAGATTTCGTCAGCGCGGGAACACGGCAAGAGGAGTCGCTTCAGGGTCGGCGGACGCGAGTGTCAGCACCCTACAACAGTCCCGCAGCAAGGAGGTGGGCAGTAGCAGTGGCAGCTTTGAGGTAAGCCCCCGGACGGCAGGCTGGCCAGCCCCGCGGCCCGTCAGCCCGCTCACCGGCCCCTCAGGCGGCCTGGCCGGCTCCCGGCCCCTCCCCAGTGCGCCCTAGGACAGCACAGGACCGACGGGGCGGCTGGGGGAGCTGCTTTCCAGCTGGGAGGGGCTCTCCTCCTCTCCCTGCGCCCCTGAAGCTCAGGGTCCTTCTTGCGCTCTCTCCCGGGTCCTTGGAAGTGGGGGGCACACTCGGGAGGGGGCAAGTGTCCCAGACTGCATAAAGAAGCTGCGGAGAGGCTCCGCAGAGGGAACGGGGTCGGGGGGGAGCTCCGCGCTGTGGGTAAACAGTCCCCCCTCCAACGTGTCTCTTGGGGCTGCAGTGCAATGCCGGGAGTGTCCGCAAGGGGACGCCCAAAGGGCGACCCAGTCTGGCCCATAGGGGGCCCCCCCACATGAGCAGCACCCCCCATCTCTCTGAGACTTGCTGGCTCCAACCCAGAGGTGGTGTTTGCACCCTAGGCGGTTGGGGATGGGGGTGGAGCTCTTGAAGAAATGAGTAAGATGATGACGGGGTGGGGGGGGGCTCAGTTCATGAGGCGACCCCAGTTTGCAAAAGTTCTTTCTGGGAGGGGCCTCCCCCTCAGAGGGGCGGGGCAGGGTGGGGCCAAGCTCGACCTTGGTGGTATTGAACAGTGAGTTTGTATGAACTCCCCTCGAAAAACTTGGGGAGGCTGGGGGGCTCTGGGGTCTGCTACAGAGCTAAGGGGCGTGGTCAGGACCTGGGGGCTGGAGGAGAGATGGCAATCTGAGAGGAGGCACCCAAACTCTAGTTCGTGGGCTTCTAGTGCCAGGAGAGAGGTGCAAGGACTGAAAGGTAGGGGGGCTTCTCCAGGCTTCCCTCGATTTGAGACATACGAGCTTAGCCCTGAAAAGGGGGGCATAGAGAAAGGCGGGGCCCAGGAGGGGGCAGGGAGAAAGGGGGAGCAGAGGAGGGGAGAGACTATAGATAAAAAAAGGAGGAAAAGATACCATAGGGTGGGACAGAAATAGAAAGGGAGGGGATTAGAGAATCATATTGGGGGGGCTATAGGGAGAGAAAGAAATGAAAGGAGAAGGAATAAATCCAGGTTGGAGAGAAAGGAGGAATCTACCTGAAAATCCCCTCGGTAGGAAGGGAAAGGACATCATGCTGCTCAGCAGCCCCTGCACTCTCTTGGCCCACGCCCAGATCGTTGTGGGGGGGGGGCGGGGAGCCGCTGGCAGTGACTGATGGAAAGTATGTGAGGAGGGGGCTGGCGTTCATTGAAATAGAGGATATAGGGAGAAGGATGGCGTGACATATGCTAAAATTGAGGGGGGGGAGCAATGGGGAGGAGGGAATCAGTAAAGCAGCCAGAAGCTTTTTGGGACAAACCCCAGTCTCTTCCCAGGCACAGGTGAAAGCAGTTCTGTAGGGTGGGGGCACTTAGGGGGATATTTTCCTTCCTCCAATCCCTCCTCTCTCCACCCTCTCCACCCCCTCCCCCCCTCCAGCCTCTCCTCCTCCCTCCTCCCCCCTTCCCCTCCCCACTCCAGCCCCTCCTCCCCCCCTCCTTCCCCCTTCTTCCTCCTTCCCCTTCCCCTCCCTCCTTTCTCCTCTCCATCCCCCCTCTTCCCTCTCTTCTCCCCTTTCTTCTCTCCCCTCTCCCCTCTTTTTTATGCAATGCAACACAACGCAATGCAATATATTTGATTTGAACTGAATCAGTGTGAATTCTGCGAACATTTAGAAAGTGCTTTGTGCTTACAATGAGTCCAGGTAAAGGAAAGGGAACCAGAGAATTGTGTCTCTCACCTTCCTCATTACGGATACTGGAGCACCCTCAGCACCTCCCTCATTTCCTCTGCATCCTCCTCCTCTAGCTCCTTCCCTATCCACTGGTGTCATGGGGGCTGCACTCAGCATTGGGGAGTGGCAGGTTTCCCCATAATGGACACTATCTACACCAAAGCTGTCAGTCATGTCCTCCTGACCTGGATGTGGGGAATGTCCCAGGCCAGGCTCCCGGTGGCCACCACCTCTGACTTAGCAGCCACTTAGCTTGAGCTCAGCTGTTTCTTGTGGGGGTTACCTCAGGAAGTTCAGAAGCCAGGGCCGGAGGGATGGGAAACAACTGAGAGCAAGGAGGAGTTAAGTGAGGTTACTCAAACTGACTTGCCCAATCCTTCCCGGGAACTGGCCAACTAGAAAACTTGGGCAGGCTTGGGTTTCCTTGTAGCTTTCACCCACCCTCCTTCCCTTAATGAATCCAACCCTGCTAAGCTGGAGACCAAGTCTTGCAGTAGCCTCTGTTTTCTGAAGAGTGAGGTACTGCCCACTCACCTAAGGTGCCTGGAAGTGGAAGGCAGGTCTTCACATTGAGGAGAGCTCAAGAAAGGGCTGAAAGAGTTGTAGAGGGAAGGAAGGTCCCGGGGTGAGACAGGAGGCCAGACAGGACAGGAGTGAGCAGATATCACTCTGTGTGTGTGTGTGTGTGTGTGTGTGTGTGTGTGTGTGGTGTCAGGTGCTCAATGATAAAGACCTTCCCTCCCCCACCCCCGAGTTTACTGTATACACTCTATCCTCACTGTCATCCAGGGAGGTAGATAACATAAGAATTATTGCCCCCATTTGACATAATAGGAAACTGAGGTTCAGAAAAGGGATATGTAAGGCTCAAGGTCATAAAACTCAAGTGGAAGAGCTGTCATTCTGACTCTCTTTGGACTCAGCTGTCAGAGTTCCTTCCTTTAGACAGACCACATTGCCCCAGATCCCTTACAAAGAATGTTGGCTCCTTCTGAGACCCCGTCGAAGAGGTTTGGGAGGCAGGGCAAGGAGGGAGGTCTTGGGGACAGATGTGATAACCTTGAGAGGGAGCCGGTTACTGCAAGGGTCCTGAAGTTTCTTTAGAACAGGTCATTCTATTTGTTAAGCCCTGCTGACTCAGGACTTCTGCCTGGCTGCCTTTTAGGGACTTCTCTGGGAGTGAGCTGCCTGACATTTCCCTACCCAGAAAATGTGGGCTCCAAGTAGTGTCTGGGACTGAGCTGGGAAACCTGAATTTGAAGGGAGGTCTGTTGCCTGCTAACTTTATAAAATACCCTCAGCTTCCCCAAGGATGCTACTCATTGGCATAGGAAAACCAAGGTCCAGAACAGCTAAGCCAAATGTTGGGGGGAGGAAGGGGCAGCCACATTACTCTTGGGGTATGCCGGTAGACAGTGCCAATATCTGAAAGAGTTCATGAAATCTGTGTGGTATCTCTGGGTAGGGGAAAGTTTTTTGCCCAGGAATCTGACAGGATAGGGAAAGGTGCCTTATAGGCTGAGTTCCTAGTGTTTGTTAGTTAGGATCCATTAGGCAGCACAGACCCAGATGGGGCAGGGTTATACTGATCTTGGATCCCTGAAGCCGTGGGTCTCTGGGCTAGGGCTGTAGGGGGTGGTGCCACTTTGGCAAATCCTTGAGGACCCAGGTAATGGTGATGTAATCTGGGAATTGTTCCAGAGTGCCTCTTAGGGACCCTGATATCATTGGCTGAGCTGAAGGGTGGGGGATTGGGTGAGCTGAAGAAGTAGGAGGAGACTAGGGAGGGACAAGCAGGGGCGTGGTTATGGACTGGGTTGGACTTTGGGGGCTGGGGGCTACATAAATGTGTGAGCACAGATCAGCTCTCAGTTTCGGAGATCACTGAGAGCGGAGCAGTCACCCTCCAAGCCTTCTGCTGGGCACTGGTGGAGAGACAGAAGACAGCCTCACTCTTGGAAAAGCTCACGGTACATCTGGGGAAGCAAGCCTCCCGCTCAAAGCCAAGAGGCTGTGAGTGCTGAGAAGGGGGGCCTTAGGGTAGGCTCTCCACTGACTCTCCAAAGCTGGAAGGGACCTCAGAGGCATCCTTCCCTTCCAACCCCTACCGCAGCAGCCTCCCCCGACCACTGGGCATCTAGCTTCCAGATGAATATCTCTAGCAATGGGCAGCTGATTACCTCCTGACGCAGCCCATTCTATTTTGAGGCAGCTCTGAAGAAAGGAATATTTTCTGACATCCAGCCGAATTTTTTATCTTCTTTGCCTCTTGCACGCATGGCACCCCGGCTTTCCCAGGGCCAATGGGACAAGTTTATTCTCTTTTCCCCTCTACAGCTCTTCCTGTCCCAATCTTCTCTTGTGGGAAGGAGAGAGGTGCACTTTCCTCCCCACCCAGCTTGGGATTGTTCCAGGCTGGACGCCTACCACTACGGTCTTGCTTGTGTAAGTGAACTAATCTTGGGCTGGCTTTTTTCTCTCTACAGATGGGTTTCCCAATGAAGAAGATGTTCCTGTTATCACTCACCTTTTTGGCCTTTGCCTCGTGCTGCAACGCTGCTTATCGCCCCAGTGAGACCCTTTGTGGTGGGGAACTGGTAGACACTCTCCAGTTTGTGTGTGGCGACCGCGGCTTCTATTTCAGTAAGTGGGTCTCTGAGGGGGTGGGGTGGGTGGTCAAGGGCAGGCCAGTGGAGTGCTCTGGAGCTGGGCTAGTCTGGAGAAAGTAAGATGAATTGGGTGGACAGGTACTTGACCAGGGTTGTCCTTCAACGAACATTACATTAGTGTAGGTTCATTGCTGGCTATGGGTGGAAAATACCCAGTCTTCCCTGAGATAAGTGCTGGCTTCATACCCCCTCAGCTTTCTAGTGAGTGTCTATTGTTTGACAAGTCCTATCTTACACATGGTGTAGGGAGCAGGAGAAAGAGCAGTCTTTTTCCTGGGGGCTTCCACTTTTAGTCCAAAATAGGACACATACACACAGAGATATATCCCTACTTTTGGCTGGGCGAGACCACCCACTGCTGGGGATGGTCTCTCTCTGGGATCTGATGGGGTGGATGGACTTCAGGTAGGTAACTTTTCCCATCTGTCATCTTGGAACTGGCTCAAGGACTCTTCTAACAAGGTATGTGATTTTAAAAATGACATGCAGATTTTATTTAGATGTGTACATTCAGTTTGCCAGTGTTGTGGGCTACAGTTCTTGGAAGAGCGGAGACTCTGTAGGTCTAAGGGGATGCCCCACATAGAGCCCTGCAGACTCCCACCCTTCCAGAGCTGCCCAGCCCTCAGCTAAGTGAAAGGTAGTGGAATGAAAATGTGGCTTGGGAAAGTGGCTCAACTTGAGACGTTTAGCCTTTGCTTGGGAAGTGAATTTGAATGAAAGGGGGATCTTCCAAGTGCGGGAAGAGTTTGGGGCCAACAGAACAGAAGCAGAGACTAACCAATAGAGTAGCAGAGTCCCAGGCTGTAGATGAGGGCCCAGGTCTGTCGTTTATTAACTGTGTGACTGGGAGAGTCTTTGCCCTCCTCTAGACTTTCTCCAATTCTTTCTCTCAAAAATGAGAGGCTGGACTTGAGCTACTGTCGGCATCATTAGGCCGGTAGGTGATCCTATGCATAGAAATCCCTCCGAGAAACTTAGCGGCAGGCACCTTGTTGTCTGCCCTCCCACTTCCCTGCCGAGCTGGTATAGAGATGCAAGAATGGGGAGAGGCAAGGGGAGGCTCCCGTGTGGTCGCCGGACCTCTGCTAGTCCTGTGCCTTGCCTAGGGAGGGGCGCTCCCTCTCTCCTGGTCTCTGCCTCTCTCTATCTCTCGCTTACTATCACTGTCTCCCTCTCCTACTCTTTGTCCCTCTTTCTCAGGCTCTGCGCCTCCTCCTCCTGCTGTCCCTATCTCTTCCGCTGCCCAGTTCTGTCTCTCTGATCCTGTCTCTCTCTGCCTCCTCCTACCCCCTCGTCTTTTTGTATATCTCTCTCCGTCTCTTCATCTCTCTCTGATTTTCTCTTCCTCCTTCTGTCTCCATTTCCTTGTCTGCCTATCTCTGTCTCTCTGCCTCTTCTTATCTCTATCTGTGCCTGTATCTCTGTTTTTCTTGACCTCTGCCTCTCTCTTTCCCCATTGCCTGGTGCCAAGGATTTTTTGTTTTCTGGGGGTTTTTTTTTTTTTGGTTTTTTTTGAGCCTTCTGTCTCACCTCCTATGGAAATCTCTCCCAAGAACACTCTGCTTTCTCTGTCTCTATCTTGGTCACTATCTGGTGTTTCTGGGTGTCTCTCCCTCCCTCTTCCTTTCTTGCCTGTCCTGGGTATTCTGGAAAAGAAACAGATTCTAGCATCATTCCCTCTGAGGTGGCAGATGCTAGACTGGTTGTCTTTACCCGCTCCTGCTTGGGGTGGTAGTGGTAGTTGGTTCATGCTGCTGAACCTTCTGAGACACATTCTCTCTCTCTCTCTCTCTCTCTCTCTCTCTCTCTCTCTCTCTCTCTCTCTCTCTCTCTCTCTCTGTCTCTCTCCCACCTCTGCCAGTCTCTATTTCTCTTCCTCTCTCACTCTCTCTCTCTTCTTCTGTGTCTCTCTCCCTCCTCTTTATCTCTCCCAATCTGTCTCTTCCTACTCCCACCTCAAGTTCGTTCTCCTCTCCTACTATGAGCAAATTCCTTATTCTTCTGGGTCTGAATTTACTCCCATGTAAAATGGGTCTGAGGTGATGTTTAACTGAAGTCCCAGCCCTCTAAGGGCATGGAGCATGGAGGGACTTCCAAAGCTACCTGGAAGTGGGCTCTTGGCCAGAGGATGAGGAAGAAAACTGAGTGGGCTATTGTGGTGTCTGGGGATCCCTTTCTGGCTTCTTTTCACTTGTAGGACTTGAGGCAAGTCTCTTCCCTTCCTAGGACTCAGTTTCCTTGTTTGTAAAATGAAGGTCTTGTGAGACCTTGGAAGTATTTCTGATAGGCCAAGGGAAGACAGCTTTGTGTGCTGGCTTATCACTTTCTGCTGCCCACCCCCCACTTTCCCCTGATGAGTGAGGTCCTTCTGGGTCTCTGAGAATGCTGGGGCCACTTAGCCTTCTTCCCTGATGAAAAGCCTGGCTCCTGCAAGATTCAGGGAGCCCTCCCCAAAGGCAAGGACCACCTATGCCCACCCTCCTCGCCAAAGCTCTCCAGAGCCCAGCCCGGGACGTGTGTGTAGGGAGGAAGCCCTAGAAAGACCAGCCCAGCTGCTGTGTTCTCAAGATGAGAAAGAGGCAACAAGCCACAGTCCAGGGAAGGGAAATAGACCACCGCCTCAGCGAGGGGGTGGGCTGGGGAGCAGAGCTCAGGCTTCTTTCTAAACAGCTCCTGGTTGCTCCTTCCCAACAGCTGATAAGAATTGAGCTCCCCTCTCTGGGTGCTGACGGGGCACATTCTTGGCTTCTGCGGCTGCACACAATAATACTGGGTGAAAAGAGCCAGGGATTTGGGGGGGGGGTGGGCATTAAGGGAGTAGAGCAAGGCTCCTGGGCTCAGGCTCAGGATGGCAAAGGCAGGAGTAGCGATCACAAAGCAGCCGATGGTGGTGCAGTCCTGGCTCATGCAAGGGAGAAAGGCCATGAATAGTCAAGGGTTTGTCTCAGGCTGCTAGCTTGATTGAGAGGTGGGTGTGTTTGTGTGTGTGAATGAGTGTGTCTGTGTGTGAATGAGTGAGTATGCGTGTGTATGTGTATGTGTGTGCTCACATGCGTGTGTCCAAGTGTGAGCAGCGTGGGACTCAGCCCGAGTGAGCCAGCCTTCCTCCATAAAGAACTTCTGTCCAGCAGGGCTGCACCCCGTCCTCCCCTCACTCCCCATTGCCCTCACTGACCTGACCTCCTCAGTCCTTCCTTGTCTTTCTCTGAGCATCTCTGCAGTGCTTAGCATAATGCTCTGCACACAGTAGACGCTTAATAAAGGCTGCAGGGTTGGATCAAGTGATTTAGCACCTGCTGTGTGCACAGCACTAGGTCAGGCTCACTATTGTGGGGTAAAGAGTCCCAGGCTTCCCTCAGCAGCCTCAGCTCTCCCCTCCCCCTACTCCTGCCCTCCAGAAAGGCAGGTGCTGGTCAGTGTCAGTGGTGTCTGTGTCTCGGCCTTCCTCTCCAGCCTCCCTGACTCCTGCCTCAGGGGCACTTTGCAGACCCACACTTCTCCTCAGTGGGAGGAAGCTTGGTTGCGGTTCCGCGTAGAGGCAAGGCAGGAGGGGCAAGATCCTAGCTAGTGTCTTCAAGGGAGAGAAGCCTTGCTCCCAGTTTAGCTCCCTGAACGATGAGGGTGAGGGAGAGGATGGGGGGAGAGATGGATTGGGGCTAGTTTAAGGCGACTCACTCCTCCCCTCCCGTCTTCTTCCTGACCCTCCTTCACAACACCCCATCAGGCACCTCTCCCAGGTCAGGTGTTAGTGCCAGCCACAGCCCAGATGTTGCCTGCAGGCAGGTGAACAGGGAGAGCCAGGGGGTCTCTCCTGCGGCCCCCCTAGAGAGACAGCCGGCTTCCCTTGGGCTTCCTGAGGGATCTAATCTCTTTAAGGCGGTGGGTGGGCTGAGCTCAGTCTCCCTGCTTCTTGGCGACCAATACTTCCAGGTCCATTAGGGATTTCCTGTAGCTGGCAGGGGTCTTCCCAACCTCCCTCCCAGACTGGATCTCAGACATGCCAAGGGGAATGTGCCAATGGGGCCTCTGCTCTTTATTCCCGAGGTGACCTGGAGCAGGGCTCTCCCCGAAGCCTCAGCTTCTTCCCTCCCTGGGCCTCAGTTTCCCCCTCTGTTCAATGGTTGGGAGCAGGATTGGGTGGTTTCTTTGAGTCCTCCCTTCATGAGAAGTTATGTTTGGGGTGCATTCTCGGGTCTTCACTTCTGCTGTCCTTCCCCTCTTATTTCCTACATGACCCTGAGCAAGTCACTGGGATCCATCTGTTGAATGGGTATAGCAGCCTTGTTTGCTTCCCGAATTTGGTGGGTGGGTGGGAGGTTTTCCAAAGCTCCTTTAAATTCAATGAGGTCCTGATGGAGTCTGCTGGATGGACCTGGAGGCTCAGTTTCTTCTGCTGTAAAATGGGGGGGGGGTTGTCCCAGCTACTCTTGGTTGTCTTAGAATGTATCTGGTGACAGGTTTATTGTGCCAAGTCCTGTGGTGGACAGATCTTTCCGGACCCTCATTCTGTGTGTGACATTGACCTCCCCACATCCAGCCAGAGCTTCTCCTCCCCTCTTGTGCTTGGCCCATGGGCCATAGGCAGGGCAATAGGAACTTAGGGTGCAGCCACTGGGAAGGAGTAAACTAGGATGTTGCCAGGTTGGAGGTGATGGTCTCGCCTCCTCCTTCTGTGGGTCAGATCTCCCCTCTCTGGGCTTCCTCAGTCTCCCCATCTGGGAATGTCCCACTACCCAGAGATACAGTGGGCACTGAAGGGCTCTCTCCTCTTCCCTTCAGGTCTTCCTGGCAGACCCCTGAGCCGCGTGAGTCGTCGCCTGAATCGCGGCATCGTGGAAGAGTGTTGCTTCCGCAGCTGTGATCTGGCCCTGCTGGAGACCTACTGTGCTACCCCTGCCAAGTCCGAGAGAGACCTGTCAGCCTCTATGATGGTGCTCCCGGTAAGTGTCTGGAGACGCGTAGCCGTGGCCAAGAGCCAGGCAAGGAGTGAGGGAGAAGAGGGTCCTACCAGCTCCCCTCCGCAGAACCCACGAGCCCCTCCCACCGCCCGCAGCCCGCGCCCCTCACGGGCCCCTCGCCCCCCTCGTAACACCCCTCGGACCCCTCGTGCGCCTGGGACCAGGGTCCATGCCTGACATGGTGCCCGAGCAAGAGAGCCAACCTGGGAGGCAAGAGGCCTGAGGTGCCTCCTGGGGGGCTCCCCCTCCTTCCCCATGCTCCCCCCTTCCAGTCTGTCCTCGCCCTGCGGTCACTGTCTTTGCCTGAGGGCTGCCATGCCCTCCTGCTTGGCTGTGCCATCAGCAGTGGCATTCCGATATGGCCTGAGGCCATACTGTGCCCCAGGAGGTCAGTGGGCTCCATTGCCCACTCTCCCATGTCTGCACAGCGTGACCTTCACCAGTCATATCCTTTCTTTGAACCTTACTTTCTTCTTTTGCAAAATGGAGACAGAGGAGTCTGATTGCCCTGCCTTTGGGGATGGTTGTGAGAACAGGATGAGCTGATGGATGTGAAGGGTGGGCCCCAAAAGGTGAATTATTGGTCATGGCCAGATGGGTAAAATCCAGCCTCCCCAACGCCTCCCCACCCCCAGCCCAGGGGGAGGTGAATAATGACTAATGGGAGTGGGCAGACTCCCAGCTCAGTCTGCTAATGGGCAGAGGGGAAGAATGAATGGATTTGTTTATTGTCTCTGGGTTTTTCCTTCTGCTCAGAGGTGTTTCCATGTGGTGGGCCAGTGGAAGAGAACCCCACGGTCCCTTGGGGCTGTAGTCCAGGCTGGGCCAGCTCTGGTCTCTGCTTGTTCTCACAACTATTGGGGGGTGCCTGGGAAGGTCCCCTGGCAGAGGGGACCAGGCGGAGACCTCACTTGGGCTCCTCCTGGCTCAGCTTTGGCCTTGTGAGCTCCCAGCTCCAGCTCAGCTCCAAACGTTTCTCCGAGCTCTCTGGGCAAGGTCTGGGCCGCTCCCTCTCTACCTCCTCCCAACCAGCTAGGAAACTCTTTCTTCTGCCTGACCTCCATCCCAGCTGCTGTCCACGCCCTCTCCTTCTCTCCCCCATCCTCAGGAGCACCCAAGGCTGGCTGCCTACCATCTCCCCTGGAGGCCTGATTGTGATCGGCTGCTCCTGGCTCCTCTCTGCTCCAGCGCTGACTCCACTTTCTTCCTTCCCTTTACATGAATTCTGCTCTCTTCCTTCCTCCTTCCCCTCCCAATCTCAGGAAAACTTCCCCAGATTCCCTGTGGGCAAGTTCTTCAGATTTGACACCTGGCAGAAGTCAGCCCGCCGCCTCCGGAGGGGCCTGCCTGCCCTCCTCCGTGCCCGCAGGGACCGGCTGAGAGCCCAGGCGCTGGAAGCGATCAGAGAGGCCAAGCGTCACCGTCCCCTGATCACCCTGCCCAGCGAAGACCCCATCCGCAAGGATGCCTCATCCGAAAAACCCACCAATCAGAAGTAACCTGGGTTCCTGCCTTTCTGCCCCTGGGATTGGATTCCTCTTTATCCATGCTCTCTCTCCTTTTCTTTTGACAAATTTGGCCTCTATTTTTCCAAAGGTTTTTCTTCCAAGATTCCCTGCTTCCCTCTTCCCACCCCACCCTCGCCGTATACCACCTCATCCTTTCTCCCCTCACCCTCAAGCCAAGGGGCTTTGAGTAGCTGCCTCCTTGGTCATCTCTAGGCAGCATCTGACCATTACCCTAACACCAACAGTGTGGGCTGCCATGCTTTCTGGGGCCATGGTCTCACCCCGCTATCACATCTATAGGATTTTCCAAAGAGCCCAACACCCATGGGGTCCCCATGGGGATCAGTTAGCTCACCAGCTTCCCCTTCTCTCCTTCCACGCTCCTCAGTCAGATTGGCTTTGGACTGTGACGTGGACTCCCACGGCGGCAGCAAGAGAGGGCCTCGCTACCAACCGAGGTTGTGGGTGACTCCTGGTGCCCATTCTGCTGGGAGCTCAGCCAGGGCAGGGGGACCCCGAGCCTTGCCTATAGATGTGATGTCTCCCCACTCCACCATCACTCCGGGGATTCTGTTCATTGGCATGTTCCAAAACTCAACCCCCAAACCACCCCGTTTGTTTGAACCAACCTCATGTTCTCTGCTCCTTTCCCGCCATCTACCATCACTGAGGAGGAATCCCCAGCTGACAGTCCATTTGCAGGTTTCTGGTTCACTCACTTTTCTGCCTAACTACAATATTCCATGCCTACTTGCACCTTTTAATCATCCCAAAGTGAGAGAGAGGCAGAGAGTAGGCTACACTAGAGAATGGAGCAGAGCAATCCGGGCCCTGTCCCCCAGGTGAGGCTGTCCAGCTGCCTTTGCCAGGGCTCACCTCGGTCTAGCCCAGGCCTAGACCCTGCGTCATCCTTCGGCAGAAGAGCTCCATCCAGCTGACCCCTTTTTTGTGTGACATCATCTAGGGGACCCTGGTGCTCCTCCATCAGTGTGTTTATGGTGCTAAAGTGAGTTGGCTGGGACAGATGGGGAAGGAACACCTCATCAGGGAAGGGTGAGAGGGTGAATCCTGACCAATCTGGGCAGCTGGCTTTTCCACTAGAGAAAAGTAGGAGAATGCCATTCTTTCTTCCTGTTTCCAAGGCACACGGTTTGGTGAACTCTTCTCCACTTTTTTCATCACACAGACGAGCACACACATGCATGCACCCACACTCACATCCATGCATGTGCCTAGCACGTGCCTTCACACCAGACTGCCACTCCACATACACACACACACACACACGCGCACACACACCCCCACACTCACACACACATTTCCATGAAGAGTTCCCAAACTGTGGCAGACACCCCCAAGCATGTGCCTTCAGGATCCGGCATTCTCAGGCTTCCCTGGCAGATGGTTCACCCTCTCAGACTTCTGCCTTCCCCTCAGAGCTCCCGCCAACCCCCTTCTCTCACACAGCAGGTAGCTTTTTTATTTTTTCCATAGCTTTCTCCAGTGCCGTTCTGTGTCATCCTTTACCTACCAAAATTGGTCCCTCGGCCTGTATTTTTTTCTCCCCTCCCGCCCCCACCCCCAGCGCCTCTAGTCCCCTCCCTCCATCCCTCCCCTGGCCCTTCCCCTTCTCGAAAGGTGGTGGGCACGGTCAGGTTGAGGATGGGGAGGAGGGAGGAATCCTGCTTTTAAGCCTAGTTTTCTTAAGGGTGGGATTCCTCCTCTTGGGACGACCACAAAAGCCAGAGCTGGGGGTGGCAAGAGGCACCACGTTTGAATTCGGACCATTTGGCCTCATTGTCCAGCAGGCCCAGCCTGAGGAGGCACTACCTCCTGGGGGTGCACTCTGGCCGGCCCTCCTCCTGTGGGGAGAGCAGGCTGGGGTGAGAACCAGAACTCTGCCCCTCGCCTGGGCTTCCAAATCCAACCGCTCAAATAGCCAGCCAGTCAAGCCACCTTCCTGCCCTCTTCTGCCCCAGTCCAAGGGGAGGCTCACTGTCCTCCTCTCAGCTCCCAGGATCACTTTCTGTCTGTTTCTCAGTAACCATGCACCATTGAGCCAATATATTCCCTGACCAGAACGGCACTCCGATAAGCCAGCCACAAACACGTACAACAACCAAGAACCTGGGGAAGGTCAGCTCCTTTTATTTATTTGGTATCAGGGATACACAAGTGCGTGAGGAATGAGATTGGTCCAAAGTCGAGGTGGGCAGGAGAGGACCGATGGCTCCTCCAGTCAGGCCCTAGAGCCACCAGCTTTATCCAGCTCCTCTCCATAAGACTGCTCCCCACAAAAACACCAGGACTGGGGAGCAGGAGCAGACCAGGGATGAAGAAGGGGGAGGGAAGGAGTGGAGGTGCGTTGGGAGGGGGTGTCTTCTTTTTTTCTTGGAAGAGCAGGAAATCGGAGAGAGTCATGAAGGAATTGCAGATCGCAGGTCTAAAACCCAGGAGAGCAAATTCTCAAATTTACATCAACCTTTTTTCTCACTGGGGTCATTTTTTCCTTCTCTCTCTTTTTTTTTTTTTTTTTTGAGGCAACGTAGTTCTGCTTTAAGGCAAGCACCAAACAGCTTGGATAGTTTTTGCTCTGAACCAAAAAAAATAATAAAAATAGACATAAAAGTTTGAAAAAAATTAAAACAATAAAAAACGCCCAAAAAAAGGGGAGGCTTTTAAAAACAGAGCCCCGAAGATGCTCCAAGCCATCTCAAGGGAAGGGTGTGAGAGCGTCGCCTGGCCCCTTCCTGAGGGCTTCTCTTTCTGCCTCCTCATATATTGTCATATAATCCCTTTTTCTTATTAACCTTAATTAAGCTGAGAGCCAGTCCTGGAGGGGGGCTTGCCTCCCTCAAAGATACCTGGCAGGGGATGTCTCCTAGAATGACAGCCCAGGCCTCCTCCATTGCCTGCTGCTCGTGGGGTGGAGGCCCCCAGAGTCCTGCTGGGAATCTTTTTTCTTTTCCTCTCCTTTTTCTTTATCGCTTTCTCCAGCACTCTGGGCTGAGAGTGTGTGGGTGCCATGTTAATCTTGTGTGACTGTTTGTGGAATATTGTTACCATCCTGTTTGTAAGGGGGAGGGGGCAGACAGTGAGAGTTGGGGGTCCCCACCCTTGGGACCTACCAAGGTCCTACCAAGGTGAGGACCTAGGGAGCAGAGCTGAGCTCCTGGGTGCCTGCCAGAGGCCACTTCCTAAGGGGTGGTGATTGATCTCATCACTCAGCCTGCATGCCACAAGGGTTGGGGGGCTGCAGGCAGGAAGGTTACCATTCTGTCGAGGAGAAAAGTGGCTCTTCTCGCATGTCCATTCTCAAGGCCCTGGGAACACAGCTATTTTCTTTCTAGCTCCCCATCCCAACTCTCTCCCCAGCCTCCCCCATTCCAACCCAGAGAGACTGGTCCAGTCTCCTGTGGAAGTGCTGTTTTGTGGGAGAGATCATGTCTGACGGTTGGTCACACCATGGTTGGTCAGCAGGTTTCCTAGGACCCATGTGTCAAAGGGTCTAGTGGCCAGGCTACCAGCTCCAAGGTCGATAGGAGGGTGGCTGGACTGAAATGTTTCCCAACCCACCTTGGCTTTTAGTTCAGCCACTCTACCAAAAACCGCCTTCAACCAGCTTAGAAACCCAAAGTAACCAACTCTGTGGGTTTCTTGGAGAGAGAGCCCTTCGGGAACTCTTGCTAACCCCCAAATAGATGGCAGACACATTTTTAAAAGCCTTGATAATGGGAATGGTGGAGAGTAATCAAAATTGATCAATCACATACTTATCAAAATCTAATTTTATCTAATCAAATGTCTCAGCAAAATCTGGGCACTGACTGGGCACCAATTGGCTTCTAAACCTAATTAAAATAACAACCAAAACCATCTCTTTACTGAGGTAGCTACCATGTTATCAAAATTTGGAACATTTGAGCTTCAATTGGGCATCATTGGGTTATGAATTGGCTTCTAAAAACCTAAGAAAATACTTTATTTTAAAAAACTTTGCTGAGGTAGCAACAACCTTGATGAAATTAGAATTGGGATACCAACTGGCTTCTAAAAGCCAAGACAATTTTTAACAAAAGCAATTCAGAAATTGTGTCCTTGGGTCTTCCAACCAAGCAGAGCCCAGGGGAAAAGCTCTACCAATTCCTAGCATCATGTGGCATCCTTAAGGTTGCCCAACCTCCCACCGGGGCAGTGGTTCCCTAAGGGGTTGGCCGCTCTTGGCCAACATCGGCTATGTTTAGCTGGCCAGAGAAGCTTCATTTCAGTGTGTCACCGCACCCAAGGCCATCCCAAGATCACGGCGCTCTCCACTGTCCTGACATCTCTGGGTCCCATCCTGTCGGATCCCTTCATCTCCACCCCGGTCTTTGGCGGTTTCCCCAGATGCCTCTGGACGACCCAAAGGGAGGAGTCCTTTCCTCTCCTGGCTGTGTCATCATTCAAAGACCATTCAACCTGGGGGTTCAATATTCATTATTGGCTTCTGTTTTGTACAACAGGGGGTGGGGGGAGATAATGTATCCGGGCTGATGGATTCATATACATGTGCTCAGCTTAATTAATATGCGAAACTCTCTCTTCTTAAGTTTTGCAAATATTATAACTTGCATTATCAATAAAGCAATCAATTATGCTCGCCTCCAGTCTCTGGCTCCCTTTTTCCTTCTGGGATCCTCACAGGGAGAGGATGGAGGGGGAAATGGTGAGACTGATGGAGGGAGAGGGGAGGAGAAGCGTGCTCTTCAGACATGCCAGTGGGCTTGCACCTCCCTGCTCCCTTTCTTTAAAGCAGGAGGACTCCAATCCCCTAGGGTGGGGTGGGGGGACACACCCCACAGTGCTCTTGCTCAAAGACAGATTCATTCCAACCAGGTGTTCTGAACCTTGTGTTGGGCCGGAAGTATGTGGGGGTGGGGAGAATCAGAGGGCCATTCCTGGTGCTTAGCAATCCCTTAGTTTTTTAGGGGACAGCTCCTGTCAGCCAGCTTTTTTTTCGTGGCCTTTAGGCTAGGGATGCTTTTCTAAGACCGAATCTTAAATGGCTAGTTTCTCCTCCCTGGATCAAACACTCTAGAAATCCACCTGGAAAAGGGCTACTATTATAGAACAAAGACCAGAAAGGGACCCTAGGGCCCATTACCGCACTGAGAGTGCAAAGAGCCTCCCTTTTGCAGTGAGAACTGATAGGGCTTGGCTCTCAGGGAGACTGGGAGACAAGTGGTTCTAATGAAAGTTAGAATAAGATGGGGTGGGACAGAGAGCACTGGGGTCTGTAGATGTGTTCTGCCTGGAAGTGAGGAGTGACTGGGCCACCAAGGCAGACAGGGAGAGGAGGTGAGCTTTGGAAGGCTGGGGGATGGGGAGCCAGGGACGCCATTTTAGGCCTGAGGAACAGGATGGAGACAAACACAGTCTGAAAGAAAGAAAATGGCGGTTCTTGGAGGCCCAGGCTTGGGAGGCAGGGATGGGAAGGAGAGGAGCCCTGCCCTCTAGCAAGTCCACTCAGAAGGACTAGAAGGAGCCCTGGGGCCTCCTGGTGAAGGATCCTGAACCCTAAGCAATAGAAAGCCGTTGACAGCATTGGAGCAAGGTGGAGGGGAGACAGAAGTCGGGGCAGGGAGCTCCAGGCCTCCCCGGAGCTCCTGCTTCTTTGGGGAAGGGTCCACAAGGAGCGCCAGGTCCAGATGGTGGAAGATGCTGAAGGCCTGATGTACTAACAGGAATTTGAGCAGGCAGCCATGGGTGGCTCTTGAGGGACATGACGTGATCAGGTCTGTGCTTTAGGAACATTATTCTGACAGCTTTTGCAGCATGTCCAAGAGGCAGAGAGTGGGAAGAAGGTGAGGTCAGCTTTGCCCAGAGTAGGACAGGAGGGGGGATACCTCTCCCCACATGCTTCTCACTCCACCCTCTTCCTTTGCCCATCCTTCCAGCTCACTCTCCTGATTACTGAAATGAGAATCCCATAAATGGCAGAGCCCTCATTGTCTGCTCTCCACAGAAGTTGGATGGCAGACCCAAGCAAAGCCCTTGATGGCAGAGGGGAGACTTGCAGGCCCCCCTTCAACCAAGAAGGGCAGCTCCTCTCTTCAGAGAATGACACCCCCTACCTCATGCAGAACTTCACCTGGAGATTCATCCAGCACCTGACAGCCAGTGTGTCCAGTCCAAAACTCAGCCTTATCACCCCTGGACACCCCTTCTCCTGATGCTGAGCTCCCAAGCTCTAGGCCGCCATGCCAAGATCTGTACCTTCTCCTCTTCCACACCTGGGGCTTCTCATCTGTGTCAAGTCCCGCCCTCCCATTAATCCTGCGCTAACTAAAGGAATGATCTTAAAGACCCCATTCCCCTCCTCAGCCAACCCATGCCCCCCTCTTTCTGCTTTGCCATTTGGAAGGCTGCCCTTGATCTCCAGAGGCCTTTTGCTCACTCCTTCCACCTTCTAGCTCTCTCCCAACCACAGGACTCCCCTGCCCACGCTCCCTCAGACTGGTCATGGAGGAGGAACCAGAACATTCCTTGCTCCTCATCGCCATTTCCAGACTCTCCCTCTACTATCTTCTCCAACTCTTGGGACTCACTGTGTCCATACTTTTCCTTCAGTCCACATCAGTCTGCACATCCCCAGACACTCTCCTTCTTTCCTCTGTGGGTTCAACATCCCCCTCATGGCTTTCTCTCCTCATCCTGGGCCCTCTCACTAGGGGATTTCAACATATCTAGTGATACCTCAGACATCCCAATCTCCTCAACTCTCAGTCAAGCAAGCAATGTACATTTATTAAGTGCTTACTGTATGCAGGCACTGTGCTAAGGACTAGAGATACAAATAGAAGCAAAAAGAAAGACAGTCTCCAAGGTAAGCACCATTCTAGGGAGGAGAAAGATGGTGGGATGAAAGGAATGGGGCAGAGGGGAGTACCTACATGAGGCACACAGGTATGTGGTAAAAAACAAAGGACCTGAAGGTCAGGCACCCAAGCAGGAGGGGAAGTAAACGTGGCTATCCTTGCCCAACATGGCAGTCCCCTAGAAGGCGATGATAGAAGGGGCCCAGCATGGCAGAGGGATGTTCTAGGGGATGAAGAGTCTGCTAAGCCAAAGTGGTGAGGTCTGGGGAGTCCCCGGAGCAGAGAAGTGAGTGACCACCCCTCTACTGCACCCCAGCTACATGGAAGAGGCAGCCATCAACTACCCATGCTCTACCTTCTGGGTCCACACATCCTTCATCTCATGGTCATTTTTCATCATCATCTTTCCCTGAGCATCCTACCCCAGTCCTATCCTCTGTCATCACCACAGACCTGCCAGCTCTGTCCCAAGCTGCTGCCCCTAAACGGATGATGGGCTCCCCTCTTCCCTATCTCACCTCCTTGGTGAACCTACCCACTGTCCTCCACCCTGATTCCCTTTCCCCAGTTCTATTCCTAATTCCATCCTGCTAAGCCCCAGCCTTGGATCCCTCCCATCATCTGCCCCCTTCCCTTCTCTTTGTGTGCTGCTGAGCAGAGCTGAGAATGGAAGCCTGGGCCCGTCTTTGGGGCCGCATTCCTCCCCTCCCCCATTGACTTGTTGACTGACTATACAAAAGCTCCTTTGGAGACTCAGGTTCTCCTCCTCCCCTCTGGGTCTCACCCTCCTCTCTCACCTTGTGCCCCATTTCTTCCCAACATACACAAGCCCTCCGTTCTCCAGGCTGGTCTAATAACAGTGACCTCCTGGTACAAATGGATCCTGACAAAAATTCCCAACAAGGAGCCTTAGCTGGAAGTTGCGTCACCATCACTACATTTCTTTGCTACTCTGGGCCTGTTTCCTCCTTTGTAACATGAGGAGGAGGATCACACACACACACACACACACACACACACACACACACACACACACACACATTATACCTCCTTCCACTCTCTGAAGGTTCTATTAGGAAGTCTGAGATCAGCCTCTTTGATGTACCCCCACTGTTCCTTTTCTGTCCTCTGGCACCAAGCAGAACAAGGCTAGACCCTTTTCCATGGGATAGCTCTCATGGCCCTACCTGAATCTTCTCATCTCCCCTTTCCCCTTCACTTCCCTCAACTGATCCTCATCGAACGTGGACCTAAACTCTTTCCAGTCCCTCCTCTGGACACCCTGAAGCTCCTTTCTCGTTTGTGGGGCCTCATCCTCCTGGTGAGACTAAGGCAGGATGGAGTCCAGGTACCTCTACTCCTTAGTGCTGTTCCCTCTCTCACTGCAGCTTGAGATTGATGTAGCTTTGGGTCTGCCATGTCCCCAGGACATGTACTGAGTCTTCTCATTGCCTCCTCCCTCCCTCCACCCCAGCTCTCATGTGAATTCAGAGTTAGAAGAGAATTAGCTGTTGCTGACTTCAAGGTCATGCTTTGTTTTCTGATGCCCCCATCAGGGGGGCCTTTCTAGAGGCTCTCAGAGCTGTGGAGTCCAGCCTCAAAGGCTGAGCGTCCCAGACTCTCTGGGCTAGAAGGCACCATGGATTTCATCGATCTAACATGGGTCTGGAAAAACACTTTCCACAGGGGCCTCCTGTGGAAGTCTCTGGGGCAAACCAGAAAAGGCTAACCCAGCTGCGCTCAGGGGCAGCTCTTCTGGATAACTCTGTCCTGATGTCCCTTACTCCAGAAACTCAACACGTCCAAAATGGCTTCCACTGCCCCTCTCATGGCCACTCAGCCCAAAACGTCTATCCTTGCCAAAGGCCCCACCATCCTCCCATTCCCAAAGCTCTCACCCTCTCTCATGCTGCCCCCAAATCCAGGCTGGGCCCAGACCTGTGTGATCTCTCTTCTGACCCAGCCCCTACTTTGGTGCAGACCCTCAGCTCCTCACCCCTGAGTTATTACAGTACCCAAACCCTAACCCTTTCTTCTCCAGGTAAAACAAGCTGAAGATGTTCTTTTGTTCCCCAAAAACCTGAGCTCAGGATGCTCATGGTGACCCACCCTCCCACTGTGAACGCTTTGGTCACTGATTTTGAGTAGTCTCAGCTGTGGGTTCCAGACAAGGCTCCCACAGGTACCCAGCCTCATGCTCTGTCTGCCCCCAGGGCCTTGCCTGGGGATCAGACAATCACAAAGTGTTCAATGAGGAGGAACTTCAGAGCCCACCCTGTCCAACCTTCCTTTCCTCATCTTACAAATGAGGAAACTGAGGCCCAGAGCAGGCCCGTAGGGTTACTTACTCTAGACCCCAGGGTACAAAGCAGGGGCCTGTCCAGGGGGCCCAGGGAAAGTGCCAGGGCTAGAGCCTGGAGGGATGAGAAGGCTGAGGCCCCCCTGGCTGGGCCAGGCCTCCCTCATTAAGGCTGGGCTCCAGTGGTGGGGCTGGGGCCAGCTCCATCTCGGGCAGCCAGGCCAGCCAGAAAGCAGCGAGGGAAGGCCTGTTTGCGCTAGTCAGGCCCAGCGCAGAGCTCTTGTGGTTTGTGACCCACATTTTGGGCCTTTTTTTCTGAGCAGAACAAAGCCCAAGACAACGCGGCCCCACCCCCACCCCATCCCACCCTCTGCAGACAGAAACAATCTGTTTACACTGGTAAAGCAAAACATGGGCTCCCTCCCTCTTCCCTCCCTCCCCTCTGCTGGCCCGGGCTAACAGCGGCTCCCGCTCCCAAGCCTCTCCTTCTCCTGAAGGCTCAGCGGGATGGGGGGAGCCCTCTGTGCCAGTGCTGGGGAGGGCTGCCTGGGATGGAGCCAAAGGGACCCCACGGTCAGGCAAGGCAGCCACTGTGCCTTATGGGGTGGCCAGGACAACAGAGGCTACTCGCCAAATGTCTCAGAATGTGTTTAGAAGGGGGCAAAGTGGGCAAAGGGGACAAGTCAGGCTCTGGCTCTTCGCCAACTTGGGTCAGTCCCTGTTCGTCTTTCTATCTGCCCTAGTGAGGAGGGACAGCCCTGGATTTCCATTGGGAGGACCTGAATTCAAATCCTGTCCCTGCCATGTTGTATTCTTTTCCAATGCCCTCAGATTCCCCATCTGTAAAATGAATGGCTTGGATCAGATTGTCTCTAAGGACTTTTCTTTCTCTCCCTCCAGAATCTGGGGTTCCTTGTTCCCTCCTTCCTTTCTCTCCATCCCTTGCAGATCTCTTGCTCCAGAGGTTCTAGCCTATGGAAAGCAGCTGTGCTCAGGAACTCATGGGAAAAGGAGAGTCCCCTGTTCCCTTTCCTCTGTCCCCTCCCCAATAATTCCACCTTGTAACAAGGCATCTGCACCCATAGGCCTTTGCTCTCCCTCCTGGGCATCAGTCGCAGCCTCTGCTGCCCTTCACAAATGCAGTGAGGAGGAGAGGGCACACTTGGCAGGTGGACGCCTCTCAAGTTTCTGTTAACTGTGCTGCCACTCCAGTCAGCCCCTTTTCTTGGGTCCGTTTCTGTGGCTGTCTGTGCCTCTACCCCAAGCTTTACCTCCTTCTCTCTTTCTGTTTGTTATTCCAGATCTCAGGGATAGAGCCCAAAGGGCTCCAGAAGTCATCTTGGTCCCCTTGCCTTGTCCTAACTAAAGGGTAGCAGAGGCCAAAGGGGAAGAGACTCGCCCGAGGTCGCATAGCTGCTTCTCCCTCCATTTTTCCCAACAGTTCATGCGGTCAGATCAGGTCGAAGTCAGAGGAATCTGATTTCTGACCAAGTGAAAGAAGACTTTCCACTAACTCAGGCAGGGTGGGTGGAAGTCTCCTTGCTGGAGGAGCCAGGCAGTCAGAGGCAGCGATGGGGAGGCAGGGGCCAACTCTGCTGGGGGATTTTTAAAGGCAAGAAACCTGTGCCCGGTAGGGAACTGAGGCTGAGAAGTCTGGGACAGACCCTGGTCTCTGGGCTAGACAAGCCCTGCTGCCCCCTGGACACGGCCCCAGGCTTTCCTCCCCAAAAGGGGGCACGGAGAGCGCCTCCCCTCCCCCAGCTGCTGTACCCCAGAGGCCTAATGCGATTTCTCTGCCCCTTATTTGTAATTCTTGCCCTCACCTCCATCAGGAACAGATGTGTCCGAGAGAAGGAATTCTAGTTATTTGATGGACCAAGCCCAAGCCAGCGGCCCCGCTGATAAGAATATCTCTGCTTTCCTCCAAGCTGGGCAGGAGGGGCCCATGGAGGGAGGCAGCGTTTGAAGGGGTGAGGGGGGCAGGGTCCCTCCTGGTTGCCATGCTGAGCCCAGGTCCTGCTCTCCGTCCCCCGTCATCCTGAAGTCCCTGGGAATAAGACTCAGGTGTTCTCAAGGCCTGGAAAAGTGTTAGTCTGGGTGGTGATGGGCTTCTATGGCTGCTTCCCAAGGAGTAAGAAAGGGCCTATCCCACATGGGCCTGAGCCAGGGCAGACATTGTAGCCTGGCACACCCCAAGCTAGACGGACCTAGAGTCAGGCAGAGCTAGACTAAAATCCTGCCTCAGGCATTAGCTCCATAAGTTTGGGTTAGTGACTTAACCTCAGTGTTTCATCTGTAAAATGGGGGTAAAGACATCTATGCTAACCTCATAGGAATGTTGTAAGGGTTGAATGGAAGGATGGGCAGAAAACATTTCAAAAAGCTGAAGAGTGAGAAGAAAACCCTCACCATCTTGTGGGGCTTGAGAAAGATGAGCTGCTCTGATGGGAGAATCTCAGGACAAGGAGAAATTGGATCATGTGATCCAAGGCTCCCCACCCAGGCAAGTAGTTCCTTCAGAGGACATCCCCCCACAGATAGGGAGCTCACTACCTGCTGTGGAGGGTTGGTTCATCAGCAGCAGCCCTTCTGTTGAGAGATGAAGCTGCCCCCTTGGTCTGGGGTCACATCCCAGAATTTTGGGCAGCCTCATTTCGGTAAATCTGACGCCTCCAATCATGCCCCCAGATCTACATGGGTACCTTGCTGAGCTGGCGGTGCCCCTGGTGTGGCCACACTAGGCGGTCATCAAGGCACTTTGCACATTGACCTTGGTGCAGTGAGGCTGCTGGTTGCCCACACAGCCAATGATGCATCAGCCTCAGGTACTCAGCAGGGCACATGCCCCCTACTCTAATGGGGAGAGGGCGTGCAAATGGCTCTGTATGGACAAATGAGGGTCTGCACCTGAGGGTAGGTGCTGGCAAAGGCAGGAGGAGCCTCATCTCTCCCTTCAGCGATGACTGGCCTCGTCTAGGGCTGGCAGGTGGCCCTGGGCTTTTCTCACATGGATGCCATGAACCAGGGGGGCTCAAGGTAGAACATGACTTGCCCAGGATCACACCTTACAAATGGCAGGGCTAATGCTTGATTATCAATCTGTCCTGACTCACACATGTGTGCTCTTCGAGATGTTTCTCAGGATGTATCTGGATCCACGGCTGAAGCATCTCGAGGGAGGCAGGTGGTGCCTGGAACACTGCCAGGCCCAACCCTACTAGGGAAGAGTCAGAGGAGCTCAGGGAGGGCCTCTGCCAAGGACATGGGGTCCGGTCGGTTGCACCCGTGACCCAAGGGCATCAGCTGGGCATCAGCTTCCACTTTTATCATGAGCAGCAGCTTCTCCCTCACTGGAGAACAGGATAAAAGCAAAGCTTTCTGGACCTCTTTCCCCTTAATACAATGAGTATTTTGACCAGATAAGATTGTTTGGTCAGTGTGGCAGCCAGCATTTTTTCAGCTCTTCCTGTGTGCCAGACACTGGGCTAGGTCCTGGGAATATGAAGGAAGGACAGAGCCCTCAGAGGGTACTCTTGCTACTGGGAGAAACACCATGAAAATGCCCCAGGGTGTGACAGAAGGAAGGAGCAGGTAGAAGGGGCTGATGGAAGGAAAGCCGGGGAGGCTGTGAAGAGAGAGGGCATCCAGGACAGGGGGCCGACCAGCCTGAGAGACATGGAGGGTCATGTCCAAGGAGCAGTCAGGAGGCCAGTGACCCTGGATCAGAGGGCAGGGAGGAGAATCAAGGGTGAGAAGAAGAAAAGTGCGAAAGAGGTCTAGACTTCCCAGGGAGCCGCCAGGCAGACCCCCAGTAGCCATTGTTATAGGCTGTACAGGAGGTGATGAGGGTCTGCACCAGGGGGACTCAGACTCACTTGGGAGATATTAGAAGGGTAAATTTGATGGGCCTGGGGTTAGGGGACAAGAAAGTCTAGGATTTAAGCCTGGGGAGCTGGGAGCATGGCGATGCCTTTGCCAGGGAGAGGGGAGAAAGCTAATGTGTCATGCCATTTGGGGCAGATTGAGTTCAGATGTGAGAGCCTGGAGCTCAAGAGAGAGGTTAGGGCTGTGCAGAGAGATGCAGGACTCTTCATACAGGCACAGTCATTGAACCTGGGGCTCGGGCTGATGGGGGAGGAGGGATGAGGAGCACCTTGGACAGAACATGGAGAAAGACCCACCTGAGGCTGAGAAGAAACAGTCAGAGGGGGAGGAGAGCCCAGAGGGAGCAGCGCTCAGGTCACTGTGGGATCTCTAACAGAGCAACCTCTAAGCTGGCCTCCTGCTGGAAGTCCAAAGAGCCTGTCTGAACATCTGTCTCCCTGCTCTGCCTTGTGGGACACCTCCCATCCCAGCACCTCTCAGGTCGTCCGTGGGAAGAGAGGGCGAGGGAAGGTACCCCTGGGGAGCCTCAATGGCTGAGTCAGGCTATCCTGGCTATTTACATAAGAGCCTCCTTCCCCTGTCCCCTCCCTGGCTCTTTCCTCCAAAGTCTTTTTGCCAGCAAGTGGTTGGTCATGGGGAGGTGATTAGCTCCTTTCTCGGTCTGCTCAGTTGCACAACTCAGGCCTTTGGCCACCAGGCTTCAGACCAGACCCAGTCACCCCTGGCCTCTGTCCAGTCCTGAGGTCCGTGGACCCTCACAGGCCACCACAAGGGACAACGGATGGACGTCAGAGGTTTTGTGAACACGGATGGATTCCTCTGCACTTTCCTTTGCACATTTATCCCCTCAGCGTAGTTCTTAAAACAGTATTGCTGTTACCATACATGTAATTCTGAGAAGGCGTCCTGAGGCTTAGACAGAGATCTGGGACACAAGAGGTGAAGGACCCTTGGATGAGGGGCTGGGTGGAAGGCTGAAGCAGGGGATTCATGAGACCCCAAACAAGAGCGAGGGAGCTATCCCCCAACAGGAGGGAGGTAGTGAGTGCCCTGTCACTCAAGGTCTTCTAGAGGAGGCTGGACACCCACTTGGGAGGGCTGGCAGACAGGGCAGAGGGGCTAGATCCCCTCTCACTCTTAGAGTCTGAGACTGAGGATGGCTATGCCCCAGTCCCTGGGCTCTGTCTGCCAGTCTTCCCCTCCTCTGGGCATCAGCTTCCACTTTTATCATGAAGAGTTGGATTAGATGGCCTTTAAGCCCCATGTCACCTGCAACATGCCAGAGACCAGGGAAGGGCCTTGTGATCTTGTGGGGGAGACAGACATTTCATTCCTTGTTGCCCCCTCCCCAGCCCCTAGCCTGGCCCAAAGTGAGCAGCTGATTATTAAATGCTCATTGACTGGCCGATGGGCATCACTCAGTCACTCAGTCACATTGAAGATGAAAGACCAAAGCCCGGAGTCTGGGCCTGGATGCCCCTGAGGAGTCCCAGAAAGGACCCTCAGGCAGGCTCACAGTGCCAGGCAGTGGCAGTGAAGTCAAGGCCTGTGACTCCCTCATGCCTTGGTTAGAAGTAAAAGCTGGGGGTGGGGGTGCTCCTGTGAGCCAGACCCCTAAGAAGATTAATATGGAAGAAGGAGACAGAGGTAGGACCCAGCCAGGGCCAGGGCCAAGGGCAGGGGTAGGGGCAGGGCAGGACCAGGGCCAGGGCCAGAGGTACCCAGATGTGGGTCTCAGTCTGGGCTGTATGCAATAGATGTCCCTCTTCTTTCTTCTCCCTGACCACCGTCTGGCCTGGGAGGCTGTACCCATGCCCTTTGGTCCCAGGCCCAGCCCCCACCCTCACCCCATGGTGCAGTCAGGCTGCCTGGATCCAAGCCCCCGTAATCCTGGTCGAACATACACATCTTTAGTCCCATGGAAACTCCTGTTGCTCGGCAGGGCCGGGCACAGATTTGGGGTGTAATTCCCTGTGAAATTCTAGGAAGTCCATTACAAAGCCGTGAGCATGAAAAGAGGTTGGGGCCCAGACGTGTCAGCTTCAGGTCTAGCTGTTCCCAAAGCTGAGTCACCATGGGGACAAGAGGATTCCCAGAACCCTCACTGACCATTCTGTTCTGCCAAGGCTGAGACCCAGGGCAGAAGGTGGATACTGGAAGGCCATGCCTGAAGGACATGAGAGATCAAGCACCAGTCCGTTCCAATGTATGGCTCCTCCTTCACTCGGGGCCTGAAAGGAGAAGGGCCATAGGGTCCCTGCCTTCAGGTCGAGCTCAGTCTGGGAGAAAGGGCATAGCCCACGTGGGACCCTGCCCCACACCAGCCAGTCCTTGCTTGGCAGGGGCAGATATCGAATCATGAGAGCAAAGGAGAAAACTTCAAGCTTGTCCAATCCAATATCCCTAGTTTAGCGATGGGGAAGGTAAGGCCCAGAGAAGGGGAGAGGTTTGCAGGCCATGGATAAATAAAGCTTCCAGGAGTTTGAAGAAGACAGGTCCCTGTCAGAGCGCATTTATTAACCACTTCCTGTGTGCCAGGAAGGCACTGTGCTTAGCATTGGGGATAGAAAGAGGCAAAAGACAGTCCCTGTCAAGGACAAGCTGCAAAAAATTATGTACAAACAAGCTTTAGGCCAAGTAGAGAAGAGAAGGCAGCATGAGTGGGGTCGGGGCCTGGGGGAGTAAGGGGGGAGTGGAGGGAGGGGCCCTGAAGGAGTAGGGAGGCCTCTTGGAGAAAGGGCTATTTGAGCTGAATCTTGAAGGCAGAGGGAGAGCTAGGCTAGGCTAGGCTGGAGCAGGCAGACCCCTCCTCCTAGCATTGGTCCAAGTATGAGGTGAGGGTGAGAGAAGGGTCAGAGGAGACAGAGGGTGTGGCCAAAGAGCAGGAGAAAGTAGAAATAAAGGTAGAAATGAGGAGACCCCCAGGCTACACTTATGTCTGAGTGGGTGGAGGGGGTGTCCATCATCAGTAATGGGGAAGTTTGGAAATGGAGGATGTTTTTGGGGAAAGACAATGAGCTCAGTTTTAGTGTAAACTCAGCTGAGTTTAAGGCGTCTATGGAACATCCAGTTGTCGAAGTCCAAGATGGTGAGGCAAGGCTGGAGGTCAGGAGAAAGGTCAGGGCCAAATAATCCTCCATATGCAGATGGTCACCAAATGCATGGGAGCTGATGAGCTCACCCAGTGAAGTCCTATAGAGGGAAAAGAGAAGAGGGCTCAGGACAGGGTCTAGGGTTAGAGTGGTTAGAGAGCATGACCTGGAGGAGACTTCAGCAAAGGAGACAGAGAAGGAGCAGTCAGAGAGAGGAGGAGAGCCAGGAGAAAAGTCAGAGAGAAGAAAGTATCCAGGAGGAGATACTGTCCAAGACAGCTGCAGAGTAGTCAAGAAGGAAAGGAATAAGGACCTGACATTCCACATTCTAGGGCCTAAGGTCCATCCCAGTCTTGCCGTTCCATGTTCTAAGGTCCATCCCAGCCCTGTCATTCCATGTTCCAAGGTCTACCGCAGACCCGACATTCCACATTCTACTCCTAAGGTCCATCCCTGCTCTTAGATCACTTCTCCTCATGGGAAAGCTCAGAAAGGCTCTGCCTGGGACCAAGGGCCTCCATGTCTGACCTCCCAATGGCTTGTCACCCAAGGACTTTCTGTGTGGACCAAGATGATTCTAGAGACAGAGCTCTGAGCCCTGTGCCAGTGAGGTCCTGACTTGGGACCCTGCAGGCAGCAGGGCCTAGATTTGAACCCAAGCCTTGGACTCTTATCTCACGATGTCCACTGTCCCCTCACTGGGAGTCCTCAGGGCCATTGTCCCCCCCAGAAGCCAAGCCCAAAGTCAAGAACCTCTTAGTCCTTTTCTTGTTCCACATCCACAGGGCTTGAGCCTGTGCTGCGACCTCTGCTCTCCCCCCAGCTCCAGTTCCACCAAACTCATGTTTGTGTCAAAGGGAAATTCAATCCACATGTTTCTGGTTCACTTACGTGAAGACTCATCAGTGTTGTTTTGGTAGAGCGGGTGGTAGATGGCCAAGGAACCATGTGAGCTGCGTCTTCTTGGCAACAAAAGCCTGCCAGGGGCCAGGCCCAGAGCCCCCCATGGGCTGGGCTGGCCCAAATGGGCACCTCAGCCCTAGAGCCGAAGGAGCACCAGGCCCCCAGCCACCCCTGCCTGCTCCCCCAGCCTTGTCCCCAGCCAGTCTCCTCCTTTGCTTTTTCATTTTTCAGGAGGGGGAGAATGTGAGAGACAGGATAAGATAAAAGTCCAGAGAGAAAAGTGGGGAAAAGAAGTATTGATAGGGAGAAAAAGACAGAGAGAGGGAGGGAGAGAGAGAGAGAAAGCCAGAAAGATGGAATGAGACACAGAGACATGTGGAGACAGAGACACAAAGAAAGGGACAGAGGAAGAAGCAGAGACAGAGTCAGATGGAGAGACAGACAGAGAGCGCCTGCCCCACCTGGCTCGGCCACATTCAGGATGTCCAGGGGGGCAGCACTGCCAGGTGCCCTCGCAACTCCCGTGGCCCCCAGAACCCAACTAGTTCAGCCTTTAGAAACACCAGCTGCTTCCCGTGGGTGTGCTGAAGCCCTCCTTTTCCAGAAGGGAATCTGAGGGAGAAGGAGGCCCTGGGGACCTGATGCCCGGCCTGGAGCCAAGGCCAGATGCCATGGCTTCCTTTACTTGCTTTGAATTTTTCTTCTTTTCTAAGACTGTCCTCACCTGGCCCTGGCCTTGGGTTCTCAGCCAAACCTCTTCACCTTTAACCTCCTCCTGGTTGGAGCCTCAGGGTTTCTCCAGAGACCCTCCCATTGTGAGGAGCCTCTTGAAGACACCTTGGTCACCCCACAGTACCTAGGACAGTGTCTGCATTAGGGCAGAGGTAGGAGGGAACCAAAGGGAAGCCTAGTGAGGACAGGTGCTCAGCAGGACTTTCCTCCACAGAGGGAAGGACTGGCTCACCGCCCTCCATGCAGCTCTTGGGAAAGCCCCCAACTATCAACTCCTCAGGGTCAAGGGGGAGTAATGGAGCATCTTCATGCCCCCAGCCTGTCGGGCACAGCCCTACTTCTACTTTCGAAGGCCCCTCGGGACTCAGAGGGCATCGCAGCCCTCCCCCCAGGCTGGGAATCCATGCTATGGTAGAAAAAGGTCACTTGTCTGGACTCAAGAGTTCTGGGTTAGTATCCTGCCCATCCTTGTTGGCTCAGAGGGAATAGAGTGAGGATAGCACTTTTCCCACCTTGGGGTGTTAGAGGGCATGGAATCTGATGCTGCTGCTGGACTGGAGGTTGGGGAAGGGGCTTCAAGCAGGGCTGGGGGACTTCGCTTTGGGGTTGTTTGGGGAGAGTCTGAGATGCTGAGGAGTCGAGTGGGGCACAGGCTGTGGGAAGCTCCCCTCAGCCAATGGGTAGAGCCTCTTCTGAAGTGTAGGCCCAGGTGGAGCTCAGATGTGCCTGGTTGAAGACAGGGCTTCCCTTGGCTTGTCTGAGGCCACCTCTGTTCTGGCCTGCTGGGTGTGTCAGGAGAATGGGGTGGGGCACTACCTGGCTAGTGGGGCACAGCTGTAGGGACCAATGGGAAAGCCCCTTCCTCCCTGGCACACAGTCAGTTGTCCCATGTTGGGGCAGCCACCCCCACCTCACCCTAAGCCTCTGGAGCCAGCCGATAGAATGTTCACTTTGCCTCAAATATCAACTGGCATCTAGACCTGATGGTCCTGAACAAGAACTTTCACCAGCTCCCTCAGGTCTCTCAGAAGGGCCTTCAGTCCCCCCAGTCCTCCCAGGCCCCCAGGTCCCCTGTGGCCCTTTATGCAACCCCATTCTCAGTCACACCTGCAGATTTCCTCCTGCCCACATTCATGATCCATCTCCCACCTCCATACCTTTGCACAGGCTGTCTTTCCTTTCTCCACTTTCCCCAGCTTCCACAAGAACCCAACCCCCTCTTCATGAAGCCACATACATCTGTATGTATACATATATACTCACACATGTATACACAGGCACCCATATGCCCTTTCTGTCTTCCTCTCTAGTGACCCCCGCCCCGGGGGCCAGGCACAGAGCAGGAGCCTCTACATGCTTGAACTGGATGGCTTCCCCAGTCAAGAGCCACAGTTCCCAGAATATCCCTTCCAGACTCCTCCTCCCGCTACTGACCTCCAAAGGCCCTCTGGACCTGACCCTAGAATCTTCACCTGAACCAAATAAGTGATCCTAAGTGCTGGCTGAGTTAGATTATCTTCCAAATGGAAGCCTCCTGAGACCTCTTTTCCCTGCAAGTCTGCCTCCTCCAGGAAGCTCCCTGGGATTTAAAGGACTGAGGTGATGATGGCCTTTTTTTCCCCATCATGTCAACTGAATTAGAGAAAAGGAAAAGCCCAAAACAAGACAAGGCCAAGGACTAAAGTCCTGACCTCCCCTCCAAGCAGGCCTGGCTTAACCCAAGGGTACTTACCTTCCCCACAAAGCCATGAACCAAAGCAAGAGTCTGAGGGATCTGGGGGTGCAGGAAGCCCAGGTGTCCTGGGGAACCAAGGCCCTGGCTTCCACCTGGGGCCTGTGGCCATAATCCTTAGCCATCACCCATTTCCTTCAGTCACAATCAGTTTAATTATCTTGTTTCCCAGACACAGCAGATTAGAAGCTGGGGCCACAGAGGCTTTGGAACACAGGCCCATTAATGGCATTTAGAAGCAAGCACAGGCATGCCATTTGAGAGCAGGGAAAGAGGAATAGGGAGGACACAGCAAAACTATGAAAACTAGGCACAAGAATTGAGAAAGCACATGCTTGTGGTCCCTCTTGGACTGGGACCCTTTATCAACTCTTTGTATGTATAACCCACCTCCCCAGCTAGGTTAAGAGAAGATGACAGACTTTGTCTGCTGTGGTCCCAGGAAAGCTTCCTCCTAATGGGAGCTGTACAAGTGGAATGAGCTGGTGCAATAGGTAGTGAGTTCCCTGTCCTTGCAAGGCTCCAAACAGAGCCTGGATGACCACTTCTTGGAGATGATGTAGAGGAGTTTCTTGGACAGAGGCAGGTTGGACAAGACGATTTTGAGACCCCTTCCCTCCTTCCTACTCAGCTCTGACACTGGGACTCCTGGAAGCATCTTCCTCAAAGCAACAGCCTTATTTTTTCCTTCGAAGTAGCATTAGGCACACTGCAAATGGCGTGTGAGATATTATTAAATGAACGAATGAGTGAGTGGATAAACAGAAACGTTCTAGAGGAAAGAACACTGAACTCGATGTTAGAAGGCTTGGGCTCCAGGCCAAGCTTTGCCCCTGAGTTACTATGTGATGGTCACTTCCCTCTCATTTTTCAAATGTGATGGTTCTGATTTGATATTCTGATTTTCATCCTCACAGATCCTAAGCGTTCTTTGGCCATGGTCACACAGCTCAAGTTGGGGTATGGGTGCCTGGGTAGGACCCCAACTCGAATGGGTCTTCGCATAGTGAACTTGGGGGTGAGCAGATCTTAGGAGAGAAGGCTGACTCTGGGTGTTTGGACAGACTGATCATCGTACTTCCCATCTGGGTAACCCTGAGCAGATCTGCTAACTTCTGTGAGCCTTGACTTCTTCATCCCTGAAATGAAGGTACTAATAATCCACTTAAGTAGAACAAACGTTAAGCCCTGTGGGCCAGGTCAGAATACTGACACCAAAAAGTCCTTACTTCTAGAATTTGAAGTCAGAGCAGGACAGAATCTAAGGATGGAAAGTCAGAGCTGAGGGGGCACCAGACCATAAAATGTCAGAACTGGAAGGGCCCTTAGAACATAGAACATGGAATGTCAGATCTGGAACATAGGACATGGACCAATCAAACCACCAAAAAATTACTTTATGAAGCTAGAAACAATAATAACAAAATTCATCTGAGGAAATAAAAGATCAAGAATCTCAAGGGAAATAGTGGAAAAAGAGGGAAGGAAGCCGGGGCTAGCAGGACCTCTATACACTGTTCACCTTTATAAACTATACCATGAAACCTTAATGGTTTAATGCTGGACAAGAAACAGAAGTGACTGGGTGCCCAGCTCAGGAGCAAACAAGCCCAGTGACCTAGTGCTGAACCCAAGCTCCTGGGGCTGGAACTCATGACCTGACAAAAATGTCTGGAAAGCTGGGCAGCCATCAGGCCCACACACCAAGACGAGGTTCACAACTTCAACTAAGCATGACAACAGAAAGAAAAGAGAAGGTCAGATCTCTGGAGAGGACCACAGGCAGGAAGGTGGACAACTGCAGCTACATAAAATTGAAAAGACTTTGTACGAACAAAACCGATGTAGGGGAAGTTCAAAGGAAAACAGATAACTAGGAACAAGTTTCTGCTAAAGGTCTTGTTTCCAGGATAGAGAAGTACTTGTGAATCAAGGACAAGGACGAGAGCCATTCCCCAATTAATATGTGGTCCAAGACACAAACAGGCAGATTTTAGAGGAAGAAACCCAAGCTATCCATAGCCATGTGGAAAAAAATTATAATTAGAGAAATGCAAATTAAAGTAACTCTAAGGTTCTACCTCATAATCTATCAGATTAGCAAAGCGAGCAAAAAGAAAAACCCAACGGATCAACTGCATGAAAATAGGTCTATGAATCCTTCCAGATGGAGCTGTGGATTGGTCCAGCCATTCTAGAAAGCATCTGGAAAAGAAAGCGTCTAGAAAGCACAGAAAACTGTGCCACAGAAGTCACACCCTTTGGTCCAGCAATACCTCCACTGATAGTGAGGAGGGAAGGAAGGAAGGGAGGAAGGAAGGAAGGAAGGAAGGAAGGAAGGAAGGAAGGAAGGAAGGAAGGAAGGGAGGAAGGAAGGAAGGGAGGAAGGAAGGAAGGAGGGAAGGAAGGAAGGAGGGAAGGAAGGAAGGGAGGAAGGAAGGAAGGAAGGGAGGAAGGAAGGAGGGAAGAAAGGAAGGAAGGAAGGAAGGAGGGAAGGAAGGAAGGAAGGAAGGAAGGAAGGAAGGAAGGAAGGAAGGGAGGAAGGAGGGAAGGAAGGAGGGAAGGAGGGAAGGAAGGAAGGGAGGAAGGAGGGAAGGAAGGAAGGAAGGAGGGAAGGAAGGAAGGGAGGGAGGAAGGAAGGGAGGGAGGGAGGGAGGGAGGAAGGAAGGAGGGAAGGGAGGAAGGGAGGAAGGAAGGAAGGAAGGAAGGAAGGAAGGAAGGAGGGAAGGAAGAAGGGAAGGAAGGAAGGGAGGAAGGAAAGAGGGAAGGAAGGAAGGAAGGGAGGGAGGGAGGGAGAGAGGGAGGGAAGGAGGAAGAAACTTTGCACAAAAACAGTAGCAGCTCTTTTTATGATGGCAAAGAACTGGAAGTGAGGAAGTGCCCATCGGGTAGTGGCTAAACTCATACAGCACTTGAATGGATGGTCCTGGGCTATAAGACACAAGAACAAGGTTGACTTGTGCACTACAAGCAGAGCCAGGGCGAGGGGAGGCAGGGCTTGCAACAGCTTGGAATGGCTTGAGAAGTCCCATCAGCCCAGTGACATTCCTAAGTCCAGAGGACATGAGGAAACAGGTTGCTCATCTCCTGATAGAGTGAAGAGGGACTTGGGAGATGGATAGAGACATAGCTGTCCAACGTGGGATTTTTCTGCTTGATGATGGCGGCTGGGATGTTGAGAGAAGACCGTCAGAAGAAGCCAGTGGTTTGGGGCCAAGGTGAGCAGAGAGGCAGGGGCAGAGAGCCCACAAGTGACAGAATTTCACTTAAGCATTCTGGGAGGGCGGTGGCTTTCCCCCATCCCGGTCTCTCCGGTACAGGGCAGCCAGGAGCACTGGGGGCCAGGAATCCTCAGTCCCTCCGGATGGAGGTCAGCAACAGAACCCTAAGGCTGCCCACAAGTAAAATTCCTCTTCCGACAATAGGTAGTGACTGACAGAAAGACTTCCATTTCCTAGTGAAGGGGGCAGAGCTCTCTGGCTTCTGTTAAGCTCCAGATAACGTAGAGCTGGAGTCAGAGGATCTGAGTTCAAGTCTGTGTGATAGTGGAAGGCTGTCTCTGAATCCTGAGGGTCCCTTCCACCCTAACTGAGGATTCTATATTCTCACTGGAAGGCCAGGTAAGGCACATTGTAGAGGAGGCATGTGAGGCCAGGCCTAGGAGAGGGGCCCACCTGCTCCCCTAGGCTGATGGAGAGGCTCCCCAGAGCTGAGCCTCAAAGGGAGAGGGGGCTCTGAATGGCAGGGTCAGGGAGGTAGGAAGCACCTATGGTGTGTTAAGTGCTGGGGATGCAGACAAAGCAGAATGAAAGCTACGCCCTACTCTCTGGGGCTTTCACTCTCACACAGCATGCTAAAAGGGAACCACAACTTGGAGGGAACCTGAGGCTGGCTGGCCTGGACCCCTCTCCATCATAGAAGCCCCTGGGGGAGGAGAGGGGGCAGGAATGAACGATGGATGTTGTGCATGGGCAGCCAAGGCAGTGAAATTGGGAAAGGAAGGAAGACATTATAGGCATGAGGCACAGCTCGAGCAGATGGAGGGAGATGGACATGTCTGGAGATCAGGAAACAGTGGGTCCGTGTGTCTGAAACCTCAGGGGGGTGGGGCTGCTTCTGGGCCTTGAAGGACAGGCAGGGTTGGGAGAGGCAAGCTGGCACTGCTGGTGCTCACACAGGGCTGGCCTTCACTCTACAGCTTGATGGAGCAGACTTGCTGGGAAGGTGGAGGATTAGCTTCCTGGAGGAGGGCAGAGGCATTGGGCACGCTTGTCCCCAGGCTATAGGTGATGAGCAGAGGCCCCAAAGTTGACCCTCAAGTCAGTAATGGGGTGAGGATCCCTCTGTTTTCTCTGAGGTGTTTATAGAATGTTCACTTCAAGATAATTCTGATCCTGCAAGGATCATTAGCCTCATTTTACAGGGGAAGAAACTGAGTCTCAGGGGAGTGACTGGTCCACATCACCCAAGGAAGACTCAAAGCCAGGTTCACCGACTGGAGAGTCTGGAAGGTGCCACTGCCCCACCTTGGAAGGGAGGAGCCATCTGAGGGGGGGCATTGACAAGGATGCTGTGCCCACTGGCTTCCTTATGGCTGCTCTTCCTAGGGAAGGGAGCTGCTAGTGAGACAGTGGGTATGGTGTGGCACAGAGTGGGCACATGTGGGCATTCTGCCATTCTGGGCTGTGAGAATCATAGAGAGGGAGAGTGTGTATGTACACGTGTGTGTGTGTGGGGGGGGGGTCACTTCAAGTCTCTTCCTGAGCAGGGCCCGGCCCAGCTAAAGGCATCCCTGCCCGCCTGCCAGCAGTCTCAGATGGGCATAGGATGCCTCAAGGAAGCAGGCAGATCTACCCTCCCTGTCCCTTCTTTCCTAAACCCCAAATCCACTTTCTGGGAGACTCAGGGAGAAGGGCTGGGAGTGGAGGGTGCTTTGGACCAGTGAGCCAAGGGTATGATCGGGTTTGCTAGTCTGTATTCAGACACGTCACACATGTGCCTCATGTGTGTATAGGCCCCATGACAGGGGGTGGCAGGAGGAGGGAAGGCACTTTCTACACCAGCCCCATTCCATATGGGAATGGGGCCATTTTAGACATGGAAGATTATTGGAAAGGAAGGATGGGGGTGGGTGGGGATCAGGACAGATCACCAGGGTCATGGAGGAGGGCAGGGCTGGTGAATTGTGTCTTTCTTCATGCCTGAAGTCCCTGGAGACCCAACAAGTTCCATTCTAGAATTGGCCACATCCTGGAATGTGACCTGTGAGCTCTCGGCCCCAGCCCAGCCCAGGCCATAGGGGCTGCATTGGGAAAGCTGGGGTGTAGGGCTCCAACTCCTGGCCCTGAAGCCTCCCTAGGGGAAGGAGGGAAGGAAAAAAGGGAAGTGCCATCCCAGCCCCTAATTAGCAGTGGGCCTCCAGCCAGAGTCCCCATTGTGTGGGGCCAAATCCCTAGAGGTCAGTGAGTGTCCAGAGTTTCCAGGACATTGCCTGGGGGCGGGGCCGGGGAGCCTCATTCCCACTTGCCACCTTGAGAAAGGCAAGATCCTATGTTCCCAGAGAGTGCTCTGTCTGGACAAACCCAGGAGCTCCAGCCTCTAGGTCCAGAGCCCTCCATAGTAAATAAGGAAGGGCACTTTCTTGAGCTCCCCATTTTCTAAGCTAGGCTGGGCTGGGCTAAGAGAGACAGGGGAGGAGCAGGGCCAGAGCCTACCCTCAGGAAGCCCCCAGTCCTTATCAAAGGCACTGATAAAAGGGTTAAACTATCTCACTCAGTTCAGATTCCTAGGATGCCCTGGCTGGACTCTGCCCTGGACTCTGCCTGGAATCAGGCCTTCCTATCCATCAAATCGTGTCCCAGCATGCATCACTCTCCTCCCCCCTGGTCAGCTCCCCTTTGTGTGTCATCTTCCCCCCATCAGAGTGGAGAGTCCTCATAAGCTCTCCTCCCTATCTTGTACTTGTATGTTCAGTGAATGGTACAGGGAAAGCATTCCATTCATTCATTCATTCATTCATTCATTCCCTGGAGACCTTCAGACAGGACCAGTCACTCACAGCATCCCTGGAATTCAGCGATGCACCATCCCTGTGAGCCTGTGGCAAAGAAAAGATGGCTGACACAGCTTGGCCAGTCCTTGTTGGAGCCATGCTGGCTCTTGCCAGTCACCTTGTCCTTTTCCAGACATTCAGCAAATTATCTGTTCTAGAATTCTGCCAGGAACTAAAGTCAAGCTCTCAGCCTCTAGCCTGCCAGCACAGCTCTCTTCTCTCTTGAAGTCGGCTAATGTTCGCCCTTCTCCTTCTGGTCTTGTGGTAGCAGCTCTCCTGTGTTCCGTAGGCTTTCTCATCCACCTCTGGGCCAGTGGCTGCTCCATCACTGACACCAGGTCTGTGGGCACCCAAGGATGCCACCCTCGTGGACCAGGGCCCTTGACCTCACTGAGGACGGCTCCACATGCACCCACTCTTTCCTTATTTAACTTGAGTATCACCTCTCAGTTACATATTTCCCTTGTGGCCTGTCCTATACCAACAGGTATTGTCCTCAGCAGAGAAAACAATTGTCTTGTCCTGTGGTCTTCTCCCAGCTATCAGTTTTCACTGTCCCATCCCCCCCCAAGCAAGGTCCCAGGCTTTCTTTGCTCCTTCTCTTTTCCCCGAGAGCCTCTGGGGAGCCCTTCATCTCCCTCACCTGTCTTGCCCTGGCCTGCCCCACACAAGCAAGGACGTTCTTGTGTCTGCCTTCTGGAAGTAAGTTCTTTTTTCTTTTCATTTATTTGTAAATCTAAGTTTGTGAATTCTCTGTGTGTTCACTTGCCATCCTGAAGTTGTCACCATTTTCTTTGTCTTTAGCATTAGGGCAGACTCTTTGTTGAGTGAGTGACTGAAGAGGGGAGGTCAGGAGGCCTGAGAGAGCTGATCCAGTCTTCACTGGGCACCTTTTCTGTGAAGTGAAGGCCTTTGGCAGACTACCCTCAATGCCCCTTCCTGCCCTAAGTTCTTTCTAGTCTATCCTGAAAACTGAAATATTCCATAGAACTGGGAGCTGGGAGTGGCCTGGCCTGTCCTCAGCCAGGTGAGACCAGAGACCCCCAGTAGGGTAAGGGATCAGCCCAAGGAGAGTAGTTCACTAACAGGGGCTGCCCAGTCTCATGAGGGATGGCCAGTGGCAAGGCAGCTCACAGGACTTGTGAGGCCCCTGCTCCATCCTAGGCTGCCCTGCCCTGGGCTTGAATTGGAAGGAGGAGTTTCATGGAAGGAGGGACTGGAAGGTCGTCTTCCCCTGCCAGAGAGGGCAAGAGAACTCCCGGCAGCCCCTTGTGAGTTCAAGGGCACTGGCCCAGAAGGACCAGCAGGGAGGGGTGTTGGGCCATCCTCAGCAATATGGGAGCTAGACCAAGAATTTTTCAAAAAAGAAGTCTGCAACCATGAGCCACTGGGCTCTGATCTGATTCCTGGCACAATTCAAGATTGTGTTGTTAAAGGGATGGTTAGTGAAGGCCTAGGAAAAGGAACCATGCTTATGCAGGAACAGCTCTGCTCCACAGAGGCCCTGGTAATGCCACACTGACCCCATGGGCTCTGCTTACAGTATGACTGAGGTGGGGTGAGGGACCGAAGCAGCTCACCCAGGCTGGAGCCAGGTGCGGGATGGAGTCTCCCGTTACTCTTGTGGAAAAAATGGAGAGAGACATACACTCCAAGGGTGCGAGATGGGTAAAGCAGATTCCCATTGGGTTAGAGGGCCAGAATGGTGAAGTGTGGCATGGAGACAGGAATGGCCCGAAGGTCTGCATTCTGCCCTGAACTGGCAAACATTCTTCAGTGACTGGGAAAAAGACATACCAAATTCAAGAATGATACTGGGCCAGCAGGCATGGCTAACATGTGGGATATCGAAGTCAAAATTTTTTTAAAAATCTCAGTAGATAAGAGCATTGGACTGAGTGAAACAACACTCAGGTCTAACTTGGATTCAAAAAGTCAGCTCTGTAAGTAGAAGGGAGGAGGCATGGACTGATAGAATCTGAGGGTCCTAGTAGACCCTAGATTTCATCTGGGTTGAAGTGTGAAAGTCCCCTAGGAAAAGGCTTCAAGAAGGGTGACAGATACTGTGTCCAGGACCAGGGATGGGCCCTAGGAACTGCCTTGCCAGACCTCAGCGAGGAAGGAAGTCGCACAAAGGTAAGTAGAAGGTCCCAGCAGGTGGATGCTGCTGTCCCCAGCCATGGCACAGCAGGCTGGGATCCAGCCCCCTAGGTACGGTATTCAAGTCTTCTTACCAACTACCCCCAGTTCCTTTTCCCAGCCAGGATCAGAATGCTGCTGAATGGGGTGCTCCATCTTTTATATGCCATGAAGCTGTCCGATCTCTCCTTCTCCTTCAAGGTCCCCACAGGGGCTCAGAAACACAGGAGGGAAGAGTGAATTTCTGAGTCCTGCTGCATGGGCCAGTGGAGAGAACGTGGGTGTTTAAATCCTACTGGGGTGAACGAGTGCCCTACCCTCTCTGGGCAACAAGCAGGGTCCAACCAATGCCTCTGAGAGGCACCGGGGGGTGAGCAGGCGGATTCAGCATTCCTACGTCCCCTACTATGTGTCAGGCACCTGCTAAGGGCTTTTGACAAATAGCGTCTCCTTTGATCTCACAACAAAGCTGCGAGGTAGGTGATTATTAATATCATCCCCATTTTACTGTGGAGCAAACCGAGGCAGACAGAGGTTCAGTGGCTTGCCCAGGCTGCCACAGCTAGGAAGTGTCTGAGACTGGATTTGAACTCAGGATTTCCTGACTCCACGCCCAGAGCTCTATCGGCTGCCTCACTGAGTGGGCTAGCTGCCAGAGGCCTCATCGAGCGGCTGGCAGAGACCCAGCCAAGGCCAACATCATCCTGCCTGGTGTCCATGGGTGCAGCCTCACCCCTTCTCTGCATTCATTCCTCCTGAAAGGGAAGGCTGACTCAGAGCAGTGAGCTGGGGGCCCCATCACAAGGTCCCCCAAATCAGCAGGAAAGCAGCAGGCAGGAGAGGTGCCCCAGTGGGGATCTGGGCAAGGGAGTCTGAGTCTGGCCACTGACTCTCTCGCTCTTCGGCCATGTGTCACCACGAATCCAGTCCTCTGCCAAATCTCTCCGTTCCAACCTTTTAAGCATCTTTTCCATGCACCCTCCCTCCACTGATACGGTCACCCCCTGGCGTAGACCCTCATCACCTCACTTGACCTGTGGCAGTAGCTGCTGAGAAGTCTGCCTACCTCAGTCTGCCCTTATCCAGCAAAGCCCCTATGGCCTCCAGGATGGAATGTAAAATCTATCTCTGTGGATGACTCTGGCCATGGAGGGGGCTGGGAAGGCTGTCCTGTGTGAGCTCTCAAGACCCCTCACTCTGCTCCCAAATTCCCCCCTGGAAAATGGGGACCATAGTTTTCCTCCTTCCCCAGGAAAAAAACAATCAAACCCATGTGAGACCTTGGTCAAGTCTCTAATCTTGTGGGAGCCTCAGTTTCCTTCCTAAGAAGAAGAGGCTGAGTGAGATGACGTCTAAGGGCCATCTGTTGTCCTAAGGCCCTTCCCAGCTCAGGCCTTCCTTGTTCTGTGTTCTAAGGGTCCTCCTACCTTTGACCTTCCATGTTTTAAGGCCCTTCCAGCTTTGATGTTCTGTGTTCTAAGGCCCTCCCAGCTTTGATATTTCATGTTCTGAGGGTCGCCCAGCTCTGTCCTCGCTCATTCTCCTTTTTGGGGCTCCTGCTCAGTTTCCATCTCTGTTCTCAGGGGTTTGCTTTAAAGATCTGGTACAAACATCCATGTAGCACGGGGGGGCTTGTCAAGCTGTGCCTCACCAGAATTTTGCCCATAAGAAAACAGACGATTTGGGGGCTTTGATCTTGCCTTGTATCTGGTGTGAGTTCCCCTTCTCTGGCATCTGCCTCAGACCTTGTGGTCCCCATGGGGCACCGGCCCAGCAGCTATACTCCGATGAGAGGGGAGAAGACAAGAGGGAGGAGAGAAGGGAAGAGAGAGAAAGAGAGCAGAGGGAAGGAGGGGCAAGGAGGATGAGCCAAGATCAAAACCCTGGCTGGTTTAAAGTGATGCAGAACCAGCATGAAATGGGGGGAGGACAGAGGGAAGTAAAAGGGGAGAAAAGAGAAGCGACTGTCCCACTCCCCTGCCTCTCCTTTTCCCTCCAGGACACCAGGGGGACAGCTGGGCCTGCTTCTGTGCCTCTGTGGCCCCCCTGGGTGCAGAAGAAGGCAGTCTGGGCTGCAGTAAAGTCATTGCCTTTCCTGTCCAACCTCCCCCCTCCCTGCTGCCCCTTAAGCTGGTTTGTGCTGGCACAGGATCTGATGGCCCCCGATACCCTGGGTGATGGGGAGGGGTTAGAGGGTGGGGCTGGGGGGAAGCCCCATTGTTTGGGAGAGAAGGAACTGACTTCAGCTCCTAGGAGGAGGCGCCCCACCCCAGGTTTCCTGCTCCTGTGGCTGGTGAGGGGGCGTCTTGTTTTCCTGGCCACCTTATTTGGAGATAGAAGAGTCCTGGCCTTAGGAGAGAAGCCCGGGGTCCTGTCCTGGAGCTTGCAGTGGCCAAGGGTCCAGGACTGAAGGACTCTAGACCTCACTTGGTCACTGAGCATATCCCCAAGTGACCTTGGACTAGTCCTTTGCCTGATCTGGGCCTCAGTTTCCTCAACTGTAAAATGTTGAGGTCCGATTGGATAGTCCCTTCCAGCTCTTGGCACACAGTAAGCGCTATATAAATGCACATTGTTCTTATTGTTACAGTTAGGAGGGACCTTGGGAGTCTTCTAGCCCCTCCCCCATTTCACAGATGAGGAAACTGAGGCAGCTGTTTGTCTGAAAAAGAACCAGGAGCTGCAGCAGCAACGAGTTCCTCATGGGTCAGTGGAGTTAGGGGCAGGAGTAAGGACGCACGCGATGCTGGACTCACTGAGACAGAGCGATCAGAGCTGGTCTGTATGGACAAGCCCAAGAAGTAGGCGTGGCATACATATACACTGAGGTTCGGAGAGGGGATGCATTCAAGTTTGCAGGCTTCTTACAAATGCAGTGTCCTAGGAGGGAGGCGCCATCATTGTTTCCATTTTACAGAGAAAGAAACTGAGGCAGACAGAAACCTAGAGTCACACAATTAGTAAGTGTCCAAGGCTAGATTCGAACTCCAGTTTCCCTGACTGCAGGCCCAGTGCTCTAGCCACGGCACTGCCACGGACACAAGAGAATTCCAAGGCTGAACTCACTCAGTGCCTCCAAGCGTTTCCTCCTTTGGCTGCCCCAGCTTTGCAAACCAAACTGGGACCTGTCCTTTGGAATGGTCACCCATCCTGAGCACAGGTGCCTTAGAATCCTGGGCAGTGGGGGAGATCCTTGGACTGGATCCTTGAAGGCTTGGCTCAGTCACCTCACACAGGAAACCTTCCTGGGTCCAAGTCAATCATTCATTCATACCACAAACAGCCATCGAATTTCTACTCTGCATAAAGAATGAAAAGCTAAACCATCCAGACTGGTTATCTGGGAGATAAGACAAAGCAAGAGTCCCTAGACAAAGGAGGGAGGGCAGGGAGGAAAGCAGATTAGAAGCATGGGCCTAAAGACACAAACCCTTGGCCTCTCAGGGCCTCACTTTCCTCATCTGTAAACTGAAGGAACAAGGCTGAGGGCTCTCCACTGGACAAGGCAGGTGGCCCTAAGATCTGAGGGGCTGGGCTGGATCATGGGGCAATGGGCACTGGATGGACAGTCAGACCCAAAACATCATCCTTGATGGCTTACAAAGGGGAGGGGCACAATAACCATGTTCATGCGGGGCCTGGAGAAGAAGGGACTCTCAGAAGTGTGAGGCTGGGTTCCCCTGTGAAAGGCATCCTGGGGAAGAAGGGCTAGGCCCCAGAGAGGAGAGTTGGGAGCTGTGACTGGGGTGGGGCCGCAGATTTAGGTCTGATGCGAGGAAAAGTTCTCTGATCCTGGGGGGGGGGGGGGGGCCTCCTCCCTTCTGAGGCTGGATGGGCACTTGTTAGGGAGGCTGTAGAAGGGGCTATCCCTCCCAAGGCTTTATTAGCCCTCACCCTCCTGGGTACCCTGTCTTATTCCCAGCCATTCTGGAACCTTGAACCAAGAACCAGGATGAAACCAATTCTGCCATTGTTTCTGGACTGGGTGGGTCAGCCTCCCCAGGTGTCTGGGCCCCTGGCCCAACTCACCATCCCAGCTCCCCCTTTAGAATGTCGGCTCCTTGGGGACAAGGACTGTCTTTGCTTTGAGGGTCTTGTCCCCATCTGACCTTCATCCTGGGCCACTCATTGGCCCACGGGAACACTTATCCAATCTTTTTCCCTCCTTCATTCACTCACTCCCTCATTCATTCACTTACTCATTCAGTTCACTCACTCCCTCATTCATTCACTTACTCATTCACTTCTTCACTCAATCACTCACTCACTCACTCACTCATTCATTCATCTAACAGTTCCTTTGGTCTCCGAGTTAGTCCAGATGACAACCGAGCTCCCTTCTAGCTCTCAAATTCTGTGGTTCTGCAACCCATACCAAGGGTGGTCCTGGGGAGGAAGGTTTGAGGGCACAGTGCGCAACTGCCGAGAAGCCACCTTGGGTTGGGCATCAGGAAGGACATCCTGACCAGGAGGGAAAGGGAACAAGCATTTGTTAAGTGCCTACTCTGCGTTGTGTACTGGGCCGAGGGCTTGACCAGCATTTTCCAGGTGACCCTTAGAGCTGGTGGTTTCCCAGCAGACCCAGGAGCCGTGTCCGGGGGGTGGGCCACAGGGTTCTGTTTCAGGTTCCCATTGTACCTGGAGGCCTCTTAGTTCTTCTCACTCTCCCATCATACCTCACACCAGGGCAAGGTGTGCATACACCTCCCCCCTAACCCTGCCCCCACCTGGGTCTCCTCCCTCCTTGTCCCTCCTGCGGCCAAGCCCAACCTGGACTGCCTCTGGAGCATTACCCAAACAACAATTCATCCTGCCCACTACCCCCCACCCTGCTTTTACAGGCCCAGCAAAGGGAAGGGACTTGTCCAAGGTCACACAGCTAGGACGGATCAGGGGTAGGACTGGTCCCCCGACTCCACGTTGCTTGATCTTTATGCAACACCAGATCATAAGAGCTAAAAGAAGATGGTGGAGGCCCCGCCGATCACAGAGGGCTCCCTGGAGAAGCACCATTAGAGCTGACTCAGAAGAAAAGTCAGGAACCAGAGAGAGGCTGGATTTGACTGAGCTGAGGAGTGGACTGTGGCCCACTTTGGGCCTCAGTTTCCTTATATGTAAAATGAGAGGATTAGACTGGGCATTACCCAAGAGCCCCACCCCCACCCCAGTGGGTACTTGGAGCCCAGGGTCCCTGAGGGGTGCATATGACTGTGTGAATATGTGCGTGTGTGTGTCTGTCTGTCTGGGGCCAGACGAGGGTCCTCAAAGGTGACCCAGCTCCCTTTGGGGAGGATTTCCTGTCTCTACCCTGGGAAGTCCTCCCATGGCAGACGGGTGACCTCACCGTCTGTTGGACTAGGAGGCCGCCCAGGCTGGCCCCTGCCCTGAGGGCCCTCCCACTGTAATCTGGGCCCTTTCTCTGGGTTTGCTCCAGGCTTGAGGGGTCATATATCTGAGGAGGAAAAGGCTGGTCTGGGGGAGGAGAGGTTTTGTGCCAGTATCCAGGGTTCCCATCAGCTAGGCCAGGGGAAGCCTGGGAATTAGAAGGGGTGGGGAGAATCTGTCTTTCTCTCTGCACTTTCCCAGCAGAAGTATAACCCCATTGAGGCAGTGGGTCCTTGGCCCCTCATTTCCTCTGTGGTTTTGGACAAGTCTCTGGCCCACTTTGAGCCTCAGCGTCCTTCTTGTCAAAAGAGTAGGGCAGACTTGACACTCAACAAATACCCCAACCCCACCCCAGCACTAACCCCCTCATCCTAGGACCTGTGATGTGAGAGGCCCCTTCAACTTGGACATTTGGGGACTCTCATCACGATGGAAATGCTGCTATCACTACTTTGTTCTTGGGGCTCCTTCTGAAATACAAGATTCCCTGGGAGGGGCAGTCACTGCAAGGCCATCAGGGGTACAATTTGGTCCAAGGAAGGGTGGGGGGCTGGCAAGAGCAGGAGCCAAAGCTCAGGACATAGGGATAAATAAATAAATGTCAGAGCCAACATTATGTATGAGGGGTGGTGGTACCAACAAAATAGAATATGGAACAGAAAATGTAAGAGGTGGGAGGGCCCTTAGAACACGGAATGTGGGGGCTGGGAGGGAGGAGGGAGAACAGAAGGCAGGAAGGACATACCCTACACCTTGTGCAGGTAGCTTCAGCTTCCTAGGCCTCAGTTTTCTCATCTGTAAAGCAAGAGATTGGACCTCAGGGTCCCTTCCAGCTTGAGATATGGAATCTCGGACCATATGACCCCTTCCAGATTCTCCTCATCCCCCAGCTCTGGCCACACGTGTCTGACTCTCCATGACCTCATTTGGGGTTTTCTTGGCAGAGAGATTGGAGTGCTCATTTCCTTCTCCAGTTCACTTTACAGATGAGGAAACTGAGGCATGCAGAGTCAACTGACTTGCTGAGGGCCACACAGCTGGTAAGTGAACTCCAGGGCTTTACTTGGCTGCCCACTCCCTTAGCATGCTGGGCTGGTAATCTCTTCTTTTCCATACCTTAGACTCCAGTCTTGGCCTCACCTTGTCACCCCTGTTGCATTTCTATTGAAATAGCCATTATTAAGCACCTTCTGTATGCCCATACCTAGCTTTGAGGGAGCAGAGGCCTCTTTGGGCTTTGTCATTGAGTCTCATCTGCCAGGCCAGACCCAGGGCTCCCCCAGGCATCTCCTGTCATCCCAGTGGGGACAAACTGAGTAGGTGGCATTCTGTCTATGGGCATTGCTGAGTTTGTAGGCAGAAGCCTTGAGTTAAATCTAGACTCGTTAGCATCTTAATGGAAGCCTTTCTGGGAGTCCTGTGTCTAGTGAGTGGGGTGGGCTCTCACTCATAGCAGCTGGCACTGTCCCAGGTCATACCAAACATCCTCAGAGGGCATCCAGCAGAGAATGGACAGCTTGTGGTCCTGTGTTCTGAGGAGCCTTCCTCTCAGACGGGGAGGCCCCAAGGCATCGTAGGTCCCTGCCAGCCCTATAATCATGGACCTTCCTTCCATTTTGCCCTCTGTTCTTGGGATACACAGACTCGCTGTGGTTGGGAGCATCTCTCAGTTCTCCATGGTCCAACCTCAGGACTTTGGATAGCCCCACCTGCCCCAGTCATTCTCCTAAGCAGCATGGGCTCCCAGGAGGATGTGGTTTAGTTCCCTGGTCCCCCAGGCTTTTCTACCAGAAAAGAATCTCCCCAGGAGGGATTGAAGGCTCAGACCACATCTCCCTTGGAGACTGATGGTCTCTGCCCTCAAGGCTCTGCATCTCCTCCATCATCCTCTGTTCAGCTTCCAGAACGATCTTCCTGAAAGAAGGATGAATACCATTAGTTATGTTATTAATAAAGCAACAGAGGTCTGCTACCTCCCTGCTCCATAACCTGTGCCGCCAGTTCCATTGAGGCTCAAGTAGGAAGTGCTATGCCTTCCCGCGTGCCCTATACCCGTTCTAAGGGCCTCCCTCACCCTGGCTGTGGCTCCCAAGCCTTGAGCACCTGTCTACTCACCTCCAACACCCAGGTTCAGCACACCCCCCCTTCCACAACACGCTGCTTCCTCAGCTTTCCGGCACCTGATGGTTTCTACTCGGTCTTGACTATTTCTGGTTTCTCCAGAGCTGTGTCTCTGCCCCTCCCCATTGGATTGGGGGGAGCTCCTGGGGATAGGAGCTTTTCTTGGCTGTTTTGTATCCCTAGCACTTAGCACAAACCATACCTGGCAAATAGGAGACACTTAATCCATGTTCATGGACTTAGGAGGTACTTCCCAACCCGAAAGTGCCTCTTGGCACCTACTCTGCCTCCTCTGGGGACGAGAAAGGGGCCAGGCACATATTCAGTGTTTGGGAAATGCTTGTTGAACGAACGAACGAATTAATTAACAAACTGATGGATGGATGGATGGATGGATGAACAAACGAATGAATGAATGAATGGATGGATGGATGAATGTGGTGGCGAGGCCCCCGGAGTACTTGGCAAGGCATTAAATCAAGAACATAGACAAAAAAAGAAGGACCGCATCTTTCTAAGAAACTAGAGGAAAAGAGAGAATGGTACCGTGCCTTGGGAAAAGAGCCTCAGTTCTGAGAATTCTAGAAGTCAGAGCTGGAAGGGAACATGAAGATCATCTTGTCCACACACTGCATTGTACAGTGGGGGGAAACTGAGGCAGAGAGGGGAAAGACTTGGTAGCTATGCCCCTTGCACAATAAGGGCTGATGTTAGGAGATCTCCAGATTCCCAGCTCTGGGGTTTCATCACCTTTGGGCCATAGCTGGGGCCCAGCCCAGCCCAGCCCTCACAACCCTTCCCTTCAGCCCCAGAGAGCTGAGAGTCCAGAATCTCTTTTTCTCCCCCTCCCCCAGCTCTGGGGCTCTCAGTCCAAGGCCTCTGGGGAGACCTGTAATTTCCTACCTGGTAGTTAGTGCCAAGGGTGGGTCCCTTCCCAGTTTCTGCTTTGAGCTGGAGGCTGGGATGGCTCCTGCTATGTGTCTGCTGCTACCCCTTCCCTTTGAGGAGGAGCCTCGGCCCCAGAGTGACCATAGCCCTGAATTCTAATCTCAGTTTTGTCACTGACTGACTCAGGATCCCAGTCAGAAATCCCAGCAGTGAGTCACTCCACCACCATTGCCTGTGTGACCTTGGGCCAGTATCTTCCCCTCTCTTGGCCTCAGTTCCTTCTGCTGTCAGATGAAGAGGTGGAATTAGATGGTTGGAAAGGGTTCTTCCTTTTCTCCAGCTCTCAATCCCTCACCTCCCCCAAGCCTCACAAATAAGGGAGAAGCACTGCTTTATTCCTGGGCATGGAGCTAAAGTCTTCCCAAGCTTCCTTCTCAATGAATATCCAGGATTCTATGGGGGAAAAAAATGTTTGGTTTTATCTTTAGAGGGGAGTGAGGTGGAGGGGCAAATTATCTAGATGGCCCATGCCTGGGACCCTAGGGAAATCCTTCCTGGAAAAAGAGTCAGGGTCTACCTGGTGCCTCACTAGGAACCTGCTGGGGATGAGTGAGGGAGCTGGGCCTTCTCCCCCAGTGACTCACGTCAGACTTTGGTGCTCATTGAGAAGCTGTAAGAGTCTCCTGTGTGCCCCAGGGCACTGAGCTGATGCCCAGGGAGGCAGGAAGGACCTGGGAGCCAGCCCCTGCCTTCAGAGGCTCCCCCTCTAGGAGAAAGAACCGGAATGGGGGCTGGCACTTAGCCATGGCATTTGGGCATGCAGAGCAGGGAGGAGCCCAGGGAAGTAAGACCCTAGCCTCTTGGGGAGTCAGAACTCAAGCCTCTCCCCTGCCTCCTAGCACCACTTGACTCAAAAACCACCTTTGTGAGGCATTTAGATTCGTCCTTCCGTTGAGTCACAGCCTGCCCACAGCATGGTGATGATGGTAACAGATTTCCTACTCTTTCAACTCAAGTCCTTTCTTGGGGGCCTCCCTCCCCTTGAGGCCTGTCCAGACTCCCAGGCCCTCCCCACATGCTATTGGAAGCTGTCTTGCTTCCCTGGTCTTTAGGGTCTTGTTCTTCTATAAATCTAGTCTGAGAAGCTACTTCTAGCTAAGGTGTGAATGACTGACACTGCCTTCCCACCTCTGCTCTGGCTTGATAGTCCCAGAATCCACCTGGGAAGGCTTGGCCTACCCCTTGCCCTCCCTACTTCCCCCAGACTGTTTGACTGCTCATAGGGTTCCATGAAAGGCCATCCTTGCATTCCTTCTGAGAGGAGGGAGGACCAGCAGGCCTGACCCTGTGCTCTGCTCTGTGGCCTCTGTCAGGCCCCAGCAACTGTCATCTCACTACTTAGGAAGAGCCTGCAGACCCTCAGACCCCTGCCATCCAATTCCCCCTCTACTTGGCCTAGTGCCCTTGGGATTTGCTGGCCTCTCCAGAAGGAACTTGAGCTCCTTGGGAGCAGGAACGTCTCTCTACTCTTACTTGTGTCCACAGACCTTAGCCCAGCATTTGGCCCACTGAGAGTGAATAATAATCCATCCATCTTTTCTTCCTCCTTGGGACTCAGGGAATCAGGTGAGATTTCAGCCACTGAGTCAAGAAGGCCTCTGGGACTAGTTGAAAAGAGGGGTGAGGGGAACAGGGAAGGACCCTCAGAATGTCCTGAACAGGGAGCCCCTCCCTTTGCCTTTGTCTTTGCCAACCATGCTGGAGGCTGACTTTGGAAGATGCCATTGAATCTGGCTCTGGACCTTTATTGGAGCAGAAAACCAGTCCATTTTGGGCCGCCAGAATTGCCTGGGAAGAAGCTCCCCACCACCCCCAAGGTGCTGACAGGCCAAGGGCCTCATTGAAGGTCATCTAGCTACCAATGGGCAGAGGTGGGAAGCAGGCCTGGCTCTTCCAACCTGCTCCTCCCCTGCATTTTCAGGAGTCTGACCAGTTACCTTCTGAGGTACCTGTGTGCAGATTCCTTGCAGGGGATTTTAATCCTGGGCTGGCCCAGGCTCAGGGAATGTGAACTCACTTTAATATCAGCCTAAGCCAAATATAATGAGGAAAAAATGCCTGGGGTTGAGAAAGGATCATATTATCAGAGCCCAAGTCAAGGGGACTTGTTCCAAGCCCAGAGACACCTTGAGGTATGGAGCCCTGGGTGGGTGGGGGCCTCTGAGGCCTGATGGCAGCTTAGTCCTGGGCTGCCCCAGTAAGGGAGAAGGAGAAACATGTAGGCTGCCTATCACCCAGCCCCCCAAGCTCCAGGCAAACCAAATGCCAATATTCTATCTTCATATTTTTTGCTAAATGTGTATCCCACACCTGGAATGTTCTCCTCTTCTCTTCTACCTTTAGTGCCCATTAAAACTCAGATCAAGGGGCTGCCACTTCCCCCGAGAGGCCTCCAAGTATTTCTGGAAACCCTGGTGCCCCCACCACCGTGGATGCATTTTATAGCTCTCCAGGAACAGAGAAAAGTAAGCTCTCTGGGGACAGAAATTGTCTCACTTTGTTGCTTGTATCCAGGGTGCTCTTAAAAACATTTCTGGATGGAGTGAAAGCCCTTGAAATTCCATTTTGATTCAACTCAAACATTTGTGAAGCACCTACTATGTCCTGGGAATAAAAAAAAAGAGGCAGAAGACAGTCCCTGCCTTCAAGGAAAGGTTCTTAAAGGATCTGGTTGAGTGATACCTGATGGAGGAGATAAAGCCACCCACTGGTCCAGGACCTGCTCCTCACTGCCCAGACCATCTGCCCTCTCCTTCCTCCCCTTGGGCCTCCAAGACTTCCTCAGTAAAAACAGGGGATTGTTCTTGATGGACTCTAAGGTTCCTTCCATCTGTAAACTCTGGAGCTGGTGGAAAGGGTGGAAGCAGCCACGGAAAGGTAGGGCCCCAGGCCCTGGTCAGGCAGGAAGTGGACAGGGAGGGAAGGCCAGATCAGCCAACCCCCTCCTCATCTCTGATGCAGGGCCAGGATTTTGGCCAAAGCAGCTCATCCATCCCAGTTAGAGTCCAGTCCCCAGTCTCTTGCCTCACAGCCACCCAAACCAGTCCAGATGTGCCCTGGAGGGATGCCCTTGTCCCTCACCCAAACCAGTCCAGATGCGCCCTGGAGGGATGCCCTTGTCCCTCACCCAAACCAGTCCAGATGTGCCCTGGAGGGATGCCCTTGTCTGCTCCCTCCTCAGGAGAATTGTCCCAAAGTAGAGGCTCACTGGCTGTTGATGGAGATGGTGGAAGGGGAGAGGAGTCTTGTTCAGCTGTGACTGGCACTCAATGCCTCTGAACGGAGGGAAAGAGCCTGATGAGGTGAACCCTAAAAGCCCATGAGTTCAACATTATTGATAGCAAGAGCATTGTGTTGCACTTTTGATACTTCATCTCATGTGATCCTCTCAACAACCCTTGGGGTTCTTGTTGTCCCCATTTTACAGATGAGGAAACTGAGGTTAAGAGTGGTTGAGGGACTTGCCCAGGGCCATATAATTAGCCAGCAGCTGAAGGCAGAATTTGAGTTCTCCCAACTCTAAGTTCACTGGGCCACCCAATGGACTCTGATGCATTAAAAGTTGGGTTGCATCAGCTCTTTTTTAGTGACAAAGCATTGGAAACTGAGGGGATACCCATCCACTGGGGAATGACTGAACAAGCTGTGGTACATGACTGGGATGGAGTACTACTGTACTGTAAGAAACAAGCAACATGTGTAGGCTGAGCTAATACAATAAAAATGACAATTCTACCTAAATTAAGCCATAGCAGTCCAACGACCAAAAAAGTATTTTATAGAGCTAGAAGAACAAATTTCATCTAGAAAACAGTATGGCAGAAAGTAGACATATACCAAGATAAGGTCAAAATGAGTACACAATTTAGATATAAAGGCTTATAACCAAACTAGGAGAGCAAGGGACAGTTTATCTGTGAGATCTATGGATAAGAGAAGAATTTTGACCAAATAAGAGATAGAGAGCGTTATAAAATGCAAAATGGATGGTTTTGATTACATTAAATTGAAAAGTTTTTGCACAAACAAAGTCAATGCAACCAAGATTAGAAGGAAAGCAGAAGACTGGAAGCCAATGTTTACAGCCAGTGTCTCTGATACAGTCCTCATTTCAAAAATAAATAGAAAGCTGAGTCAAATTTATAAGAATTCAAGTCATTCCTCAATTGATAAATGGTCAAGGGTGTGCAATCCCTGCCCAAACTGCACTTGAGAGCTCTTTTCGGGACACTCCTGGCTTCAGAATGATTATCCGTCTTAACTGTTGCTCTTTCCCTCCCAGCTCCATTTACTTATTTTTTTCTTTTCCTGTTTACTCCTTAAAGAGGCCTATTCACTGAATGGGCATTACCTCACTTTTAAGTGAATACCTGAATAGGCCAAGGTCTCCCAGTACATCCTGGGACTTCTTCAGTCATCCTGATGAATATCTGGTCACTGGATTCAGATGGCTCTGGAGGAGAAGTGAGGCTGGTGACCTGCACAGCCCTCCCTCACTCAAAACAAAGTCAAATGCAAGTCATGTCATCATTTCTCTGATGTCATGGTCTTCTTAGAAAATGAAGGACGAACACAGACAAAATGATCAAGGGATACGAGCAGGCAGTTTTGAGAGAAAGAAATTAAAGCCGTCTATAGTCATTTAAAAAAAATGCTCTAACTCATTGATTAGAGAAATGCAAATAAAAACAACTCTGAGGTACCACACCATACCTATTAGACTGGTTAATATGACAAAATAGAAGAATGATAAATGTTGGAGGAGATGTGGTAAATTGGAACATTAACGCATTGTTGGTGGAGTTGTAAACTGATTCAACCATTCTGGAGAGTAACTTGAAACTGTGGGCTACAAAACTGTGCATACCCTTTGATCCAGCAACACCACTTGTAGGACTGAAGAGATCATACAAAAGGGGAAAGGATCCATATGCACAAAACCATATAGTAGCTCTTTTTGTGGTGGTCAAGAATTGGAAATTGAGGGAATACCCATCTATTGGGGAAGGGCTGAACAATTGTGGTATATGAATGTAATGAAATACTATTGTGCTATAAGAAATGATGAGCAGGTAGACTTCAGAAAAGCTTGGAAAGACATATGAACTAATACTGAATAAAATGAGCAAAAACAAGAGAATATTGTTCACAGTAACAGCCACATCATGTGATGCCTGACATTGATAGACTCAGCTTTTCTCAGCAACCAAGGATCTAAGACAACTCCAAAAACTCATGATGGAAAGCTCCATCCACATCCAAAGAATTTTGGAGTCTGAATACAGATCAAAGCAAACTATCCTCTCTCTTTCCTCTCCCTCTTTCTCTGTCTCTCTCTCTGTCTCTGTCTCTCTCTGCTTCCTCTTTCTCGTGGTTTTTTTCCTTTGGATCTAATTCTTCTTTACAATATGCCTAATGATAATAATTATAAGGGGATCTGACAAATGGTCAGAAAGAGGTTATACAGGGGCGCCCTGTGATAGCACTAGGTGCAGAATAAGGCACCATTTCGCAGCTCCATTGCCCGTGTACAAGGCAGAGACATCAGGGTCATTGAGGAGCAGTGTTGCTAGCAGCCTTTTCTCAGGAAGGACCCATTTTTTCAATTTTCAATTCAATTCCATTTTTTTGACTTTCTTTACATTTTTTGCTTTTTGCTGTGGTTTCTTGCAACATGGATAATATGAAAATACCTTTTGCATGATTTCACATGTGTAATTGATATATTGCCTCTTTTCTCAAAGGATGAGGGAGAGAGGGAGATCATTTGGAACTCAATTCTTTTTAATGAATGTTAAAAATAAATATTGAAATGTAAAAAAAGAAACACAAAATGAATTCAGAAAAAAATATAGGAAGATTTATAAGAATTGAAGCAAAGTGAAGTGAGGAGAACCAGGAGAACATTGTTCCTAGGAACAGTAACATCATAATGATGATTAACTGTGAAAGACTGAGCTCCCCTGATCCAGACAATGATCCAAGGCAATTCCAAAGGACCCACCTCCAGAGAGAGAGAACTGGTGGGTTCTTTGTGCACATGGAAGCAAACTTTTTAAAGTTTTTTTAAATTTTTCTTAGTTTTGTGTGTGCTTTTTTCCCAACATGACCAATACCAAAATATAAAAAACCCCTAAAACTCCTATGTATAATCAATAATATATCGCTTGCTTTCTTGGGGGTGAGGGAGGGACAGAAGGGAGGGAAAGAAGTCAGAACTCAGATTTTAACAAAAGAATGTTATAAACTTTTTATACATAATTCAGAAATATTTGAGGAAATAAATAAAAATTTATTTTTAAAAAGATTTGTGCTGTATCCAGAGAGGTGTGGTCTAAGACTAGGAGGAGCTCTCCCCGCCCTGTTCAGAACTCCTCTGGAGGCTTGGACTGGGCATCATAGGACCAGAGGGTGGCCATGGGAAGGCAGCCAGGACTGAGCCCAACCTCAAGGTCATGTCTTAACAGAATCCATGGAAGGAATTGGGTCTGCTTAACCTGAAAAAGGGAATACTAGAGGTGGGAGCTAGAAGACCATGAGGGCTACCTTCCAAGATGCGAAGGAACTGTGTTGTGAGGAGGAGGGATTAGCTTTATTTTGCTTGATGAAGCTACAGGAGTAAGTGTAAGCTTGGGGTCAGGAAGAACAACTGTCCTAAAATGGGATAGGATAGGATGGGACAGGATGTTCCCCATCCCAAGGGGGCAGAGACTGAGGGAGGCATAGAGGGGATTCTTAGCCAAGTCCAGTTCAGACTAAATCCTTTCCAGATCCAGGATTCCCAGCTGAAGATTTCAAAGGAGCTGGCATTCGCAACAGAAGGGCTGGTGCTCAAGATAAGTCTCTAGGCCCCACTGTGACTCTCTGAGCTGGCATTGGGCAATGTCTGCCTCCATAGCCACTTGGAGCCAGGCAGATGGTTGGACTTTCCACCTGCCCTCTCAAACAGTGTCTTGAATCTCTGAGACCTCATCATGCCTCTACTGACATTGCCCCTCTCAATTTCCCCGCCATATTGGCTTGGTGTTAAGCAAACCTTTATTGGGAAGCCATTGGCTACATAAATGGTCCTGCATGTGGTCAGGATCTGGGCTGTGTCTGGAACATGAAGATATTTAAAAAACACATGATTCCTTTTAGGTTTCACTCGAAAACAAGTATCTGAGGATCCAGATGGTCCATGGGGCTTCCCAGGAAGACCTGGAATCCATCTGGACCCTCTGACTGGTGAAGGCAGCCAGATGGGGCCACATTTGGGGCTGAGGCTGGGATGCTGGTGGTTTGAAAGATTTCCTTTCCTTGTTATTGTGTTAAGCTGTATGGGGGGGGGCAGGGAGAACTGGAGGTTGCTGGGGGTGGGGGGTGCTGAGGCCCTGGTCATGAAGCCAAGGAGGGTCAGAAAGACAATGTAAATGCCAACAAGCCTGCCAAGTAGAAAAAAAGAGAAGGAGCCTAATGTGATGCAACTCCTTGAGATTCCCAAGCTCAGGGCCACTCCCTAAAAGTCTCCTTGTTCCCCCAGAGTTCTTGTACTCATCTCCAGCTTCCCTCTACTTGACTCAAAGTATATCGTCTGTCCCCTAAAAAGTATATCACCTGTCCCTTCTGGCAGGCCAGAGACTCCATGAGAAAGACAGGACTTCTCAAGGACACAAGCCAATGAACTGGGCACAGCTACTTAGGGATCCCCAAAGGTTTTGACAGGTTAGAACCTTAGCCTAAAGGCAGAAAGATGAAAACTCATCAGGAGGTAATGACCATCTCACCAAGATGGTCTTGGAGCTGCAGGTTGGCTGCAGTTTCGAAAGGATCTGAGTTTATTCATAGACTGCAAGCTCTCTGAGAGTCTGTGATGGGGTATGCAGCACAGTGGTGCTTGGATCCCACATGCAGGAGCACAGGGCCAAGGCCTAAGAAGGATATGATCCCACTGTCCTCTGCCCTAGCTGGACCACATCCAGTCTTGGGTTCTGTTCTAGACAATACATCTTGGGAAGGATGTTGGGAAATGTCTAGAGGGGGACCAATAGGATCATGAATCTGACCTAACATCAAATTAGAGACCTCTGAGACTCAAGAATTTTATGACATCCACCCAAGCAGCTGCTAAAAAGCCTGAGGGCTCCAAGGCCAGAGGGGCAGCAGGAGGCCAATCCTGGAAGTCTGAGCAGAAGGAGTAGTTCAGAAGTCCTTAGAGGAAGAGTCCTTGGAGGAAGACACTGAATGGACAGAAGCACAGTCTGACTCCACAAAGCCTTTGGAACGGACCAGCAGTCCCTACCTGCTGAGGACTGAGCCCTCTGTTGGATCTTACTTCCCTGTATGATTTTGGTCAGAAGTGGCATCTACAGGGTCTACATGGGGACCATAGAGAAAAGAAAGAGAGAACAAAGGAGGACCAAATTCAGTGGCTCTGCCCTGGATGGCCCTGCTCCTTCTCTATCAGTGGCCAGAGTGCAACCTCTGAATCTGTTTATGCAACAATTATCCATAGGAAAACAATGGAAAAGTGTTGGTGCCATTAGAACTAGACTTTTTCTCAGAGTGAAAAGGTCTGGGGAGTGTGGGTGTTGGGATGTGACAAATCCTTCAGAGAACTGTCCAGCTCGATGGCAAGCACTCCTCATGGTTCCTATGGAGACAAATGGTTCCTATGGCAGCTAAAGGGGAAGATGCATGGCTGAGAACTGGGAAGTCTTGACCAAGAGACTGAAACATCTAGGGATGTTGGTGGGGCTCTCATCCCTACTCCTGATGGAGGAAGGTTCAGAATTCAAAGGACAGAAGCAGCTACCTAAGAAAGTGTGTTAAAGATTCTGGGGTCAGAGCTTCAATGGTTTTTCAGGGGTCATAGGGAGAAGACGAGACAGAGCCATCTCAGGATTGGAGGAGGGCAAAAGTTGCCTGGCATCTTATAAAGGTTAGAGTCTGTAGGTGCCAATACACTTGACTTCTCTTTCTGAGAGTACCAAGAACATGACATTATGAGGGTGTTTGGGGAGTCTGGGGAGAGCCAATAATCACTCAGAGCCCACGTGGCTCCATGCCACACCACAGGTCATGCTCAAAGGGAGAACACCCAGGCCACTCAGTGGTCAGAGGAGATGAACAATCTTTCAAAGAAGTTGTTCTAACTATAAACAACCACATGGAAACGTATACCAGCTTCCGAGTAGTGAGAGGAGAGCCTATGGAAACAGCTTGCCCTCAGGATGATGGGCAAAGATGGCGGAGGATGGGAGCAGTCAATGTTGGAGGGACCAGGGGAGCACAGGCAACTCACCCACCTTGGGTGGTCCAACTGGTTCTGGATTTCAATTTGGAATTCTGCAAGGAAAGTGATTAAAAGGTCCATCCCCTTTGACCCACATTCCATTCCTGTGCAGATACTCCCAAGGGAGTCCAGGGCACAAACAAAAGTCTGATACAATGGAACCTCCTTGAGAGTGGCCATTGTTCATCCTTCTCATCTCCACTGCTTAGCATCCCCATGCGCACCCAGGAAGCTTTGAGACAAATGCCTGTTAACTGATTGATTGAATATGTACCCAAATCATCAAAGTGACCCTCTTTGTTGCAGTAAATCATTGGAAGTAAAACGGATGGATGCCCATCTATTGGAAGAGTACGTAAAAGAAACAATAGAATGGAATATTCATGGTTAGTAGAAAGAGATACATATGAGAAATGTCAGGAGGTTTGGAGAAACCAATTTAGCCAAATTAACAACAGAATGATGAGCAAAGACAAAAGCCCACTAACTCTGAGTAACGGGGGAGTCCACACTCACAGGGTGTCCAGCCATCGCAAGACCCCCGCTGGCCTCCATGGCAGGGATGTGGCTAGAGAGAGCCCCTACGCATCAGGTGACTTGGCTTCATTGTTTCTTCTGTCTCCAGGGAGGGCTCAGAGGATGAAATGGTTTGGAGGTCAAGATAAAAAGTTGCGGAGAAAGAGCTCACTTCACAGAAAAACCAGCTCAGACAAGACTAACCTTGCTTCCTTTTGGTGGGAGTGCTAGGTGGGAGGGATGCAGAGGAGGCAGATTACCCAGCTTCTTGCTCAAATCATGCCATTCTTGTAGAAAAGCTGTGCAGAGATGCTGGGACAATAACTCTGATTCAGAGCCCCTTCTTGGATTTGCACCGCCCCATGTTGGTCGGTCCTTTATGTTCCAAGATGGGCCAGTGTTTCTTGAGAGCTTTGAGGATCTCACTGGATCCCCTCTACTACCCTGGGAGGTTGGGGCTGTCCTCATCCCTGTTAGCGAGGATTTGTCTAAAAGGACAGGTGTCAGGCTCATCAGATGGGCCAGACGGGCCAAAGCTGGCCAAGCCAGAATCCAGAAAGGTCCAGGTGAGCCATACCATGGAATGGAATCCCCTGGAAGGGATGGAATGTTTAAAAGGAATTTTATTAGTGCTCAGAGGTGAGGGAGGTACACCTGCAGAGATGCTTATCCGAAAAAGATCTAGGGGTTTTAGAGTGACTGAGCAAGCAACTGGTGGTCCAATGGCCAGAGCCCTGGAGGCAGGAAGACTTGAGTTCTGAAATCTGGTCTCAGACACTTACTAGCTATGTGATCCTGAGGGAGCCAATAGCCTTGGTCAGCCTTCATTTCCTCATCTGTGAAATGGGAATGATAATAGAACTTAAGGCCTCTTGTGAGGATCAAATGAGACATATTTGTAAAGTGCCTGACCCTAACCAATGTTTGTTTCCTTCCCCTCTTCCATCCATTTCTTCTTGACTCTTCTGACTAACCCCAGTCTTTGCATCAATGAACCAATGCCAACCAAGGCCCCTTCCCTGAGCACCAGGGCAGTCTGCCTTATATATGGGGTGGGAGTGGGAGGGGAGAATGAGAAACACCCTTCCTTGCCCTCAAGACACTCCCAGTCTAGGAAGAAAGGCAGTTAGTGTGGTCCATAGGACAGAGCCCTGGACTGGGAGGGAGGAGTTTGGACTCTACCATTTTCTACTTGTGAGACCTCCAGGAAGGGCTCCCTCTCCTTGGGCCTCTGGTCCAAGGAGGGGAGTTATCTGAGGGGGTCCCTAAAGATTAGAACAAGGCTCAGCCAGGGTTTAATCAGGGGCAGTGCTTGGGGATCAGACTGAGCTGCCCAGATGATGGCTCAGAGGAGGATCAGACCCAGAGAGGTGGGAGGGAGCTGAGATGCCACTCCTCTCACTTTACAGAGAAAGAAACTGAGGCTTATAAAGGGAAAGGGACCTTTGTCAGCTCATGGCTTCTGACTCGGAATCTGGTGCCCTGCACCTTAAGCTGAACTGCCTAAAGGGAAAGTGCTTGGAGACCAGGATGGTCAAGGAATCTTTTTTGAAAGAGACGGCCTTGAAGGATAGAAAAGCAGCTGGGACCTGGAGGTGAGAGAAGGATGTGCCAGGTGTTCAGGGCAGTGGGAGCAGGGCACTAGTGTCTCCTGGAGCATACAGGGGCAGAGCATCAGGCTGGGGCCTCAGACCTGCCCCACCTAGGCTGTCCACCCCCTTCTCCCAGGACCTTCTGAGGGAGCCGGCAGAGCGCTGCCCTAGACTGTGAGCCCTCCTTGCCCTCCTTCTCCTTGGGACTGCCCCAGGGACCCATGGGAGGCCCGGCTGTGGACCAGGGGTGGGGACATGGGCATAGGCTGGGGCCTCAGCACCCTGCTCGTTAGCTGGGCTCGCTTGGGTAATCCGGCAGCCCCTCACCATTTCAGCAAACACATCGCAAGTACTTTGTAAACACGCATTCCTGAGACATGGGCTCATTGTTTTGGGGCCCTGCGTCCCATTAACATTGTATAACGATGACAGCTTGAAATCCTCTGGTCCAGCGTGAGTTCTCAGCCTCTGGTCGGCCAGTGGGTTGGCTAGCCAGCCAGGGCTCTGGGCCTGGGGAGACTAGAAAGAAGTCCTGAGGCCCCCTGCCCCCGCTTGGTGATCCTCGGGAGTTGAGAGGGAGGTCGGGTGACAGGCCTCATCCCAGAAGTGGCTGCTCTGCCCCTGGCCCAGGTTGGCCCTAAGTGTGTATCTGGGTCTGTGTGTGTGGCTGTGGTCAGGCCATTATTATTATCCATCTTCACCCGTGCAGAGTGAATTAATTTCCTGATGTAGTAAACATTTTGGGAAGGCCAGAATCTGATTCCTTCCCATCCCTCCCCCCCACTGAGATGCCTCACCCAGGGCCTGTTGTGCTCCAAAGTGGGGAGGAAGGAGATGCCCCATCCTGGGCCTGGCCCTGCCAGCTGCTGCCCACTCAGGTGTCATTGAACTAGAATCCCACCACTAAGGGCACATTCCTTTGGGTTAAGGCATTATCCTCTTTGGCTTCCCCTTGAAAATGAAGCTCTTACCTCCCCCCCATACACACAGACCCATGTGGAATGTATTAAAGTCTCCAACACATCAGGGTGAGTGTGTTTATCCAAAGAATTTCATAGAATGTCAAAGTTAGAGCCCCAGAGATCATTAAGACAGACGCATAAAGAGAAAGAACACTGAACTCTCTGTTAGAAGACATCCTGGCGTGGCCACTAATGGGAAGGCAGAGCCCAAGGACTTCCCCTCCTGCTTCTGGGCCTCAGTTTCCCCATTAGGGAAATGATGAGTTGGTACTAAATTCCAGTTTTGATGTTCTAAACCTTCCCATTTCACAAAAGAGAAGACTGAGACCCTGAGAGGGGAAGGGTCTTGCCCAGGGTCCCCTGGAGTCAGTGGCAGAGAGCCAGGTCCTAAGATAGGGGGATTCTATAACTCCCAGAGAGACTGAAAAGGTAATGAGCTGCCTGTCCCTGGGGGTCTCTCAGCAGAGCTTCCATAATCATTTTGAGGGCGGCATGGAGGGGATTCTGTCCTGATAGGTACTGGACAAACTGTTCTCTGCAAGGCTTCTTTATAGCTCCTGGGAGCCGTCTGGACCCAACCTAGTTGTCTGTGGAACCTCCCTTACCCATTCGCCTTGGGAGGGATCACTGGAGGCAGGCTGGGTCACACTAGTGGCATCCCCACCCTCAGGACAGGAAGATGGAAGAACAATCCCAGATTGGCAGGGCCACCAAGGCAGACTGGGAAGTCAGGGCTCTTAGCTCCTGGGTCAGGGCTTTCCCCCCCTCCCCACCCATGGTCGTGTGCCCTAGGGCTCTGGAGTTTCCCCAGGGGCCAAGGGGGAGAGAGAGAAAGGGTCACATTTTCCCCTTCCTCTTCCCCTCTCCCTCCCCTAGTCTTTCTTCCCTCTCTCTGAAGATGCCCACTAGCCCCCTGGTCTATCTCTAGTCTTTTGGTCTATCTCAGTCCCTTGATTTATCTCCAGCCCCTCATGCCTCACAGGGACCATATACAGTTGTACACACATCTGTCATGTTTTGTTGCTGAATGAGGGAGGGGGCAGTGGTTTGAGGGGTTGGGGCTGTTTATGCCAATTGTCCACCCAAGCTGCACATTCTTGTGGTTGTCTCCTTAACTTGGTAAAAATTTGGGAAATTTTTAAATAAAACAAAACAAAGAGAAGCATTTTCAAAGGGATTTCAAAATCCCTGTGGCCACATCCCTCAGTGACCCAGCAAGTAGCAGAGGCCAGGAGCAGGGGGGAAACTGAGCCAGGGCAGAAGGAAGCCCCCTGTATAGCCTGCTGAGGCACTCCCTGACCCCACTGGGGATGCTGGAGCTGGGGCCCGCAGCCCTGAGGATCTAAGGGGCTCCCTGGCCAGGTTGGAGCTGGGGCCCGCAGCCCTGAAGGTCTGGGTTCTAGAAGGGTAGGACCTCCTTGAGGTCTGAATCCAGCCCTGAGAGCAAGGATCTTGGTCAGTCTTCTCCAACACCTCCCCCAGGTGCGCAGCTCTTCCTTCTGCCAGACAGGATTCAGGGTTTAGCATGGTGCCTAATGCAAACTTGTTGCCGAGTTGACCTTAATGATAATCAACCCATTGGCTATGGAGGACTGTATGGTGGGAATGATACTTGCTGATTTAGGTGAAGAAGAGGAGGGAGGGGAGGAGGAAGAGGAGCAGGAGCAGGATATTTTGGGGGTGCTCTGAGTAAGGCTCCCAGAGGCAGCCTAAGATCCAGCAGTGGGGTCTCGGAACTCAGCGTTGGAGGCCCCTCAGAGATCACTGCCTGTGTCTGCCAGGTCCCTGAAGCCAGGACGGTGAAAAGGCCCATCACAAACAGTCTGGGATAGATGGCCGCTGCCCAGGGACTCCCTGCCTCCTGACTTGGCCCCACTCACAGCCCCCCAGGTTTTCTGGAGAGACACAAAAGCCCATGATAGTATAATTCAATCCAACATTGTCCCAGGCCCTGGAAAAGGTAAAGACATGAAATGGAAACAGTCGTCGCCCCAAAGAACTTACATTCTTTGGAGCCGGGACCCAGCACATTTGCCTCTTCTGGGCTGCCTCAGGCTTTGGCTCTTCATGCCCTGTAGCTCCTAAGGACTGAGTCCTGCCCTGCCACTGACTCGGATCCTTTTGGGTGGGAGCTGGGCCTCCATTTTCCCATCTATGAAATGAGAAGTGGATGAGAACATCTCTCATCTGTTCCCCACTGAACCTGGGAGTCTCCCTATCCCCCAAGTCTCACTGAGGCCAGGAGGCCAAGGGCCCACGCTGTTCATGAGGGATGGACAGGTGAAAGGGCCACTCCTGGGCCTGGGGCATGCAGCTCCCCTTCCCCTCTGTGGGGAGGAGGGGTGAGGTTTTAGGTCAGCACCCTCCGACCAGGCTGCTGAGACACTGCAAAGAAGGAGCAGGTCCGTGCCAGGCAGGGGCAGCCAGGGGTGTCAGACAAATCACAGGCTTGGAACAAGTTGTCTCAATTTCCCCAACAATCACAAATGCAGCGGGAGAGAGATCAACTGCTCTTTGACTTAGCCCCTAATGGGGTGAGCCTGCCCCCCCCAAGGGCCAGAGGGCACCTTGTCCTGGGTCCATCCGGCTTCCACCCAGCTGGCCGCTGCTGGGTGGCACCCTTCCCCCATGCGGTGACCCAGTAACCCCACTTTGTGCTGCTGGGCTTTGCCCGGGGGTGTGGCTTAGCTCAAGCTGGCAGAAGTGGAGGCGGGGCAGAGCTCACACACACACACACACACACACACACACACACACATACACACACACATACACACACACCACAACAACAACAATGGTAGCCCTGTCCATGGCTGAGATCCTCCATTCCACCAAAATCCCAAAACTATAGACCCTCAGGGGTGGCTTCTAATCCAAAACATATGTAGGAAGCGGCCCCTTCCCTTGTGGGACAGCACTCATACTTAGGTCACTTTCCCCAAAATTCAGGAGATGAAATCCAACCACAGGAAAAGCTAGGACCACAAATGGAACCAGTGGCTCTGAAACCATGGGGCAAATTGATTCTTCCTGGTATCACTGAGACCTGACAGGAAGAAACCTGCCTGCCTGGGCTAGGACTGAATAAGAAGTCTCCTTCTAAAGAATTAGAACAGGTGAAAAATAAAGGAAGTGGAGGTCACATTGTCTCATGTGAGGAAATCCGGGAACCAGAGGGAAAAACATGGCGGAGAACAGTGGGGAGATGGTGGAATGAAAGAGAAAGAAGGTATACTGCAGACCACTGGGACAGAAGGAGGTAACTGCTGAGGATTCAGGAAACAGAGCACAAGCCAGCCAGAGAGAGGCGCCATGGCTTTGCACCTGTTTGACACATGGTGAAGGTGAGTCCTAGAGCTCTTACTGAGCATTCTGGCACCTGATGGAATGAATCAAAAGCAGAGGGGAGTGGGAAGGGCATGTGCTTCCCTTCCTCTCCAGGTCATCCCTAAGGTACTCCCTGAGCCTGGAGCCCCTCTGCTGGTATGTCCCCTCACCCCTGCTTTACATGTAGGAAATCTTCCATTTGGCTTTTCCACCCTTCCATAACCGGCCTCCTCCTTACCTTGCCAGTCTTTTTACATCCATGTACTTTCCCTGACCTCCTGGCCGTTACATGAACAAGACACTGTCTTCTGTCTCCAGACATTTTCTCTCACTGTGTCCAAAGCCTGAAACGGCCTCCCTAATCATTTCTGCCTTCTTGCTGCCCTGGCTTCCTTTAAGTCCCAGCTAAGTAAGATCCAGAGCTCCACCTGATGCCTGGCTTACAGGAGACAATCAATGCTTGGCTCGGTTTGCCTCGACTAGACTAAGGGTGCTCCCATGGAACCAAACTCCAGGGGTTCCATGGCACTTTCATCCTACAAGGCTGACATCTCAGGGAGCACAAGCTCCCACACAGAGTTAGAGGAAGAATCTGACCTGCACCCCTAGGCTTGGGTCCCCCTCAGTGGCCTGCAGTTTGACCGTGACTCAATCGTGAATTGGGGCTGTGGAGGGGGGCTCGGGAGCCCTCTTACTTGCTGCCTCCACAGCCCCTGCCTGCTGGCCCCTCTAGCGAGGGGAAAGGGGGGCTCGGCTAGGCCCGGCATGTGCTCCTGCTGCTGGCCTGTCAGGGCAGAGAGGTCCGGGGTAAACAAACATTACCCTGTTTTCCGAGCATGCTCTGTAATTTGGGGCTGGGGTTAGCGCTCTGTGCGTCAGGTGGGGCCAAGCCCTTATAATTACAGCCAGTTTGTGCCTGCCTCTCCCTTATTCTGCCAGGCTTGGCTCCCACAGGCCCACAGGCCAGGACCAGACTCGATTCCACAGCCCCCAGCAACCCGGCTCTGCTGGGGTTAGCAATAGACGCCTTGGCTCTCCCACTCCCCTGGCCAGGTGCTGGGCACTGGTCTCCTGGCTGCGCTGCTCACCTGGACCTTACCTGGCCAGCCTCTGCCCCTCCCCCACACACACAGCATAAGAAACTATGAGCAAAGGCCTGGAGGTGGGAAAGCCTTGGTCCCCTGAGGACATCACTCAGTGGTCCACTCTGACCAGAAGGAAAGATGAAGAGGAAAGAAGACTGTGGGATGAAAGAGTGGGGTGGTGAGCCCAGCTGTCCTCCTGGGCCTTGTGGGCCTTGGTCAGGTGTGGGGGAAATGCCACTCAAATTCTCCTGGGAGGTGAACACTGAAGGCTGTCTCCCTTCCATCTCACATATGTAGAAACTGAGGCTCAGAGTCCAAGCGCTATCCTTGTGGTCATGTAGCGGCTGGTCATCATCAGAGGTGAAATTTGAGCCCAGGTTTTCCTCTGGGGCCAGCTCTCCACTCATGACATCACATTGCCTTTCAAAGGAAAGGCCTTGAATGCCAGGCTGAGGGGCTTGGATAGCCTTTTTCAGGCAATCAACATTTATCAAGCACCAACTGTGTCCTAGGTGATTAGGTGGCTCAGTAGATAGAGCTCCAGGCAAGAAGTCAGAAAGACTTGAGTTCAAATGTGGCCTCAAGACACACTAGCTGCATGAGTCTGGGCAAGTTTGCCTCAGATCCTCATCTGCAAAATGGGCTGGAGAAGGACACAACGCCCTCCGGTATCTACCAAGGAAACCCTGATGAGGAGGCAAAGAGCTGGACACTCTCAAAATGGCTGAACACCATGTACCAGGCCCTGTGTCGAGGACAGAGGTCACAGAAAGGGATTAATGATCTGATCAGGGAGATGCAGAGCGAGTGACGGACAGCCAGGGTCCAGCTGTGGCCCTCTGCCAGGCTGGTGGGCAGATGCTGGCATGCCCAAAATGCGTGGGGAACCAGGTAGCAGCAGAGGCACTACTCCTGGGGCAAGTAGGTGAAGAGGGGCACGGGAGAGTGTGGCCCCAACAAGGGATGCGCTCTGTGCCTTCAGGATACTCAGCCTCACACCCTCACACATGCTTACATATGCACACTCAGATACCCCCTCACATACACACTTTCACACACTGATACACACCAATTCACACTCACTCACAAATGCTTACACAACCATATATACACACACACTCAAATACACACATTGACCCTCACAAACTTACATTCACTCCCATACACACTCTCACTTACAAACACATCCACTTACACACACACATATACACACAATGACACTCATGTACATGCACACACACACACATACACAGTCACACACTTAAACATGCTCCACACACATACCCCACTCATAGAGATCAGCTTGTTGGGTCGATCATAGACCAGAAGCTTGGGACCTTCTGAGAGAGTTGGGACAGACAGTTAGGGGTGGGGAGAGGCCTCTGGGAGCAGGTGCCCCTGAATCTGACCTTAGAGAGTTGGCAGGGGCAGGTGAGGAGGCAGTGTGGGGGGCCTTGCCCAGGACTCTGCTGTCAGCCCTATTTTCACTGAACCCACCAGGCTGCCTCATGTCGCAACCTTTTTAGGACATGTCATACCATGAGTGCCTCAGGAGAGGCCTTGGGGGCCATGTCCCCGTTGCCTCTCTGACAAGTGATTATCAGGTCTCTGCTGGACTCCCTCTAGGGATGGGGAGTTCACCACCTCCCAAGGTAGCCTCTTCCCCACTAGGACAACTGTCATTGCCAGGAAGCATCCTCCCAGCAGATTAACATTTCTTCCACAAGACAGGCCTTGAGCACAACTCTCAGGTGCTCTATCCCCCATTTTTCTCCAGGCTAGATGCTTCTAGTTTCTTCCTAATCTGCCCAGACCTCACTATCTGGACTCTGGACAGTGTGAGAGTCACTCAGGCTGGACCACCCCCCACAAAGTGGACACTGGTCAGCTCTCTGAACTCCCCCCCTGACCTTGGAAGGAAGGCAGTGCCCAGAATGTCCAAAGTCTCCAGGTACCCAGGGCTGGGCCAGGGGGGTGCCCTCATTGATGGTGACATTCCCTCTGTTCCCTGAGTCAGGAGCCTGGGGAAAGCCGGGAACAGAGTGGATTTTATGAGGCCAAATGGAAGGTCTGTGATCCAATGTTTTTTAAAAGCCAAGTTAATCTGGTAGACAGGTTGCCCCAAGCCAGGGGTGTGGTGCAGACAGTGGTGGCAGGCGGAGCAGGAACATGGCTTCCCTGGCACCACAGCACCCTGCTTCTTTTACGAGGACTGGAAACCCCAGCCCTAGCCCCAACCAAGACTTCCAGACCGGCTGAAGGTGCTGACTTTATGGTGCTCCCTTATTCAGTGAGGTACCCCAAGAGACCTGTATGTCTCAGGCCTCTGGAACCCTAGAAATAGCCCAGGACCAGTACCAATGGGGGGGCAACCTCTGGGAGTATTTCCCCACACCAACAGAACAAGCTTGATGGGCCTCAGGGTCCAAGCACATGCTGCCTTCCAGGAGAGCCCCTGAGCACTCAGGACAGGCTCCAGGGAAAACTCAGAGGCTTCTGGCCCCTAAGGGACTGCCTGGATCCTGGGGAAACGGACTTGGAGCCCGAAGGGAGTGAGTGACCGTTGGTCCATGCACCCTGTGCTACAGATGGGTAAAGAGAGTCCCAAGGAGGGGATAAAGTGGCAAAGCAGGGCAAGAGGTGGGGAAGAGAGGCTGAGAGCCCAGTACTCCTATGGTTCACGACCTCCCACAGTCCACAGAGCACAACCAGGTCCAGAACAGCACAACTAAGGTTTCTGGCTGGAGCCTAGACATCAGTGTGACTGATGTCCACACTGGTTAGAGACTCAGGAGTTTACTGTGGGAGGAGCACAAGGAACAGTCACTGGCTGCTGTGGTGAAATGAGGGCCTGACCTAGAGACATGAGGCCTGGGTTCAAATCCTGCCCCTGCTATTTACTGCCGTGATGACCTTGGCCAAGTCATTCATCTCCCCAGGCCTTAAGTGGAGAAGGGGACCAGATTGTCTCCCTGGTCCCTTCTTGCTCCGAATCCGCAATCCCCAGGCATGACCCTAAGAGAAAAGAAATCTGGGAGGCGTGGGGGACGTTGGGAGAGGGGAGAGATAAGAGCTGGCCTCAAGCTTCTAAAGGGTTGGTCCAGAGAATGAACAAATGGTCTGCGTGGTCCCCAGGGTCAGAACCAGAAGCCAGACCGATTCAGCCTTCATCCTGTGGAAACCTTTCCCAGAGTGTAGAGGCCTCTCTCCCCACATGCTTCCACACATCACAGGTGTCCTCACGCAGGACCAGGTCGGACGGGTGCCTAGTGAGTACACAGGCCAGCCTGGTGATGAGGCTGCTCCTTGGGCCCGGGCACGACCTGGCGGAGGCTGGCCCCATGTTCCAGAACCAGGAGTGGCCTCCACAGCACTTCCTATGGCAGCTCCCAAGTGTCTTTCTGCCCATGTGATGGATGATCCAACTGAGGCTCAGATAGATGAGCCACGTGATGCTAGTCACAGCACTGTGGGTGCTTGAGGCTTGTTTCCAGCCTGGCTCCAAGCCCACCTGAGCCTGGATGTTTCTAGGAAAAGGCCCAGTCCAAAGCCCATACCTGGAGAGAAGGTGGGGTTTGGCGGCAGCTGCTTTATCCCGTTATCTCTGTTTGGGCAATCATGCCTTCTATCTGGTGGATGCCAGGAAAGAGGGGGAGGGGCTCCCAGAGGGCTCCCTAGTCTGGGAATGAGGACCTCACCCTCTGCCTGGAAGCCACAGGACCATGGGGGCAGCCAAGAAATGTCTGCCAGGATCCTGCACGTGGCCAGTACCAGGTCAGCCCAAGGGCCACAGGGCCGGGCTTGGAGGGACTCGGGAACCCTGAGTAAGCCTAGTGTTGGTGGAAAAGCAATGACCCTGGAGCGCAAAGGCCTGGGTTTGAGTGCCGGTTCAGTTCTGTTGCTTGCTTCTCTGTGATGTCTCACTCCACCAATCTAGGTTCCCATCTCCTGCCAGCTTAAACATCCTGTGAAAACTCGGACCCTTTCTAGGTCTCAGTTTTCCCATCTGTGGGGTTTGGCTAAGGATGGTCTCTACCGGTCTCTGATTTGGCACCTTCTCCAAACCCACAGGTGACAGAGGACAGAGAGGATCCAAATACCATCTCTGGGAGGGACCTAGCTGTGCTAGTCAACAGGAGCGACTTTGACCTGGGGGTACAGGGGAGACCCTGTTGCTGAGTGCCTGGATCTTCTCTTGGCAGGATCACACAAGCTCTGGGGTGCTCAAACACCTGCTGCCTCTATGTTCCTGCTTGGGGAACACGGTATCCCATCAATGCATTTCCTAAGTCAGCCCATGAGGAGAGCCTGGCCTTCTGAATGTCACTGCTCACCTCCATTTTCTTGGAGCACAGCGACTGTAGCCTGACCCAGGGTGAGCCCTGCTCCTGGCCTGCCTTATCTGTCATCCCTGGCACTCCCCTGGGCACGGATATTCCTAGAGAAAGCTTTGATTGGAATCATTTCTGCCTTACGCCCCTGCTGAGGCCAGAATCACACATGTGTCCCCCTTCTCGGTTGCATTTGGAAGGCCCCTGGTCAACAGAGGGAATGAATGAATGAATTCCGTGAGCGTGCTCCAAGGCCTGGCCTGGGACTGCAAGGACAGGGCATGTTTGAACATAGTGCCAGAACGCAATGATGTGGTTTGGATTTGGAATGTCCTCAGTTCTAATCCTGCCTCCAACATGTTGTAACCCTGGGCAAGTCACTTACTCTCCAAGCCTAGGTTTCCTCATCTGTAAAATGAGGGTCACAGCGCTGTTCGTCTCTGCCTTGGTAGGCTGTGAGGCCAGAACTTTGTAAAACTGACAGGTTTGAGTAGACAGAGCTAAAAACCTTCTAGACTCTCAAAATAGAAGCTCTGATGGGGGGAATTTCAGGTACAGTGGCATGCAGTTTTCTGGGCCTTGGGGAGACTGTGTGGGATCCTTCAGATCATGTGAGGCAAATGCCCCATTCATCCTCAGGTGGGCAGACACAAAGCCCAGACCAGATGCAAGCACACGTCCCCATAGTACCTCCAGGCAGGAAGGCTAGGAGCAGGATGGTCAGCCCAGAGAAGGGTGTCTGGAGGCAGAAAGTGGTCCAAGGGTTTGAGAATCTGCTGAAAGAAATGGCAGGGTGTGACCCGAGAAGGCTCAGAGGGTCATAGTGACTGTCCATGAAGGGTGACATCAGCCTATCTCTACTTGCAGAACCAGCACTAAGGAGCTCAAGGACAATGCCCAAGAGGCAGGTAAGGGCTGGATAGCAGGAGGCACTTCCCCTAAGGGGGATATGCAGCATCCAGAGGTGGCTAACTCAGACTCAGGGTGAAAGAGTTAGATCGGGTAGAGAGGAAGGAAGAAAAGCCTGGAGGTGGTCTGGGCATGAGTGCAGAGACTCTGCAGAGGCATTCAGACCATGGACAGCCATAGGGAGCTGCAACAAGCTCTGGGAGAGGGAGCGGCAGCAGCCAGGTCTACTGAGCAGGGTAGAAGGGGGCAGACTCAAAGTCTGGTTGACCCCACAGGTTGATCTGCACAGACTCACTCCTTTAGGGGATCAGAAATCTGACTAAATCATGGCTGATTTATGTGGCAGACAACTGACCAGATGCAGTCCCAAATGCTGGGGAATGGGGATGGGGGCGTAGCTTAGATCTAGGCCATGCCAGCCTTACTTCTGGCCAGCTCACGAAGGCCCTGGCCCACCAAGGCCAGAGCTGATGGCCCTGTGAGCTAAAGCAAGTGGGAGGGAGATCCAGGCGCGGGGGTCTGGCCTTCTAAAACTTGGAAAGGTAGCAAGTCACTGACTGGAAGTGACCTGTGGAGCTCTTACCCACCTTGCTCCAGACTGACCTCCTCCCCAAGGGACTAGTGCTTCCCCCCCCACCCCCAAATATACACATGTACATACACACACACACTCACGCACACACACAATACACATGAACACACAAACACACACTCACATATGCACACACAAACACACTCACAAACACATCCACACAAATACACATATACACATACATGCATGCACCCACACACATACACACAAACATATGCACACATACTCACACACACAAACACACACACCATCCCACTCATTCCACTGACTTAGATACAGGCAGGGGACTCAGCCCATGGCCTCCTTGGGTTTGTCCACCCGAGTCCACCCAGGACTCTCCTCTCTTGGACCCTGGGCTCTGATGCCATCCCAGAGGTTGGGTTGGGAGGGGCTGTGGTCATTCTGTGTGGTCAGAGGAGGGTCTCAAACTCCCCTGGACTCCCACAGCCCTGTCCCTCAGGACTTTCTTCTAGCCTGTACGTCACATCATTCTGCAGTGCGTCTAACAGGACAGTCCCTGATTGCCAGTGAAATCCCCTATTTCCAGCTCATGGGGGCCTTTGGTGCCTGGAAAACAGAGAATCATTCTGTGAGCCCCCATCGGCAGCCCCATGAGAACCTGCTGTACTAGCACAATTTCGCATCCCACAGTGAAGGGGAGCAGGTGACGGTATCGTCCTTTCCCCTTCTCTACCTCAGAGGGCCCCAGCCCCAGGCCCTATCAGCAGGACCCCAAAACAAATATACCCAGTTAGATGCTGAATCAGAACCAGATGTGAGGAAAGGGGAGGGAGACCCGATATTGCCCCCGCTGGCCCTGGTCCTTGGAAGCCACCTGGAGCCTGTCCCCCAGTCTCCTCATACACTGGCCACAGGGCTCTGAGAATCTCCCAAAGAAAACACCCCCCACGCACACCATCACACACGGACACACGTAGACACACATACACAACTCTCAGAATGAGTTTAGGACAATATTTGTTGAGCCAGAGTCCCCACGATCTCCACTGGGCATCCCTTCTCTAGCCAAGTTGTCTGCAGAGGGCTGGGGGCAGAGGATGGGGCCGTTTCACTCCTCTTGGGCTCTCCCCTCCAATTGGCCCAGCCTGGGGTGGGGGGGAACCCTCACCTATATGCATGACATGTGGCCAGGTCTGCATATCACCCCCTCCACAAACAGTGGAGACCCTCTCAGGCAAGGCCCTCACCGATGATGTGAAGGCATCCCTTTCTAGACCAGGACCGAGATGCCCTGCCCACTGAAGTTCTGGAGACACTGGAAAAGGTCAGCTGAGGTCTGCCCAGACAGGTGCCCCTTGCTCCACTGACAGGAATTCCACCATTATGGCGTCATTCCCTGGAGCTTGTCGAGTCTTCCTTAAAGGAAAATACCTTTTGGGTGTAAAGGAAAATAAAAGAAAATACTCCGGGGAGAGGGAGCCCCTTCAACCCTCCCTCAGCCCCTGGGACCTGTGGCTCTGGTTCAGTTCACTTTCTGACACTGAGAAGGATCTCAGGGTGAATGAGGCCTGACTGGCACCATTGGGTGGGGAAGAAGAGAGCCTAGGCCTCAGGGACCTTGAGGGATTCTCAGTGACAAGGCTATCTGTGTCAGGGACCCCTCAAGGCAGGACTTCAATCTAGGCAGACATGGCTTCCTGATGCTGACCTGTAGGGCATGTTATTAAAGAGGACATTGGAGGGGTTGGCAGCCATGCTCAGGCTTCGGCCACACCTTCTATTCACAGGATTGTCACACGGAGGAATCTTTCCAGAAGTCAGCACTCTGTATACCCACCCAGCTTAATGCCCAGTGCCCCTTCCCCTGGGCCTGCGGAACCCACAGCCATTCAGTTCCTGAACTGAGTGGGTCTGCTCCTTCCTCTGCTTTGCATCCACTTGGGCAGAAGCCAGAGTGGGTCCCTGGGCAGGGAAAGGTGCCCCGGGCTGAGTGACAGGCTCAGATGAGGTCAGAGCTGTAGCGCGCTTAGCACAGTATCCAGCAAACAGGAGGGGCTTAATAAATGCTTGTTCCCTTCTCTGGCCTCCCCGAGCAGGACTTAAGGTCTGACACACTCACCTCTGACACCTGGGCAGTTCTGTGACCTTGAACAAGCTCCCAACTGCCCTCAGCCTCTGTTTCCCCATGTGTAAAATGAAGGGGCACCTAGACCATCTAACTAGAAGATCTATGAAATTCAAAAGAAACAGAGGAGGTTTGACCCTGGGCCTTGGTTTCCCCCTCTGACTGCTGTGATCTGTTCCAGCTCTGGTATCATGTGACTGTAAGGGGCCTCAGTTACCAGGGGGTAGCTCCTCTGATGGGGAGGGCCAAGGTGGAGAGAATCAGCAGGCAGGAAATTAGCTGCCCAGAGAGGAAAAGAAGTTCAAAGTTCTCAGTTGGCCCAGCCCAGCCTAGCCTAGCCCTGCACCCAGACTGACCAGGATCAGCCCAGCCCAGCTTGACCAGGCCCAGATCAGACCAGCCCAGCCCTTACCAGCCCAGCCTGACCAGGCCCAGCCTTGACCAACTTGACCAGGCCCAGACCAGCCTGACCAGGCCCAGCCCTGCCCAGCCCTGCCTGCCCAGGCCCAGCCCCTTCCCCTTGCCTTTTTCCTTTTCCTCCAGGAGGAAAGTGCTTCAAATTTCCTTCTCCTTCCTAACTGTGCCTGGTGCCTGGATGCTCCGCTCCTGCCTCTTCTGCCTCCTTCAAGGCCCAGCCTGGGGAGCTTTTCCATGATTTCCCATGCACTTCTAGCAGCTTTCCACCACCCTGCCTGGATCTTCTCTGTCCACTCTCAAGATCCCCTGCCAAATCGGCTGTTCTTTGAGGGCAGAGACTGACTTGCACTTCTTGTATTCCTCGTGTTTGACATGGGGCCTGGCACATTGTAGGTGCTTAATCAATGCTTGAAGGGGTTAGGATGGGGTTTTGGTGGAAGGGGCCTTGGCTCAAGACCCCAAGGCCCTGGGTGGGAATGTTGGCTCTTCTACTCCAAACTGTGTGCCCTTGGACAAAGCATCCCACCTCTCTGGGCTTCAGTTGCCAAACCTCTAAAACAAGTGGGTCAGACCAGGTGACCTTGGAGGGCAATGGCTGACCCCTCCCCCTGGACCATGCCACCAACCTGTGGCCATGCCTGAAATCCCCCATCAAAGCTTCCTGTCTGGGTTCAGGAATGCCCTGCCCTGGGCTGCTTACTAGCACTCTGGGCCCAGGGGGGCCCTATGGGAAGCCCCTCAGCTCAATTCCAAGGATGGGGGGCAGCAATGGGCTCCACCAGGCTCTGCTCAGGCCTGGCTTTTCTAAGGCCTGTGGTAGAGCAGGGAGAGGAGGGAAGTGACCTCTGGAAGCCCCTCAAGATCCTCCCCAGACCTGCCTGCACCCAGGTCTATGGCTCTGGATCGATTGGCCAGATCAGAGGGAGACATAAGGGAGGACCAGCTGTCTCAACCCTAAAGCTGGCACTGGCTCACTTTCCCGCTGGGTGGTACTAAGGCTGCTGCCCTGGCCAGAGCCAGATAGGCCAGAGCCATTCCTTGCAGATCTACACATCCATAGGTATGCATTCACACACACAAACACACACACACACGAACATGCATGCACACCATTCTAGGTCCCTTCTACAGATAGTCACTGGGACCCCACACTGTGCTGGGCACAGGAGGGGGCAGAAGAAGAGTGAGGTCATAGAAAAAGACCCAAGTGGAACTGGGAGGCAGGAAAGGTGGGCCCGAGCATGTGACCTCCAGGCCTCAGTTTCCTCTTCTGTAACATGGAGATCAGAGTAACAGTAGAGAGAAGAGCTTTCCTTGGAGGTGGACGCCAGGGGTCAAGGCCTGCCTCCACAGCTTTTTGTGGGACCCTCTCAAAGCCTCAGTGCCCTCGGTTGGTAAATGAGCTTGGGCCTATGTCCTGTGATGCCCCTTCTGACCCCAAGCTGATCAGATCAGAAGGCACCTATGCCAGTCCCCAGGGCTCTCACCATAGCCTGGTTTGGGAGAGGACAGTGATCTCCACAGAACAGGAGGTGTCTGAGGGGAACCTTGGGGAGCAGGGACTCCAGCCCTTCATGTCAGCAGAGGGGGCTGGGGGCTAGGAGAGAGCAGGGTGGGAGGCTGGGAGTTAGCAGGGAGGAGCTTGGTGGGAGCAGGGTGGGGGACTGGGGACTGGGGGCTGGGTGAGAGCAGGGTAGGGGGGGCTGGGTGGGAGTGAGGTGGGGAAGTAGGTACAACAGGAGCAAAACCTTGAGGTGGGAGAGATATCTGCATGAATAAGGCCCCCAGAGATGCCTTCCACAAGCAGAAAGGAGCCCTGGAAACCCTCGGGTGACCCCTGAGGAAGGGAATGAGCTGGGGCCACTCAGTTCTCAGAACTGAGGCAGAGGCTGAGAATGGTTTCCAGGGGGAGGGAGAGCCTGCAGGCAGGGTCCTAGGAGGAAGCCCCTCCACCCCACAAAAAGAGAAGAATGAATGATAAAAACCAAAAATCACCCCAGTTCCTGGCTCACAAAGGCACGTGGTGGGGGTGGGGGAGCAGCAGGCACCATCTCCCTCCACCATCCCACCTCAGAATTTCCCTGGCTTCCTGGGAAGCCCACCCTGATCGCTGGCCTGCAGCTGATTCAGCTCAACCTACCTGGGGCTACTTTATGCGCATATGTGAGGTCTCCCTCCTGAGAAAAGGGACTGACTTTTGCCTTTTTTGTGGCCTGGGTGCTTAGCACAGACTTGTATACAGTAGGGACTGAATAAATGCTTCCTGACTTGACTTGATTTGAAGAAAAGTGTGGAGGGGGCAGGAGGACAGGTGAAGGACCAAAGGGCGGTCTGCTGCTCAAAAAACCTCCAAACAAAACCAAGAGGTAGGTGAGGGCAACCTTCTCAAGCCCCTCTATGGCAGGAGAGCCCAGGGGTTAGACTCCAAGGAAGCTCACAGCCATGGAATGTCTCCTTGGGCTGAATGTGGTGCTGACCCACCATATCTCCCAAGTCAGTCATCCCAGCCCAGGAAGGGGGAGGAGAGTCCCAGGGCCACAGATGACCTCCAGAAAAGCCAGCTCAGTGCTGGCCAAAGGGCTTCAGAGCCTGTTGAGAAGCCTGTTGAGAAGCTGGGCAATGCCCAGAGGCAGGTAAACAAGAGGTCACAGCCCTGGAGCTCCTGATGCATGAGGAGCTGCCGAGGAGCTGGGTACATCAGTCCCAGGAGGAGTAAATTCAGGACTGCGGTGGGCAGGCAGGCTGTATGAACTTCCACAATGCTCCCCTTATGATTCTGGGCACTCTTGGGATTGTTATTGGCCATTTGGGACTGAAGGAACCCGAGACAAGTAGAGAGACCCACCCCTGGCCACGTGGCTTTTAAGTGTCAGGGGCAAGGTTTGCATTCAGGTCCTCCTGGCTCGAAGGCTAGCACTGCCCACTGCTCCACACTCCCCTTCTGCTCACTGAGTGAGCATCTGGGGAAAAGTTGCCCTTTTCAGGTTTTGCTTGAACAAGATGGCGGCCTAACCCCATGGCATGGGACAGGGGCATGTGGAGGCTAGGAGTAATGGGAAAAGAAGGCAGAGAGGTGAGAGATGGGACAGGGGAGAGACACCCAGAGTCAAAACACAATTTCATAGAAAGAGCCATGGCCAGAGGGACAGGAAACTCTGCCCTGACTTTTCTCCGGTTCTGTAGCAGCCCCTCCTAGCTCTAGCATCGCATGACCTGGGGTCTGAGGGCCCTCCCACATCCAACATTTTGTGATTCATTCATTCACACAGTCAGTGTGGTCCCAGATAGTGCCTTGACTGAGCCAGGAGAAGCCAAGAGGGCAGCTCATCCCTGGGAGAAGAGCAGGTAGGTGCCCAACTCAACCTCTTGCCCCCCCCAAATAGCCACAGTTTGTTTCTCTAGCTCATTTCTTCTAGAAGACCCCAGGGCAGCTCAGCCCATGGTTTCATCCACTGTGGCACTGACCGCATCCTGCCCATAAGAAGACCCCAATATTTCTTCTCTTTCCTGAGACTAGAAGAAGCTAGAATATAGGCCATTCCTGCCCCCACTCTGAGGGTTGACTAGTTCATCCCTTACCTTCATCCTGGGAGAAGGAAGTGTGGGCTGGGGGAGGGAGGAGGGGCCCAACTGAAGATGGGGTCACTGTGGGGTTTGGTTCATGTTCGGAGTACAGAACACCAGAAGGAAACATGGGGATGTGTCCTTAGGCCACGGGAAGCCGTGGGCAGTAGGGGGTTGCAGGTTTCCCTTCAACTGTCTGGGAATATCTGAGTTAGGGAGTCTTCAGCAGTGCCCACCCTGACTGAAACCAGAAAGGCAGGAAGGAATGGCCAGGGGAGAAGGAGCATTAACTCATCTTCCATTCATGGGAGTGAGGGACAGCCATAAGTCCAGTGTGGTCAGCCTGAGGAAACAGGGGGTACATGGAGGAGGAGAGGCAAGGCAGTACACTGAGCCAGGGCCCCTTACTAAGGCCTCGCTCAGCTCCCAGCCCTCATCCTGGGCTGTTCTTCCTTGGAGTAACACCTCTGCTGAGAGCTTCTGGGGACAGACATTGCAAAAACAGAAGCCTTGGGTCTCAATTACCCTCTTAGACCTATCTTTGGTTCCTTCCCTTTTTAGGTGACCTTGTGAATCTTGAAGGGCAAGAGAAGGAGCCCCAGCCATCCCAGTTGGCCCCACACTAATGGCCCCAGCCTGGTGATGAGCTGGGATGAGATGAGGACCCACAGGGAGTCCGCATCATATCTAGATAGGAACCCAATGGTCAGGTCAAATGGAAGCCCAGAGTATATAGGGGAGAGTGCACCCCCAGATGCTGAGGAGAAGCATTTGTACATTTGTTCTTGCTGGGTCTTCAAAGTAGACTTCCTTGGGTAAAACCTAACTGATGCTAAGTAGTGCAATGGAAGGGCACACATCAGTGGCATCTAACAGTGCGAGAGGTGAAGGGAGACACACCAATGGGGGCTCAAGTCAAATGAGAGAAGGAATGCCTCCAAGTTCTTTGGGGTGTCCCTGGAACCCTAAAGGGGCCTGCTTGTCTCTGGGAGAGAAGATCCAGAACAGAATCACCCCCGACCCTGTGCTTGGGACATGGGACACAGGACACGGTGACATGGGATATGGGAATATGGGATGTGGGACACAGGACATGGGAACATGGGACATGGGACACAGGAATGGCTCTTTCAGCATTTCTTCATTCAGTCCTCCATTCTATCTCCATTACAACCCTGCTCCAGAAGGATTTCCAGGCTCTGGTGACCTCCACTCCCAAACCACCTCCACCTGAATTTGCAATTGTTCTGTATGTGGTGACTTTGTCTCCCCACAGAACATGAGCTCCCAGGACAGCCCATAAAATACCCGTAAAAAATGACTCTAAACAAATTCTAGAGCAGCAGAAGCCAAAAAATGACAGAGTGAAAGAGATTTCCAGCCCAAGATAGTCAGAAAGGCCTATCACACAGCCCAGCATGGCCCGTGCTGAGACAAGGACAGAACTGGAGCAATCCTCAAGCTACCACCAGCAGCAGCTGCGGGTCCCAGATTCTTCAACTCACAAATGCCAAAGACAGCTTCAAAGGTCAGTGAGAAAGCTCTTTTCACTTGGGTGAGAAGGGAATGCAGCAGTCTAGCCCCAGCCTCAGGCAGTGGCAACTTCCACTATTGGAACCCTGGTCTAAAGCCCCTTGGGGAATTGAGCAGCTGATCTGAATCTCAGCCCTGAGTGGTGGCCCTGGGGTGAGGAGGAGTGCTGGCTGACTGATGGAGCTGGTGGAAGCTCTGGAGAGGTAATCCTACTCACAGACCAGAGCACAGGCCAGGAGAAGAATAAACTCCTCTCCCTTCACTGTGCCACCTTGGAGGAACTGAGAACTTACAGGTCCCCAGAGTATACCCTCCCCTTGACAAAGAACTCAAAAATCAAGTAAATGACTGAGGAAATGCCCAAAAAAGGGGGAAAAAAGACTATAGAAGGTTACTTTCTTGGTGAAAAGGTATCTTCTTCCATCCTTTCAGATGAGGAAGAACAAAGTATACCACCAAAGGAAGACATAAAAGTCAAGGCTTCTATATCGAAAAGCTCAAAAAAAATATATGCAGTGGTCTCAGGCCATGGAAGGGCCCAAAAAGGATTTTGAAAATCAAGTACGAGAGGTAGAGGAAAAATTGGGAAGAGAAATGAGAGCAATGCAAGAAAATCGAGAAAAGCAAGTCCACAGCCTGCTAAGGGAGAACCCAAAAAATGCTGAAGAAAATAACACCTTTAAGAATAGACTAACCCAAATGGCAAAAGAGGTCCAAGAAGCCAATGAAGAGAAGAATGCTTTCAAAAGCAGAATTAGCCAAATAGAAAAGGAGGTTCAAAAGCTCACTGAAGAAAACAATTCTTTAAAAATTAAAATGGAGCAGATGGAGGCCAATGACTTTATGAGAAACCAAGAAATTACAAAACAAAACCAAAAGAATGAAAAAATAGAAGATGATGTGAAATATCTCATTGAAAAAACAACTGACCTGGAAAATAGATCCAGGTGAGGTAATTTAAAAATTATGGGACCACCTGAAAACCATGATCAAAAAAAAAGCCTAAATACCATCTTTCAAGAAATTGTCAAGGAAAACTGCCTTGATATTCTAGAATCAGAGGGCAAAATAAATATTGAAAGAATCCGCCAATCACTTCCTGAAAGAGATCTGAAAAGAAAACTCCTAGGAATATTGTAGCCAAATTCCAGAGTTCCCAGTCAAGGAGAAAATACTGCAAGTAGCCAGAAAGAAACAATTTGAGTATTGTGGAAATACAATCAGGATAATACAAGATATAGCAGCTTCTACATTAAGGGATCAAAGAGTGTGGAATATGGTATTCCAGAAGTCAAAGGAACTAGGACTAAAACCAAGAATCACCTACCCTGTAAAACCCTGTAAAAGGGAAAAAATGGTCACTCAATGAAATAAAGGACTTTCAAGCGTTCTTGATGAAGACCAGAGCTGAATAGAAAATTTGACTTTCAAACACAAGAATCAAGACAAGCATGAAAAGGTGAACAGGAAAGAGAAATCATGAGGGACTTACTAAAGCTGAATTGTTTATATTTCTGCATGGAAAGATAATATTTGTAATTCTTGAAACTTTTCTCAGTCTTTGGGTAGTTGGAGGGATTATGCACACACACACACACACACACACACACATAGACAGAGGGCACAGGGTGAGTTGAATAGGAAGGGATGATATCTAAATAAATAAAATTAAGGGGTGAGAGAAGAATATATTGGGAGGAGAAAGGGAGAAATGGAATGGGGCAAATTGTCTCTCACAAAAAAGACAAGAAAAAGCTTTTTCAATGGTGGGGAAAAGCAGGAGGTGAGAGGGAAAAAGTGAAGCTTACTCTCATCACATTTGGCTCAAGGAAGGAATAACAGGCACACTCAATTTGGTATGAAAATCTATTTTACACTACAGGAAAGTAGGGGAGAAGGGGATAAGTGGGGTGTGGGGGAATGATAGAAGGGAGGGCAAATGAGAGGAGGGGGTAATTAGAAGTAAACACTTTTGGGGAGGGACAAGGTCAAAAGAGACAATAGAATAAGTGAGGGGTAGGAAAGGATGAGGGAAATATAATCTTTTACAACATGACTATTATGGAAGTCTTTTGCAAAACTACACATATATAGCCTATATTGAATTGCTTGCCTTCTCAGTGAGGATGGGGAGAGGGGAGGAAGGGAGAGAAGCTGGAACTCAAAGTTTTAGGAACTAATGTTGAGAATTGTTTTTGCATGTAACTGGGAAATAAGAAATACAGGTAATGGGGTATAGAAATCTATCTTGCCCTACAAGAAAAGGGAAATGACGAGGATAAGGGAAGGGAGGTATGTGATAGAGGGGAGGGCAGATTGGGGAAAGGGGTAATCAGAACGCACGATATTTTGGGGTGGGAGAGGGGAGAGAAGGGGAGAAAATTTGAAACTCAAAATCTTGTGGAGATGAATGTTGAAAACTAAAAATAAATAAATTGGAAAAAAAATTAAAATAAAATTTAAAAAAAACACACATGAGTTCCCAAGGACTGTGTCACTTCTGTCTCTGAATTCCCAGCAGCAACATCAGGCAACTCAAAGGCATTGCCTAAGTTTTGGCTGAATGAGCACCATGAAGTGGGCCCAGAGTCTTCTCAGAGACATGGAGGAGGGAAGTGGCGGCATGCCTATCCAATCTGTAGGTGATGGTAAGCCAGGAGGGAAGGCTCCCAAAGGAAGGTGAGAAGCAGGCTGGAGTCCTGGGTCAAACCTAACAAGATGAAGTGAGATGAATAGGGGGTGGGAGAGAGAGAGAGAGAGACACAGAGAGAGAGACAGAGACAGAGAGACAGAGAGCCATAAAGAGATCTGAAACAAAAATGGAGACACCAAGGTACTAGCATGGAGGTAGACGGGGTATGAGAGGGACAAGGGCTCAGAGAGAGCCCAGCCTGGGCACTGCATCCTCTTCCTCTCTCTCTCCTCCCTTCCTCTCTGACCTCTCTACCAATGTCCTCTCTTCCCACTCCATCCTTTGCTCCCAAAGCTCAGAGTCCCTGAGAATCTCTCATCTGTCCACGCCCCAACCTCCCTGTTGACCCCCACCCTGGTACTCTGCCCTTCCGTGGGTTCAGTTCAGTCCAGCGGCTCTTCGCCAGGCTCTTGGGCTGGTTCATCATCTGGCTCCAGCCCCCTCAGTGTGGGCATGGGACCCTGAACATAGTCTTTGCCAAAGATATCTGTGGATTTAGCCCTACTGGTGAGGGAGGAGGGGGGAGATGCAGGGTCACAGTGGGAGAGGGCAGTAGGGCAGGGAATCAGTAAGCATTCCTTAAGCACCTATTGTATGCTGGGAGCTGTTCTCTGCCCTGGATGGAGAGACAGAGAGGGGCCAAGGGCACAGAGAGAGTTGGAGTGATAACCTTGCCCTCCCTCATTACCTTACATCCAAATGCCTCTAGGGAATTCCTGTATGTCTATTTGGCATTTGCTTGCATCTTCTATCCAGCTAGAGTGGCAGCACCTCAAGGGAAGGATTAATTTCTTCCTCCTCCTTGACTCCTCAGTTCATGGTACATGGGGCTAGGCACAGGACCTGGGGTTCAGGAGGAACTACAATCATTTTGAGGAGAAAGCCAATAACTGGGGTGACCATGAAATCTTCTGAGGATATGTGAAGGAAACCCTCCCCAAGAGAGCCCTGGGATGAACCAGGAGCTGGTGACCCCCCCTCAATGAAGTCTCCAGGCACAGCTGGGATGTCCACCTACCAGGGACAGCATCAAGGCACTGGCTCCTTACCAACACCCTTGAGCTAGACACCTAGGGCTCAACCACAGGATCTTGATGAGGAGGGTACATAAAGAGAGAACTGAGGCAGAGAAGAACATCCCCAGGCACCATGAGACAGAAAGAATCCTGAGGCTGGGACAAGTGGCAGGAAAGGTCAGGATTTCCCCCCCCACACTCTGGGGAGAGGAACAGCCCCTTCCATAGAAGGCACCTCTACTTCCAGAGTCACACTTCAGAGAGTAAGGAGGGACAGCCAGGGAAACTGAGGGAGGAGATGAACCCAAGGTCACCCAGGGGCAAGCAGGGGCAGGTCTGTTAGAACCAGGCCTTCACACCTTGGGATTCCACCTCAGTTCTCTGCAGCCCATTGGCCTCCATCTGGGCTGGTCATTTGAGTGATCAGCCTCTGAGGCATCTACACTTTATGTCCTGGGGCAAGGCGGTCCCTTTCTCTAAAGGTCAGTTCCCCAGTTTTTTAAATAGGGAAAATCAGAATTACTCTCTGCCCTTGCTTGGCCTGGGCACAGAATGACCATGTGAGTCTCAAGGAGAGGCTGGCCATGACTCAGGGGCTGGGGCCTAGCAGCCCAGGCCTTTCCATCCAAATGGGCACTGTGTCCTCAGAAGGCCGCAGGCTGATGTCCTCCCAAAAGTGCACACTCTTCCTGGGCTTGTCTTGGGGGTGTCTGGCCTCCTCATAACCCACAGCCCTGTCGGTTGCCTCTTCCATCACACCAGGTTCCTGTGACGCGGTTCTCTGCCATTAGCTCTGTAAATAAACACAAGGATTTACCAGCCAGCCTCCAAGTCACGTGGGAGTGAGCCTGGGAACACTGCTCCTGGCCCAATCTGCCCTTCCCTGCCCTGCCCTGCCCTCCACTCCAACTCCCCAGTTCAGCCCTCTGATGGCCTGTCGGGACCAGGGAACAAGGCAGCCTTGGTCCTGAGCCTGCTTGTGACAGAGGAGTCAAGGATCAGGTTTCAAAGGGATCTTTTGAGCACCATTTATTTCTCAAGATATAGGGGGTACCCTGGAACCAGGGCCACTTAGCCCTGAGCCTGCCAAGGGCCTTCCCCTGGGCCAGATGGTGGCTGGGTCCAGATGCCAGCCAGAAGGAGTCCTTATTGCCCAAAGGTGAAGGCCAGGGAGGGAGAACATGGACTGCTGCTTCCCCCAAGGCCAGGGGTTGGGCCTGGCTGGAAGGGGCAGGGGGTAGTGTTTGCACAAGTAAAGCAAAGGTCGCCCATTGGCCCAGGTACAGACGATAAGGCATCACCTCCCTCCCCCAAGTACCTCAGGGCTCACTGGCCTTTCCAGGGAGGGATGGAGGCCAGGCTGAAGGTTGATAACCTCAGAGTTCTCTCGGAGCCAGAAGCTACTCCAGCCCCCAGCCCCCAACCATGAGCTCCATACCGGGACCTCCATCCTTCCCGTGTACCAGAGTTCGGCAGCCGAGCCTCTTCTCCTCAGGGCTGCGCTGGCCCCAGGCCCATTTCCCTTTCCCTGAAGTTTTCTAGGAATTCTTTCAAGGTTTCTGAGGCCCACCCTGTCCCAACGCAGAAATTTCCAACCTCTCTTTGCCAACCGGGGAACCAGGGAGGAAGCCACCCTGGGCTGTAACCTCCAAGGCCTGGGTTCAGTCTGCACTTGACCCTGCCACTGACTCACTCCACAATGCTGAGAGTCTCAAAGTTGAAGGTAAACCTGCTCCGGACTTCCTAAGTGACCTTGGGTAAGTGCTTTTCCTTCTCTGAGCCTCAGTTTCCTTATCTGTCAGGTGGGAATGGTAATCCCCCACCCTCCTTCTAAGACTAATTAGGGTGGGGAAGGAGAAAGGGGGACTCCAGAGAGAGGGCAAAATGGATTAGAAAGGGTTTGGAGAAAATTCCCAGTCCCAGGGCCACAAAGGGATTATCCAGGAGACTGAGTTCTGTAGGTATGTGCACATGGCTCCTTTCAGAATCAGCCTGGGCTGGGCTAGCGGGCTTCAGGGGACCTTTCAACCAGATAAGACAAGCAGTAGGAGGCCATGGGGGTGGAAGGGGGAAAAACCCCTATAGGAAAGTGGGGAAACTGAGGGCCTAGCATGACACAGTCCTTAATTCAATGCCATTCAATTCAGCAGATTTGTTGGCCTGCTTCTAAGTGCCAGGCAAGACAAAACCCAACTATGTGCCTCAAGGAACTATATTCTACTGAGGCAAGAGGACACTGGAAGGATGGGGGAGGCAGGACAGGATTCCTGGAGGAAGTGGCATTTAAGCTGATTGTCTTGAGTGGTTACAGAGGGAGGGCAGTGCATTCCAGACATCAGGGACTGTGTGGGCAGAAGCATGGAGGGAGGACATGGCACTTAGGGATGAAGAGCAGCCAGAGGTCAGTGAGATCTGCCCCCTAGAGTGGACAAGAAAGGGACCCTATGGGGTGGGCTGAGCCTAGAGACCAGCTGGAGCTCCTCTGGTCAAGGTCTTCACTATGGAAGCACGTGGAGAAGGCAGTGAGTGGGAGTGGGGAGGCCAGTCAGGAGCCTGGCCCAGTGGTCCAGGCAGGAGGCAGTGAAGGGGGTGTAGAGATATCACCTCTAAAGGAAGCCCCCCACCTCCACAGGGTGCTGTGGAGGGATGGAGGGAGTGAAGAGGAACAGTAGGGAATCAGGTTGGAGACAATCAAGGAGGGTCTTGAATACCACTATAAGGAGCCTGGACTGATCCTCTAGGCTGAGGGGAGCCTGGACATCCAGGTGACCATCACCAGAACCCTCTTGGGGTCTAGTGGGGCTTTCCCCAGTAGCCCCAGGAGAACCTGTTCCTCTGGGGAAGCACCTTGTGGTCAATGTACCTTTGGGACTTTCTGTACTTGCCTCCCACAGTCACAAAAGCATCCCACCCTTCAGGCTTGGTTGACCCAGGGATGACCCAGCTCTGGTACATGGTTGCTTTGGAACCTCAGCCAGTCCCTTCTCTATTTGGGACCTTGGTCTCCCTCTTTGAACCATGAGGGGGTTAGACCACTAGGATTCAGAGGATCTTCCCAGTCCTCAGAGGTCTCCCACATGACCTTGTGTCTATGTGGCCTGGGTGGGGAGGGAGGGGCAGGAGGCAGAGCAGGGATGCCTTGGGAGTGGAAAGGAACTTCTCAGACGCAATTAATTCATCAGCCCCTTGTGCCTAGGTCTGTGTCTAGTGGAGGAGAAGGCAAAGAAGATTCTGGGTTAGACTCACCCTTACCTGCTAAGAGACTCCTAAGCCCCAACCCTCAAGGAAGGCCCTCTGTTTATACAGTGGCTTTTCTCTCTTTCCTTTTCTTCCAGTGGAGGGGGACCCAGCATGAACTGAGGATGAAGTGTGGCAGTGGGCATGGGGATAGAGATGTGTATACAGAAGGTGCCCACCCAGTCCACCTTCCTGAGCGCAGACTGAGTCTGGACCCTGAACAAAAGGAGTCAAATGAGAGGCCAAGAAGTGACCCTTATCAAGGGGAGGGGAGACTACCGAAAGAGGGAGGCTCTGTCCTCACCTTTGTCTGTGGGCACTGCCCATACTGACCAAGCCTGACCCAGCCCAGCCCTGCCCAGCCCTGTCCAGCCCACCACAGCCCCAGGATGAAGGAAGAAGGAAAGGAAACAAGTATTCTTGTGCCTAACGGGTACAGTGGAAGCATTTTTGTGACTATTATTGCATTCAGTTCTCACAAACAACCTAACCCTACCAGGTTGGTGCTCTCGTCTTCATTTTACAGATGAGGAAATGAAAGCAGGCAGACAGTGAGTTACCCAGGGTGACACAGCTAGTGAGTGTCTGAGTCACGATTTGAGCTAGCGGTCTGACTGCAGGATTAGTGCTCTCATCACTGGCCCACAAAGCTACATAAGAAGAAAGGGAAGGGGCTCTCTTGACCTTTGTTTCTCTGTCTCTGTCTCTCTGTCTGTCTCTGTCTCTGCCTGTCTGTCTCTGCTTGTCTGTCTCTGTCTGTCTGCCTGTCTGTCTGTTCCTGCCTGCCAGTCTCTCTCTGTCTCTGCCCATCTATCTCTGCCTGTCTCTGTCTCTGCCTGTCCATCTCTGTCTCTATCTGTCTGTCTCTGTCTCTCTGCCTGTCTGTCTCTAGAATGTGGGCCTCAGACTGAGCTCCTGCCCCACCTTAGAAGCAGCATTTGCTTTGGAACTCTAAAAACATCCCACGGGCAGAATGTAAATTGGTGAATGTGGGGCATGTCATTGAGGTAAACAAGGGTGGGGCTGGCTGGAGCTGCCCCCCAGGAGAATTTCCTAGGGGCTTCTCATTGTCCAGTCTGCTGGTAGAGGCAGAAGAGGTTCCTGCCTCTGGACAGGTGAAGAAGGAAGTCGGAACCTGAAAAGTCTTTCCAGACCATGGAGTACAGATTTCCTCAGTGTCTGTGGGAAAACTGAGACCTGAAGAGTGATGGGGAGTGACCAGCCCAAAGTCATACATATGGAGTCACCAGCAGGCCATCTAAAGTTTGTTTACACAGTCTTCTAGGAGCTGGGACTGCACTCCTTCCTGAGGCAGTTCATTCCTTTGTGGAAGAAAGGAAGGAGGGAAGGAAAGAAAGGAGGGAGGGAGGAAGGAAGGAAAGAAGGAAGATGGAAGGAGGAAAGGAGGAAGGAAGGAAGGAAGTAAAGAAGGAGGAAGGAAGGAAGTAAAGAAGGAGGAAGGAAGGAAGGAAAGAAGGAAGGGAGGAAAGGAAGAAGGATGGGAGGGAGGGAGGGAGGATAGATATCATAAAGTGAGCCAGTCCCATCTCCAAGGAGTCCTGGGTAGGGAGACCACGCATGGACTGTGAATGGTGGCCATTGCCACGTATGGCATGGGAAGTCACAGAGACCGTGAAGGGAAGCATCCATGACCACCTTTACGGGAAGCACCACTGGAGTGGATTAGATTAGGAATCCCTGAGTAAGAGGGGAAGCTCAGTGGCCGCCCCCTTCCCCCTCACTGAGTCACTATTAGGAAGCCTTTGCCTATAGCATCTGCCCAAAGAGCTTTCTCAAACGGAGGGAGACAGTGCTCAAGGCACTTGGTCCCACATGAAGAACTGGGCTTGGAAAATGGCTTCCTCAGCGGTCTGTGTGGCTCAGGGCATCATTTAATCACTGGATTTAGTGCTCGGTGCCCCTACCTCACACCCCAAAAATGTAATATTCCAGATTGGCCAGGTCACCCCTTGAGGTGTTTCAGAACCTTCTTCACCACAAAGGGAAGGGAGAGAAAAAAGAGAAGCAGAGAAAAGACAGAGTAGAGAGGAAGAAGGAGAAAGGAGGAGAAAAAAGGAAGACGAGAGGAGGAAAATGAGCAGAAAGGAGAGAAAGAAAAGGAGAGATAAGGGGGAGAAATAGAAGAAAAAAAAGGTTTGAAAAGGAGGGAGGGAGGAGATAAGGAAAAGAAAAACTAGAGGAGAAAAGAGGGAGCTGTGAGAAAGGAAGGGGAAGAAAGGGGAAGGAGGAGGAGGAAGAGAGGAGATGAAGAGGGAAAGGAGAAGCAGAAAAAGAAAAGGACAGGGAGAAAAGGAGGTGGGAGAAAAAAGAAGGAAGAGACTAAAGGAGAAAGGGGGACTGGAGATGAAAAAAAGCAGCGAGAGAAGAGAAGGAAAAGAAAGGGAAAGAGAGAAGACGGGGAGGGAAAGGGGGAAATGAAGGAGAGGAGCTGCGGGGCAGACACTGGCCCTGGAGCTGGGACTGCGGCTCTCGCCTCCAAACCCAAGGATCTGGCCAAGTTCTCACCGCTTGTGTTGTGTCCCATCGCCCCCCAGAGGTCAGTGCAGGGATAGCTTATATTTTGCCAAAGACCATTTGTTGGTGTACAATTCCTGGGGTCCCCTTTGGGAAGGGCCCCCCCAGAAGGGGAGCTCGCCCACTTGTCTTTCTTGTGCCCATATTCAGCTCTTTGGGACCCTGCTGGAGCTGGTAGAGTACCCCCAAGTCCTCCCAATCTCCCCATCCCCCCAGTTTTCCCGGGATTGGGCTCTTGGTTGCCTGCTCTGGTATCTCCCCAGTTCAAGGCGCTGACAGGGGATTTGTTGGCACCTGATCTGGTTCCTCTTAGCTCCTCTTAGCTCCTGGAGCTGTCCAGAAGGCCTAGGCTCCCTCCTCCAAGGTCCTGAGAATGGTTGAACTGGTGGGCATCCTGCTCTGTGCCTGTTCTCCCTGTCTCTGACCTTTGCTGAAGGCCAAGCTGGTTAGCTCAGTGGTGGGAATGGGGCTTTGCTGGCTGCTATTCCCGGAATGTCAGTGGGCTGACTCAATACCTGCCCTGCTGGAAGTCAGGGGGTCTAGGGGAGAGCTTGAGGCCCTGTCTCCCCAACTCCAAGTCTCACCCAAGTCAGAGGCACCCCTACAAACCTGGGAACAGACTCAGGAAGGGCAACCCTCTGATATCATCTCTAACCCATGCTCCCCCATGAAAGGTGAGGCTGGGGAATGAGCTGGGGGTGGGAGGTGCCGGAAAGATCCATGGAAGATTCTGACTTTGCAGATGGCCTCTGGCTGTTGCTGACCCCCAGGAGAGTCAACTCTCCACTCTTGGTTTCCTTAGTTTCTCCATCTGACAATGAGGGCATGATCTCCAAGCTCTAAGATCCCCCCCAAAAAAGGACTTAATTGTTTGGAAATAATTCTCCTAAGAGGAGCCTTGTGAGGTGGGACTCAGGAGCAGCTCCCTCCCCCACCAAGTTGCTTCTGGGAGCCCCCATTGTGCTCTGCTCACATGCCTCTGTGGAGGAGGGCCTGGGCAGCTCCTTGGCTCTGCCCAGGGTCTGGTCTTCCTCCCCAATCCACTGCCCTGCTAGCCAACTGCACACTGAGAGAATGGAAAGTCCTAAGCATGGCCTCAGGGGCCAGGGCTGGCATAGCAGATGGAGGGGCAGAGGGAAAGGAAGATGCCCACGGGTTGAGCCTGGCCCCAGGGGCCCCTTTCTTCCTAACTCAGGAGGGGCAGGATGGGGCAGAGGGCAAGGGGACTCCTTAATCTGTGGCCCAGGCTAGAGGGGTCATCCTGGGAGGAAGGAAGGCCAGAGGCAGCCCCCAAGGAAAGCCTCAGGGAGTGGCATGAAACCTGTTTCCTCACAAAGACTCAGCAGGGACACCCCACCCTACCCACCCCTAGAATGCTGAGCCTGGGACAGCTCTGGAGAGAGACCAGAGGCAGAGGAGGGAAGTCCCAAGTATTTTCCCAGCTCTGGCCTCAGAGAACCTGAAGTCTGAGGGAGACCTAGGGCCCTGGCTCCAGGGATGGGGAGAACCAACTCCAGTCTCGGGAGCCTCCAGTCCAGGCCACTTGGCCCTAGCCTCAAAGAGCCTCCAGTCTGAAAAGCAGTAGGAACTGGGCTTTTCTTCCCAAACTCTGAACTGGGAAGGTAGTCACTGGATCCTGTGGACAGGTGGGCCCAGAGGGCCTGGAGTGGGGTTGGGTGGGATGAGGAGGGTGGCAGGAAGCATCTATCAGAAGATAGATCAGTCCAGAGCAAAGGGGACTGGGATGCCAGCAGAGGGGCTGACAAGCTCCCTAGAGAGCAAAGAAAGCTCTCCATCCCAGGCTCCACAAAGGGCAGCCACAAGCCTGCCCAATCCAGCCCAGGAGAATTTGTGCAGGAAGCCCTTCCAAAGGGCCACCAAGGCCCTGGGCCACTTGCCCACCACAGGCCCAAGGGAAATGGACACCCAAGACAAGACTTGCCTAGGTCTCCTCTGCTGGGTCCCATAGGTCATCCCCCCCAGCAGGTGGGTGGCCAGACTGACAGGAGGGAGGGAGGGGGGTTGTCCAGAGGAGGAGGGAGCCAGGTGTGTCCCCAGGAGCTCAGGGAGGGCCTAGAGCAGCCATACCAGGCTGTCTGGTAGCACCAGCCCTCATAAGACTCAGGTCCAGAGGCCACCCCTGGGATTTCCAAGCACACATTACCCTACCTCAACCTCTCATCCTCTTCAGAGAAGCCAGTGTCTCAAAGTGGCCCTTGGCATGTGTGTGTATGTGTGCGTATGCCCACATGTGTGTGTGCACATGCATGTGAGGTGGGAAGGGGTGTTAAATAGCTGCAGACACTTATAACCTTCTTGGCTGCTGCCTCAGCTAGTCATGGCAGGCTTCCTGTAAGAGGAGGTCCCAGAGGAGCTGCCCCCATTCCAGGCAGAATGCTAAGAGAACTGACAGGGAAAGGGAGGTTCCCTCTGCCCTCTTCCCCTCCTCAGTCCACTCCACATCTGCAATTCCTTTTCTCTAGGATTAAACGCTGCTGTTTTGGTGAGATCTGGGGGGCTCATTGGTTTGTTTAAGGATAAAGTGGGCAGCATTGGGAGAGAGCCCAGTCTTGCCCAAAGCTCTGAGGGAAGGGGGATAGGGCTGAAAAAAGGGCTCTGGCGGGTCAGTGCCATCCCTAGTGGAGCAGGAGAATCCCAGCTTACCGCGGCTGCCCACAGCTGGCACTAGCTCTGTTTGTGAAACTGAATGCACTCTGACCTCAGGGCCCAGAGGAGGAGGGTGGCAGCCTCGGCCAGAGCAGCAGTGTGACAGAGACCTGTAGGCATGGGAAGAGCAGGCAGACATTCCCAGCAAAGCCCACAAGCCAAGCAGGCCTGACCTACAGTGAAACCTGGGGCTTTCTGCCCTGGCACTGGCCACCTGGGAATGCTGGCCCACATCTTCTGCCCACAGTGGCCTGGCCTGATCCGATCCTCCCCTCCCTTCTTCTCCCCTCCCCTCCCCTCCTCTCCTCACCTCTCCTCTCCTCTTCCCCACTATAGACTGGAAGGTTTGTGAAGGCAGGGACAGTTCTCATTTGGTCTCTCTAGCCTCAGGGCCTTGCGTTAAACAAAAACTTCTTGAACCAAGCTCTTGGGAAGGAACACATCCAACTAGACCCTGGAAAAAACAGTTGGCCTGCCCCCCCCCTTCCCCTGCCCAGGGCAGCCCCAGGCTTCTGGATGGCTGGAAGAAGGGAGGAGGCCCCTTCTCACCCTCAGGTCTCATCCATTAATTGGGGCTCTACATTCTGGAGCCTCTGGCCAGCAACTCCCTGAAGGCTTTTCTAAGGATGCCTGCCCTCCATAGCCAGGGAGTCCCTCCTTTGGCCTCTTTGGCCTGGCTCAGCGCCCCCAACAGCTCAGGACAGTGCTCCTCATGAGGGGCTCCACTGCTTGGAAAAGTTCACCTGTAGACACTTTGTGGAACCACAGTCTTCTCAGCCCCTGGAGCTCTGACCTTCTGGGGCCCCTCTGGCCAAAGCCACATAGAGGGAGTGAGGCCACAGCTGGAGCCCTGGCCCAGGCTCATGGGCCCAGGCTCACCACCTCCCATGGAGGCCACCCTCTCTGCTTACACTATCCCAAAGAGCCGGGGCAGCCCTGGTCCAAAGACTTGCTTCTTCTCCAGGGTCTTCTAAGAGGACTTTGAAAAGCAGGGCTAGAGGGGAAGGAGGGAGGTGTGGCTGCCCCGGGGCCAGGACTTCAGAGTCTTCAGACCCTTGATCCCCATGAGGCCCCCCACCAGGGTCCCTGGAAAGGCCAGAATGGGCAGCCCTTCGCCGGCCCCAGCCCAGCACCACCACACCCCAGCTTCTCCGTGGATGTTGTCAGACCCACGGTTTTCCTTGGCTTCAGACTGCGTACACACCCAGTCCGCCCCAGCCCACCCTGAGAGACTCCCCATCATGCTCCTGGAAAAGGAGAGAGGTGGGGGCCAGGCCAGGGTCAAACAGCAGGCCACACAGAGCAGAATACAGAAGGCTGAACCCCACAACTGATCCATGGGTCTCAGAGGACAGAGGCTACTTGTCTCTTGTGACTGCCCCTGCACCCCTAGGCAGATGGGGCAATCTACACAGAGGCATCTATCTGACCTCATGTCTCCCTCCCACTGCCCACTCCTCCTGATGACTTGTCCTGCTGGGCTATCTACACTGTCCCCCACATCTGTTCTCTTCCTCTCCCTGGACTCCCCTAAGCTTCTACTTCACTTTGGATACATGTAAATCATCCTTGGAAATCACAAGTCTCTGCCCTTTTACAGATGGGGAATCTGAGGCCCAGGGAAGGGATGGGAGTTGGTTGTCACTGCCCCAGACCCTTTGGGTGGCGGGCGAGGCTTCATCTCTTCTTCAGACATGGCCTCTTCAAGAGCCACTATGGCTGGGGACACACCTCAGACCTTGGGACAGCATTTTCCTCACTTCCCCAAATGCCCTCACCTAACCATTTCCTAGTTCTACCCATCCTGCGAGACCCAACTCCAATCCAGGCTTGTCCACATGGCCTGCCTGGCCAGCTCAGGCTGTTCCCCCTGGAAGTCTCCTGGCTTCTCAGAGGGGCTTAAGATCTTTCTTCCTCATCCTCCGTCTCCCATGCAGCTCCCTGCCCTGAGTGATACCTCCAGCAAACACTTCCCAAAATAAAGAATGACCAGGATGGGAAGTGTAGGCAGCCTGGCAGACAGATCCCTAAACCTGGAATGGGTGGGCCTGAATTGGCATCTCAGCTCAGCCCCTTGTCTGAGTGACCTTGGGCCAGTCCCTTAACCTCTCTAGGCCTTAGTTTTCTCCTCTCTAAACCAATAGGGCTGGCCTCTGTCCCCACTTAAGTCCTTCAGCCTCCCAATGTACAATGCTCACTTTTCTCACCTGCAAGATGGGGCAGGGTTGGGACATGGGGCCTCTCAGCTCTCTGACCCCTGGAGTCACTTGCTGAAGCCACCCAGGTCTTTGGAGAAAGTAGGGTACACCTCTAAGGTAAGGGCACCCAGCCTAGATCTTCCTGTTCTCAGGTTTCCCCCATTTCCTTGGCCCAGTACCTAGTGGCTCCCCTGTGCCCCCAGCCCAGAGCTGAGCGGGCCCCCCAAAGCTTGTCTCCATCCCTGGCTCCATGTGAACTTGGCCCGCCAGCTCGGCCTTGTGGGCTGGGAAGCCGATGTGGGCTGGGGGCCACGGGGCAGGGTCCTCTCCTGCTCCCGCTTGTGGTGGGGAGGCCAGTTGGATGGACCCAGAGAGCCCTGGGAAGGAAAGCTCTGGAGAGGGCCAGGCAGCAGGAGCTGCCTCAGCAGGCTCATTAGTGGTAAGCCGATGGGAGGCCGAGGGCTCGGGAAACATCTCTGTGGCTCCGCCGACAGCTTTGAACTTCCAAAGCGGCCCCCGGCCCTGCACAGGAGGGGGAGCTGGGGCGCAGGGCCAGGCCGCTGTTTGGGGCCAGTCTCTCCCACCCCCAGACTGGCCTGGCCCAAACCTTGCTTATCCTGCAGGATTCCAGGGCTGGGGGCATGGGTGGGGCTCTCAAACCTGACCTATTCCTGAGGAGGACTGTGGGCGGTCTAAGGCTTGGGCCGAGTCACTCTCTCCTGGCCAAGAGGCTCCCTCAGATCAGAAACGGCCGTCAGACCCCCGGCTTCCAGCAGGCAGAAGTGGGAGAGGGCTTTCTGAGGAATTAGCCAGAGCTCACTCAAAGCTGGGGTCCTGGCGCAGGGGCTCACTTCTAAAGTCTCTGCCCCAGCAACATCCCAGAGATCTGGGGTCCAAGGACTAAAGCCACAAGGACCTCAGATGGCATCGTCTAGCTCTCTTGTTTTATAGATAAGGGGGCTGAGGCCACAGGGTTCAGGGAGCAGAGCTGGGTTTGGTCTTGAGGTCCTCTGGCTCCAGACCTATATTCAGAGTTGTCCTGGGCAGAGGACATAGCATAGCCCAGAGGAGGCACCATCTGCCTCCCCATTCCCAGGCATTGCCCCTCCTGCTATGGTACCAAGATGGCCTGGCCCTTAGCTCTCTCCCCAGCAGTCACGCCTTGGGTATCTTTTCTGGACCCCTGGCTTTCTAAAGCCCTTCCCAGGAGTCCTGGGAGTTCATCAGTCTCCCTTCCCCCCATCTAGGGGATCCCAGAGCCCAGATGGAAAGCACCATTCTCTCACAGAGCCTGAGCAGAACACTTAGAAGGGCCTCGGTGTCCTCCTCAATTTTAGAAATGGGAAAAGAAGCTGGACTGAAGGCCCAAGAGCTAGGGAGTGACTGGCTCTGGCCTCAGGTCTAAAGCACCTCTCTCCTTCCCTGGAGGGATCTGAGCTCTCCAAGGCCTCGATTTCCTGGGGCTTATGGTGGAAAGGGAGCTGCCTACTTTACTGCCTTCCAGTCTGGACCCCAGACTCACTCTCATTCCCTCCACTCAGGAAATAGACCCCTTACTGCCTGGGATTCTCATACTGGCATTCAAGGCTTTCCCCAAAGGGATCCCTCCTCCTTTTCTAACTTGCTCTCCTTTACAGGGCACCCAGTTTTCCCTGATGGGCTGGATTTCTCTCTGGCTTCCCTATCTGCATCAGATTTATTCCTCTCTTGGTGCACCCCCCCAAAGCCTTCCCATGACCTATGGCTGCACTAACAGGAGATCATCTCCCAACCAGCATTCCTTGTTTCATGTGTGTGTGAGTTCTGTGTCCCCAGTGAGACTGTAAACCCCCACTTACCGTGGGTCACAGGCAGACCCCCAGAGAAAGGTCACCACAGGGGGAATGGAGAGAAAGAGCCCCCTCCCAGGCACAGCCCTTCTCTGCTCTCTGACCCATTGCCTCACAGACCTGCTATGGCCTCTATGGGCTGCTATCTGCAGGAAACCGGGGTCAGAGAGGAAATGGGGTTCAGGAACTACTCAGCCAAGTTGGAGGACCCCACCACCCCCACCCAGGGGGTGGGGGGGTCAGAAATTCACATTCTGCTGGCCCAGGAAGCTCTTGCTTGGAAGGAGATGGAGCTTTGGACCTCCCTGGGTAGCTCCAGTGCCAAAGCCAGTAGGGCAGGCCCCAGGGAGCTGTCCAGAATCCCTCAGTCTGTGAGGAACAGAGTCTCAGAGAAACCCAGCACAAAAATGGTTCATGAAACAAGTCCTACCCTGTGGGATGGGGGATGGAGATGGACCAAGGCAGGGAAAGATTGACCATTCCCTGGATCTGGGGCCTGAGTCGGCCCTCATGCCCAGGACAGAGCTCAGGCCTACAGGCCTCCACAGAGGGAAGGAAAGGCCTCATTAGGGTTTGGTTCCCCTTAACATCAAGGCAGAGGAGCAGATCACAAAGGAGGGTGGCTACTGGTCACCCTCCCCACTTCTCCCTGCCCTACCTGGCTGAGTGGTCTAGGAAACCCCCCAAAGTTATATAGGCAGGGGACCCACTGACCTACAGCCTAAAGGAAGGGGCCACTGTCTGGTGCCCCAGACAGAGCTGCAGAGAGCTCCCAGCTCAGGGTTTCAGCCTGTGGTCTCCCCCATGCTTAGGCCAGGCTCAAAAGGGATAAGGCCTTTAGAGACAAATCATCGGTCCCGTCAGCTCTGACCCTGGAACCCTCAGAGGGAAAAGCCCTTTGCTTCTCCCCAGAGGGCCACACCAGGCCCCATAGTCCACAGAGGCCCTGACCTTCTCCAGGAGCCAGGAGAAACACCAAATTGTCCTCTGTGTGGCCCTGACTAGAGTTTGGACAGAGGTGTCCTCAGGCCTGCAAGTGCCCTGGGCCTGGGCTCCTGGGAAGGAGCAGAATTCGGGCTAGCTATGGGACAGGTTAGGGAGGGTCCAGCTGACATGTGGGGACCATCTCCCACTCCTAGCCCAGCCTCACTACACAGCCAGGTCAGATATGACTATCTCCAGGAATCTCCAGTCCGACTTTCTAGGAAGCTGCTCTCCAAGACATGCTGCCTGAGGATGCCTTACCCATAGGCTAAGTGGATAGCCACCTCTGGTATATCCTGGGAAGACTTCTCTTGCTATCCTCATCTGAATTTCCACCATCCTTGACTTATTCCTTTGGCTAGGCCACTGTCTATCCAGAACCTCCCCTTGCCCATGCCAGTCCTTGTGCCCAGGGTGGGCAGCAGGCCTCTCAGATCCCTAGGGAAGGGGGAGGGAGGGGTCTGGGCCCATGTGGAGCTTTCAGAGTGACTCTGGAGCGTGGAGAGGTTGGGGCAGCTGAAAGCAAAGGCTGCTGACCAGAGGATGGCCTGGGGGCTGGCACCGACAGCTCATTTTGGATAAAAAGCAGGGAAGAGGGAAAAAAGAAAGAGATGGGGTAGAAGTCCAGCAGTGGCTGAAGGAAGGGGCTCAGAGGAAGCGCGGGGAACAAGGGGAGGTAAAGAGGAGCCCCTCTGTGCTCAGGGTCCTCCCCCATGGGAGTGTCCACCAACTGTTGGTGCTCCAGATCATGCCACCTCACCCGGGACTGGCTCCCACTGCCTCCTCCACCCCCCAAGCCCCTGTTTGGCTCAGTCCCCCAGTCCCAGAGAGAGCTCAAGGCCTGCTTCAGCACAGGGGAGATGATGTGTGCCTGGGTGGGGTGCCTATGTCTCGGCTTAGCCCGACTAATGGTTTCCACCGGAGGTGAGGCAGCCCGTGGGTAAACAGATGCACACACACATAACGTACTTTTATATATATCCACATAAAGGCAAGTTCACACACACATAATGTATGTCTGTCTGTGTCTGGGGAGGTGGGGTGGTGTGGGAGAAGAGGAGCCTTACGTGACTCCAGCTCCTGATGGTCACTTCCCTTCCCCTCACCTCCCCCCAACTCCACAGGGGCCCAGTCAGTTGGTAACTCAAAGGTTCAGGGAGAAAACCCGAAGGGACCAGCATGGAGACACAAATAGGGCCTCAAAGGCCTACTTAGAACAAGGAGCTAGCTCTCTCTAAGGCTGCAGCAGGCTTGTCCTTGCTTGGACACTGACCCCTGACCCCACTCCTCCCTGCGCTGCCTCGCCTCACCACACTAAAGGTTTTGAGGGATTTCTTCTAAAGAATCCTTATGTGTAAGCCTGGCTAGAGGAGATTCTGGCCCCTCAATTCAGCCCTCATTGAACCCCAAGTGTCACAATGCAAGGGCCTGCTGGGTGTTCTGGGGTTCACTGGCCAGCTGGGCATCAGGATAGGCAGGGGAGAGGGGCCCTCAGCAGGGAAAGGTAGCCTGTTGGACAGGGAAGATCTGGCATCCTATGGAAGGACTCACGCTCTAAGCCACAAGGGCCTGCTGACTGCTCCCCCTCATCCCCACCTTCTTTCCCCAGACATTTTCCAGGGCATGCTGGGCTGGGACCTGAACCCAAAGCTTACCTCTGTGGGTTTGGGAACAGACAGAGTGGGCATTTCCACCTGTCCACACCTCTGCAAATCCTCATTTTATGAGAGAGCAGGGGGAAACCTCTGGCCCCTGCTGGGTTTACTGTGGAATTAAAAGTAAGCCTGGCTAGTGAGCCCCGGGAGCCTCCCCCCTTGCTACCAGATGTGAGCCCAGGTGTGGCTTGAGGGGTGCCAAGCCCTGGTCCTCTCCCCCTCCTCAGGTTCCCAGAGACCCTCCTGCCATCTCCCTGGTCTGGTCAGTCAGGGGCCACAGTAGGGTCTTCCCACTGAGACCTTCCCCAGCTTTCCCAGAGGGCCCCTATTCCAGGCATTTTCACAGAGATTAAAGTCTTAAACTGAGGGAATGAAGCCCTAATCAGGGATTTTCAGGAACCAGGTGGCTGGGGGATGGGGTGGAGGGACCCCTCTTGGATAGGAACCCCTGGAATCCCACCATGTGGGTGGCCACTTATCCTGCCTATGGACAAAGCCGGCTGGCCCCAGAAGGTCTGGCTCTAGCTGGGAGAATGGAATGACTCAGGGTGTAGTTGGGGGACACTATTTCACACTTAAGCCGTTTCCTTCTTTCTCCTCCACAATGGGTCAGCCTGGTCAGATCTTCAGCTGCCTCTGCCCTTGACCATCTACCCTTCCGCTCCTCCTATTCATCTTTGGCCCCAGAGCTATCCCAAATGGGGGCCCCAAATCGCCCTCCAGAGGATATGGGAGCTTTTGCTTTAGGAAGCCCTCTTGAAGTAGAGCCTGAGAGCTCCCTGTATGAAAACCCTGGGACCTTGTAAAACCACCCTCCCTTCCACAGCCCTTGTCCAGAGTGTGCCTGGGACTACCACCCCAGCATTTGCCTCTGAGGGTTCTGGGACAGTCCCTCTCACCCATGGGATCACGAGGGCCCAAGAATGCTCCAGATGTGGGAGCCCCTCCTCCCAAGCAGACCCAGGGTCCCTGGAGGGTAGACTTCCTTCTGTTTCCCCTTAGCTGGTCTCTGGCCCATTTGTTTCTGAGGTGGGGAAGCTGGCCCACTAACTATCCCCCTCAAGCTTCTCTCTCAGAGGCCCTTAGCAGGCAGTCATGTCTGCTGGGGGCCACTTGGTGCCTCTGCTCCATGCAGAAACAGGCTTGGGCTCTAAGGGCTCTTGGGGTTGCTCTCTGAGCCTTCTCTAGAGGAGAGATTGATGAGGAAGAGGATGGGGAGTCCCACTTCCAGAATGGCCATGATAGAGCCCAACACACAAGTCAGATAACTGAGAAGGTCATAGGCTCCTCTGACCAGTTACACGGAGAGGCATCTGATCCAAATCATCCATCTTTATTAAGTACGTGCCTACTGTGTGCTGATCATCCTAGTCCCTAGAATGACAAGAAGCAAGGCAGAATGGGGATCCTAATCCTCTTCCTCTGCCTAAGGATCCTGGGCTCACTCGCCACAGGGCCCCTGCCAATCATGCACCCTCTTAGGCTGTGGAGAAAACGATTCATGTGTGAAATAATTTTCGTTGTGGGCAGTTTCTCAGGGGCATAGCTATTCCATAAAGCAAGGCTTGCCAGCGCTTCTTTTCCCAGGACCCCCTTCCCCTGACCTTTCCCTCTCACACTGTTGGAGTCGATGGGAACAGGGATGGGGCGTGTCAAATCTCAACTCTCATCCGTAAACCCTAACCCTGGCATGCCACCAAATGAAACCCAAGTAGCGACCATATGGATTTCAGAATGTCAGTGCTGAGCCCCCAGAGCTTCAGCCCTTGGCTCGACAGAGAGGGAAGTGGAGGCCCAGCAAACCAGAGGACAATTCCTGTTGGGCTGTGGCTGAGACCAGGTCTCTGCCCCATGCCAGGGTCCAGCCTTGCAATGGTGCCCTGAACTGATTGTCTGATTGTCCCCATGGGCATGGAGAGATGTGGAAGGCTGCCCTCCCTTCTCCCAGCAAGCTCTTTGAGAGCAGGGTTGTGTCTACCCTCTCAACCAGGACAGGCCCCTCTTTGCTAGGCCTTGAACAAAGCTCTGGTCACAGGACACTCCAGCACTCTGACCTCAGCAGGACAGAACCCCTTTGCAGACAAGCCCCAGTGGTTTCTATGCACTGACCTCCTTTCCTCTAGATTCCCAAAGCCCTGCCTAGAAAGAGGCCTCCTCTCTACCCATATGGCAATGCCAAAAGGGTAGCAGGCTGTCCAGGCCCTGAGGCCAAGGGCACCTTCAGAGACCACGCCTGCCACTGTGCTTGCCCTCCCCCAAAGTGGGGCAAGGAGCCAGCCCTGACTCTGGATAACTCATCCCCTTCCTGGCTGCTGGTTGGGAGGTGGCAGGAGATGGCAATGGGGACCAGTAGGCCTGAACTGGGGTGGGCCTCCTGGCTTTGCCATCCCTGCCCAGTGGCAGTGACCTGCCTGCCTGTCTGTGGCTTCAGGGGCCAGAACTGGCTGGTGCCTAAGCTCCCCCATCCTCCCAAACTTCCAGCTACTGTCCCAGCTGGCTCCTATGTAACCAGGCCAACTCCAGAGGCCCTGGGGGACCCGAGCGGTTTGGCTGTATTGCCAAAGCCAGTGCCGATTTCTGGAAGTCCCAGGAGCCTGCAAGAAAAACAGAACGCTCACATGTGGGCTGTGTGGTGAGGTTTCTAGCATTTTCTGCTCCTGGAAAGACTGCGAAGGTTGCCTCTCCTCCTGGAGGGCAATGACGCTGGAGCCATCCCAGGGGACCTTGGGATCTCCCAGGGCCCAGTGGCAAAGTAGTGAGTTCGGCTGGGCCCAGTGCCTCTCACCATCCCTCCAGGGTCCTTTCCTTTTTCAACTTCCTTAACCAGCCGGGTGCTCTCCAAGAAAAAGAGGGAGCTCATCAGGCCTTCATAAACTCCTTCTCTGAGGTGGATTGGTCTGGGCTCAGATGGAAGCATTTCAGCCACGGGTGTGGCCTGGAGATTGGGGCATATACATTAGGGGCCTCCCTAGAGTCCCTCAGGTGAGCCACCAAGCCAGCCAGTGTCTAGGTGTCTTAGAAGTCACACGCCCCTCAGCCTGCATGAACAGGAATCTGCCTGGGGCAGGTGACTTGCACCTTCTGTACGTAGGGAGGGCTAGCACTGTGTGCCAGGATGGGCCTTCCCAACCAAAAGTCAGCCCCATGGCAGGTTGGGAGTGTCCCCTCACTCAGCCCAGCCCACATGATTGCATACCTCCTCAGCCATTCCAAGCCTTCCACTACAGAGCTTCAAATATTACCAAAGTACACAGCTCATTCCATGGCCCTCAGGCTGAATGTGCCTCTGACTGTCAGCCCAGAGGGTCTGAAACTGGGGAACTTCCTGCCTGGGTATTGCACTCAGGACCAGAATGAGCAGAGCCCTCAAAGGGGGCTGAGAAGGATGGCCACCACCCTAGGAGGGTTTGGACACAATCAGCCAGGAGCCTGGGACCTCCTGGGATCCGTTGTCCACATTGCCAGCAGAGGAGGGAGGGCCCAAGAACAGGAGCCAGATCTCCAGACTCCCTGTTGGGGCCATTCCCTTGGTTGTCTACACCAATGGTATGGAGCAGGATCCCAGACTGGGGAGCATGGGTGGTGTAGACCAGCTGGGAGGCTGAAAGCTCAGAAAACCCACATGAAAGGTGGCTGGCTATTACCTGTGGTTTCCTTTTTTAGCCTGCTGAGTTACATTTGCTCTTGGACCAATAATTGTGCAGCTCACAAGTTTTTCCTTTGGGGGCGCAGGCTGGTGACAGCATACGCAGCTGTCCTGGGGTCTCCACATTCCCTTCCTCTTTGGGAAGCTGACTGGAGAACAGAATGTCAAGGCCTAAAATAACCAGGGAGAGGCCACTGCCCAGTCATACAACCACTCATGGACATGACCAAACCAGCCCTCTGGGTGGGGTCTGTCTCCCCCCACCCACCCTCCCAATCCTCACAGGGCCCAGGTGATCCAGGGGAGAAAAAACCAAAAAAGAAGTTTGCCAGCTTCCCTGAGGAGGGAGAAGTCCATTTCCCACCCCTTCAGCCCTGGGCCCCTGGCTGCTACAGTAAATGATGAATGGCAGCAGGGCTGAGCTAGTCTGCTGGATGAAGGCTGAGGACAGCTGGAGGTGCCATTTAACTCCAGTCTAAATTGGCTAGAACGGGAGAGGACAGGTGGCTGAGGAGGGAGGACAATGAGCACATTGGTCTTGACCAGGCAGGAGGGGTCGAGGTGATCTCAACCTCCAGTGTTAGGGGGGCAAGGGAAGATTCGGGGGCCCCAGGTGGAAGCAGCTGGCCAGGCCTAGTCACCCCCCCTCATCCCCAGGAACAACTGAGCTTCCCAGCCTCTCCCTCCTCCAACCCCCACCAAGAGTCAGGCAGACTCGCCTGGGCTCCCACTACAAGGCACAGCCCCACAGCCCACGTTTCCCCCAACAGGCCTCAAGACCCCCATCCCGATTCCCATCTTTCCTTCAGTTCAAGAGAGCATGCATCTAGTCAGACAGAATATGGGGGAGAATTGGAAGAAAAAACAGGTAGAATTTGGAATGATTTTAAAACAGGACCCAGCCTAATCAGAGCCCCCATGGGATGGGTTTGGAGCGGAGGGCTTCTCCCCAGAACCTCACTCTCTCTCCACCCCCAGATGGCACCTGCCGCCCTCTGCTCCTTTCTAAGCAACCTGGCCCTGGGCATCAGGAACAGCCAGCCAGATCCCTCCTTAATGCCAGCCCAGTCAACTCCAGGGCATCCCCCCCTCAACAGGGGACAAATGGGGAAACTGTGGAGTCAGACAGGGCAGCCCCTTCTCCATGTCTGGGGTCATGAGGTGTGGTGGTGGTGGTGACCCAAGTATGGCCAGCTGGTTATCTCTGTGCCTTGCCTCCCAAGTCTCCCCAACATCTGCTTCAGCTCAGCTAGCACACAAACCCAAGGTAGGCTGAGGCAGGAGGACCAGAGAGAGCTGACCCAGCCTCCTGAGTGAGGCTCTCTGGAGGTCCCAGCCTGGGTCCCACCTCAGCTCTCCCACTGAACTGGGAGGCAGCAGACTTGGCCGGGAGTCCCAGCTGTGAGTTTCGCAGCTCAGCCCAAATGCAGCCAAGTTCTCCCAAGATTGAGGGGGCAGGCCATCCAAGCCAAGGGGCCCCAAGCCGCGAAACCAACCGCAGGTTAATGGAAAGAACAGGCCTGGGGCCATTCCTGGGCGTGGGTGGGGTTGGGCTCTGGGCTCTCGAGGCCCTGGCCCTGGGAGCTCTCTCCCTACACTTTCCTCTGCCTTTCCACTAGTCCTCACTTCCCCTGTTTGCTTTGCTTGGTGCGCACACCGCCGCCGAGGAGGCGGCCAGCCAAGGCACAAGGAGCGCTCTCTGGCCACTGTCTGGCGCTTGGGAAGAAGCTTCCTGGAAAACTTGGCAGGCCCGGAATCTGGGAAAGTTCTGCAGAATGACTCTACCCAGTCCAGGCAGGGAGGGCCAGCTGCCCCCAGGAGCCCTGTGGGGCCCATCCTCTCTACCTTGGGGAGCCCCAAAGGATTCTGGGAGGGGGGATAAGAGGGAAGGGCAAGGGTGGCCTGCAGCTTTCTAGAAGAAAGAAAATGGATATGGTTCCTCAGTGCTGACCTCTCAGAGCACCCACAAGGGCAGTGGGGTCCAGGGTAGGGTCTGTCTGGCATCCTGGGACCTGGGTCCCCATCTTGGGTTGGCCAACAACTCATTGCGTGGTCCTGAGAACTGCCTTCCCCCAGTGGACCCAGGGTTTCCATTTATGAGATGAAGCATTTAGACTAGATGTTCTCTGAGGTAACTCCCAGCTCTGATGTTCTGTGCTTAGCAGCTTAACAGCCCTCCCAGCTTGGTCCCCTCTCCTCCAACATTTCAGATTCTGGATTCTAAAGTCCTCTGCTCCGAAGTTCTAGGTTCTATGTCCTAAGGTCCCCTCTCCTCTGACATTCCAAATTCTAGGTTCTAAAGTCCTTCTCACACAATAACAGCCACAGTGTATGACGATTGACTTTGATTGACTTAGACCTTCTCAGCAATGTAAGGACCTAAAACGTTTCCAAAGGACTCATGATGGAAAATGCCATCCACATTCAGAGAAAGAACCATGGAGTAGGAAAGCAGAACGAAGCAGTCTATTTTCTCCTTTGCTTCGGTTTGATTTTTCTCATGGTTTCTCCCATTCATTTTAATTCTTCTATGTAACATGACTAACGTGAAAATGTGTTTAATTGGAATGTATGTGTAGAGCCTATATATGATTGCATGCAGTCTTGGAGAGGGAAGGGGGGGAGGGAAGGGGAGAAAATTTAAAACTTATGGAAGTGATTGTAGAAAACTGAAAACAAATAAATTAATAAATTTGGGGAAAAAATAAAGTCCTCTGTTCTAAGTTCTAGGTTTTATATCCCTCTCCTCCAACATTTCAGATTCTAGATTCTAAAGTCCTTCTCTGCTCCGAAGTTCTAGGTTCTATGTCTGAAGGTCCCTCCCCAGTTCTAACATTCTGTACTCCATGGTCTAAGGTCTCTCCTTAGGACACTTAGGACACTTTGTGTCCTATGTTCACAGACCCCGAAAAACCCTGACATTCTGTCTTCTATGTGAAATTTGGAGCTCTAAAGTTTCGGTCCAGTTCCATTATTCTAGGTGCTAGATCCTAAGGTCCCCTTGGGCTCTTACAATTATGTCCAAGGGGTCCCCTGAAGTCCTGCCACAGTCCCTCCCAGCTCTGACATTCTGTGAACTTGGGTCCTTTTTAGATCTGGTTCAGACTGTAGGTGCTTGGGCCCTAGGGAGCCTGTGTTCTGATCTACCACCATGCCTTGCCTCTCCTGAACTGTAGAAGACAACTCCTCCACTTCCCTGTGCCCCCCCAGAACCCAGTTCAGCTTCTCCACCATGAGAGAAGTCTCCCTAGGCCCTCTGGCTGGCCTGGCTCCTCCCTTTCCTCCTCCAGCAGGCCTCCTTGGACACTCCATCATCCAACACCTCGTCTGTTCCCTCCCAAGTCTGTGTGGACGCCTTGTGTCTCCAGCGAGACAGAACACGTCCCGCCTGCCCCCCCACCTCCACCCGCACTGCCAAGGCTGGGCTGGACACACAGTAGGGTCTCAGTCCACAGTTGTTGACTTGGCTCAAATGTCTCTTTGCTAAGTTTCTTGTCTGCCAGTCAAGGAGCAAACAGAGAAGGTGCAAACCCTGCCTGTTCTCATTCATTCCTTAACAACACCCTCCCAGGGACCTCACAAACAGCCTTCTGCTGCTCTGGCCAGAGACCACTGCCTTCCCTCATGAGCTGTCCCCCAGAGCACCCTCAAACCCCCAGTCCCCAGCCTGGGCACCCATCCTTTTCAGAAGCCATGCTGGGCTCTTGTAGTGCACTGGCCAGCCCTTCAGCAGCTGGAGACTAAGCCCACAGCCAGGTAAAGGGCCGGAGAATCAGGGCCCAAAGAAGTGAGGGCAACTGGGAGCATCCTCAAAGCTCACCGCACCCCAGGAAGTGAGAAAGAGCATGGCATAAGGAACGGAGCTAGAGTCAGGAAGACCTGGTCAAAGCTCACCTCAGACACTCTCTAACAGTGGGGTCCTGCCCTCTTCCCATCTCTGGGCCTCAATTTCCTCACATAGCAAATGAAAGGGTGGACTCAGGGGCTTTGAAGGGCTCTTTGAGAGGCTCATTGACACCCCTCTTGCCCAGCCTTGTGTGGGCTGCCAGAAGAGGGGCCCTCCCCATCGCATGGAGCAGACAGGTATAGTTCATACAAAGCCATGGAGAACAGTTCTCAAGCAATGGCCCCACCAGACCCTGTCATGTAAAACCAAATATATGTTGAAGGATGAAGGGGTGGATGCTGATGGCAAAGAGGCAACTGCCTGGAGCTGGCAGGCGGGAAGGTCACAGCCTTGATGTATGGGTGTGGACCAGAGAGAGGGGAGGGTACAGTCAGACGCCCAGGGGGACTTTCCCAAACCTGGCATTGCTTGACGTGACCTTCTCAAGGGAGTCAGCTCTGGGGCCCTGGTGACGACCCAAGAAGGTTGGCACCCCGACTGTTGACCTAAAATGGCAAAAGCATTTGGATCTCCAACTCGAGCCACCTGTTCCCTGAGCCTCAGGCGAGGGGCTCAAGTGGAGCTGGAGGCCCTGGAGGGGGCTGGCAGAGGCTCTGAGGCCTCAGGAGGAGCTGCCCTTTCCTTGGGGTTCGTGGGGGCAGGGGGAACAAGAGGGGTCCCATCTGCCACTGCTCCCCAGAATGTTTCCTCTTCTGTAAGACAGATGTAAGATAAAGAACAGAGAGAAAAACTGGAAACAGTCACCCTCACTACCATGTGTGCTGGTCTCATTATCTCCACAGTTGTGGGGCAAGTCCAGGTCTACAAGTACACCCTAGCTGGAGCCTGGCTCTGGCCTCCATGGGTTCTGCTCCAGAGAGTCTGAGGGAGAAGGGGCTGGAGCCCAAACGACCCTGGACTCCCCAGGTGATGGGGTTGAGACCAGGCCAAGGGGGAGAACTGGCTCCTGGGCTTGCCTCTCAGGAGTTCCAGCTTCCTTGTTGCTGAACTGGGGAGTCCTAGGACCTAAGGAACCCCCTCGGAAACTGTTCTGCAATTGATCTTTCCAGAGGAGACTTCTACCTTTCCACTCTAGGGTTTGGGGCAGAGAGCAGGGCGGGTTGGAATGTGACCTTTAAGGTTGTTTATAGCAATCACCAGAGTCCTCTTCTGCCAGAGTCCAAGAAACCCGAGACCTTCTTGGACCTGGGGGAGAAGGCCTCAATGGGGAGGGTGAAGCTGACTTAGGGAACGTGATAGAGGTCGTGAGGAGATGGGCAAGGGAGCCCATGGAAGCCACTTCCACTCAGGAGATGGGTCAGAGAGCCTCCCCAACCTCCTGGGCTTAGGGAAAGGAAAGGGCTTATATCCAGCCAGAGAGGTCTCCCTGGCATCCCACTGGCTCTGCCTGGAAACTAGAAGGAAATTGGGTGCTGCTCACAGGCTATGAGCAAAGGAATCCCTTCTCCCCCTGCCCCCTAGCTGCCCCAAAGCCGGGCACTCCCACACCTGCCTGCTCACTGGGGAAGGGAGAGGAGGTGTTTCCTTCTCCCTTCCTAACCTTTAAACAGCTCCTTGCTTGGGAGCTAGATCTCAAGGAGTGCCTTCTCTCACGGACTGAGGGAGCTTTCTCCAAAACAAGAGGCACTCTCCCCTCACCCCCACTGCTCTCCTGGGCTGGGCCTGGGGGCTGGGCTGGGGCCGATCTGAGGGGCTACTTTCCTAGGAAGCTATGACAAAGACCTCTCCTGAGTTCAGAAAAGGATCTGGGGAGGTAGTGGGGAACAGGGAGCTGCTGCCCACAATCCACTGGCCATGCCAGGACCACAGAGCATCCTGGTCTGAGACCCCAGACCCTTCCTTGCTGGAGAGGGAGCAGGGATACTCAAGGGTCCCTTTTTGGATGGGAGAGAAGGAAAGAAGGGAGGATGGAATTTTTTAGGGGAAAAAAATTGTTTTAAGAGGAAAGATTCACGTTCTTGCTTCCCACACTGGGTGTGGGGCCAATGAGAAAATTCTCCTCTCCCTCTATTAAATACATGCAAACATCCTCTGCATTTGTAAATCACAGGGGGCCTTTCAGAAGGGAAAGACGTGGGGACCCGCCCGTACCACCCCCCCCAACAGCCAGACTTCTCCTGGTCCAGCCAAACAGCCTGGCTGGGGCCCGGGCAGGGGCTGGGGGGGGGGGGGGCCCAAATGTCAGGAGGTGTTGGGAGAGGTGGGCAGGCCCAAAGCCAAGCAAGTAGAGCACATAGCCCAGAAGCTCCCGGGATGCCTGGGGACCCTTACAACTAACTCACAGCTTTTCAGGCACCCAGGGAGGAAGGGGGCAAAAAAGGAAGCATTTCTAGGATCCCTACTATGTGCTGGACACTGAGCTAAGTGGTGGACAAGTATTATCTTATCTGACTCTCACGATAAACCTGGGAAGGAGGTGCCAGGATTACTCCCATTCTACAGTTGAGGAAATTGAGGCGGGTAGCAATCCAATGACTTGCCTAGGGTCACACAGATAGCGTCTGAGGTCAGATTTGAACTCAGATCTTCAGGACTCTATCCACTGCACCACTTAGCTCGCAACAAGAACAAGGAAAGTATGGAGAGGCAGGAGAGATAAAAGGGATCCCAGCCCAGGCTCGCAGGCCTGGTTGCATTGTCTGAGGGCACCTGGCCTTAGCTTTGCTGTGATGGGTCCAGTCTGCCCAGGCTCCAAGAGCAAGGGATAGGGGTGGGTGGCTAGGAAGAACTAGCAGGCAAGGAGCAACCCCAAGCCCCCATTGGCCAACGCTCTCAGGAGGCAGACGTTGGGGGCCCAAAAGCAGAAGTAACCTAAGAAGATCAAGGCAAAGGGGGCTTCCATGGACCTGACCCTCTGGCGCTGCACCCCCCAGCACTCAGCTTTCTCCTGCTCCTTGCCTGAACCACCTTTCCCACCTCTGGGGCCTCAGCAGCCCTGGCTTGGCTCCATCTAAAAGCAGGCTGGACCTGGCCCCAGACCTGGAAAAATGTGTTTGGGATGAAGGTGAGGGGATGTAACCTCTGCCCAAATCCTGTGGGTTTTCTTAGAAGCAGCTGGAAGCTGGAGAGAGGGCGGGGCAAGGTCAGACCCAAGGGCCTGGCTGAGGGGGGGGGGGGGTGCTATCTCTAATACTACCCCCTCGTGGGGGTCCTGTAGGCTTTAGGGCTTTGGGCAGGGCTCCAGGAAGTTGTCTAGGAGTTGTCCCCATCCCATTTCTAATGGGGTATTCTGGGTCTTGGGGATGAGCTAAAGGAGAAGGTTTGAGCTGAGATTAGGCTTCTCCCCACTCCCCATTGCCTTCTGCTCTTTCTACCCCAATGAGATGCTCCTTCCCAGGCACCCTGTTAGTCTGGAAGGAGGCCAGCAAAGACCCCTCCTATGCTAAGGGCTGGGACTAAGTGTGGGGCTCCTCCACACGCCTATACCCCAGCCTGGCAAGGTGGAACAGATCATTAGACTCTGGATTTAGAAATGGATCCAACCTCCTGTTTTAAAAATGGGGAAACTGAGGCTGGCCTAAGTCCTAAACTCCTAAGCTCTAATGGGAGAATTACAGGCATCTGTGCAAAGCCCAGGAGGAAGAAATGGGGTGGGGAGTGCTGTGAGTCCTTCCAGGACCAGCCCCACTCCCACACACTGGGCTCTGGACTATGAGAAGCAATCTCCCTACGGTGTCCCTGCTCCCTCCTAGGACTCCTCAAGCCCAATAGGGGCACCCTCCTCCCCCTACCAATCTGGATCCCATCACTACATCAGGGGACTAGATCCATCCACACCAGATAGACTCACACACCACTTTCCCTCCCCGCAGTGCTGTGCAATGAGGGGCGCCCCTTTCCCAGGCTGCCTGGACAGCCATGTGCATTGGGAAGAAATCAATATTGAGAGCTGTAGCAGCAAGACCCCCTCGCCGTGTTCTTCTTTTCCATCCTTCAGAGTAGCTCAGACAGTGTGCTGGGAAACGGAGAGCAGGACTGGAGAAAGGGGGCCTGAGCCCTGCAGCCTTGGGATGCTGGAGCAGCAGGACCTCAGACGGGGGACCGGGGCTGGGGGGTGCAGAGGGACCCTGGCATCTCAGGGCTCAGACTGGGGGCCAGGGCTGGGGGGTGCAGAGGGACCCCAGCATCTCAGGGCTCAGGCTGGGGGATGCAGAGGGACCCCAGCATCTCAGGGCTCAGGCTGGGGGGTGCAGAGGGACCCCAGCATCTCAGGGCTCAGACTGGGGACCGGGGCTGGGGGGCGCAGAGGGACCCTGGCATGGCTCAGACTGGGGGGTGCAGAGGGACCCCAGCATCTCAGGGCTCAGACTGGGGGCCAGGGCATCTCCAGTATCTTGGGGCTTCCAGAGGCAGCCTCTCCCGTCTGGGGGCTGGGCATCTTTCCTGAGGGCCCTGCCTGGGGTCTGGTTCATAAGAGAAGGGGAGGAAGCACCATTTATTGCAATGTCTACGAAAAGCTCCTGTGGATGAGAGCTTTATCCCAGACATCCATCTGCAGGGAGGGAGAGGCCTGTGTGGCCCAATTCTCTCTTTCTGTCACACGTACAAAACTCACATATGCACATGCACACACACACTCTCACACACTCTTACACACACACACTCCCACATACACACACTCCCACATATATAGACACATACATATATATATACACATGCACACACACCAACACACTTGAGCACACACTCTCACGCACATGTGCAAACACACACACATACACACACACCCCAGAGCCTAATGTCATTCCCTCTTGTTCAGGACCAGTTCTGCCCATATGACGTCAGGGAAGGGTGACTGTCACATATGTGGGCTGTGCTTCCCTTGATAATTTCATTCCCAAAGCAAATTGTCCGAGAGGCCCTAGCTGGCTGGCAGTTGGCTTCTCTTTTCCCAGAATGCTTGCTTTTCTCAGGTCTTCTGCTTCATACAAGAACATGAGGCTCTGGTCAGTGGTCACATTCAGGTGTTTGTCACTCAAGGCAGAAAGACTCCCTTAAATGACTCATTGGCCTTGTCCACAGCAGAGTAAACAGAAGTAGGCCTCATCAACAGGTCCGTAACTCATCTTCAGCCACAAGCAGTGCACTGGTTTCCTGCGTCTTCATCAATGACATGGGAGTCTGGGAGGCCTGCAGGTCACCTTAGGAGAGGGCCCCTGTCTGCTAGCCCAGGCTGCCCAGCTATGGGAACCAAACACACAAAAAGGCCAAGCTGCACTGGACCACGGTCTTCAGGGTGCTGTCTGCTGCCTCATCTGTCAGCCCACCTTGGGTTTTCTGGGTTCCAAATATGCCTCAGTCCTTTGCCAAAGGGAACAGGCATGGAGGTGACAGATGGGTGGGTGGACCGACAGACAGACGACCCGCATTCCAAGATTTCCCTTCTCAATTCGGGTGAGGGAAACATTTTTATCCTCAGCTTCCTAATGAGGAAGCCAGGCATCTGGTAAGCTCCTTGCAGAGAACAGGGACAGCCACATCCATCTGCGGGAGACTTGGGAAGTTGCCCCCCTCTCCTGCCTCAGGGGCCAAAAGTTACCTCCTGAGTACAAAGCTCTTCTCTGGCCCCACCCAAGTGAGGGCCCCCTGGCTGAGCCACACAGAGGTATGGGCACCAGCCCATGTGGACGATTGGAGTAAAGAGCCATGTAACCAGGCGATTTCCTTGCTGCTCCCATGAAAGGCAGGAGACTTTCTGCAGCTGGGGAAGGGATACTCAGATTCAGATCTTTGCAGAGACCCAGGCCCCAAAAGTGAATGGGGGTTGGGGTCAGGGGAAGAGTGAGCCAAGTTTGGGGGGGGGGGGACAAAGCCAGCCTTCACCTTTCCCAATATCGCTTCCTAGTAGAGAATAAGGCCTGGGGAAGGAGGGAGGGACTGACCTGGGCTCCAACATTGCTTCCTTGCTCCCTAGGGTACCTTTCCAGGCTGCCACTCTGAAGGAGATGTCTACACTTCTAGGATGGCTCAGCCCCAAGGTCATTCTGTAAAAGCACATTTTCCTGAAACACAAAAACAGGCTGTTGAGCAAAGGAGTTTTATGTTCAGACAGGGTTGGGGCCTTTGGTCGGTGAATGCGGGTAGAGACCCAAAGACTTTGTAAAAAAGGCTACGCAAGCCTTCCTCCTCAGTGACTTGCACCCAGTAACAGTGAGTTCCCACTAAAGATGATCTGGGGAGAGACAGTTTCTCCCTGGCTGAAACAAGCAAACCCATGGGAAACCAGCCTTGGGAAGGGGTCTACCTGGAGAGGGGCAAGGGGAGAGGGAAGGGAGACTTAGGCACCAGCACCAGGTGGAGCCACTTGGGGGGCCAGGGAGGGGGGCATAGAGAGATTCCTTCAGTCAAACTGACACAGAACCACAGTCTCCCAGGATGGCCTCATTGTGTGATGGAGACCCCGGGGACCCACCCAGCTTGTCACCCCTCAGGCTGCTCTCCTCTCCTGAGTACTCTCCTCGTCTGGTCCTCACCATTAGCCCTATGAAACTAGAAAAGCAGGGTCTCCATCCTCCTGGGACAGAAGAGGAAAGTGAGGCCTGTGCCTGACTTATCCAAAGTCATACAGGGCATGAGAGGATTAGCCCCTGGTTTACCCCCTCCTTGTGCCACTGCACCCTCATCTCTGTCCCAGCCACTGAGGCCTTGTTAAAGGAAGCCTTGATAAAAATGGGGCTTTTGGGAGGGTGGTCTATTAGGACAAGGCATGAGGCAGGATGGGGTTGAAATGTGTCTGGCAAATTAGGAGCCTTAGAGATGGTTCTGCACCACTCCCCCCCCAAAAAAACCAAACAGCCTCTAAGTCACAGGATCAGGAGGCTTTATTCAGTTCAGATTCAGAGCAAGATGGAAAGGGAGTAACCCGGGCCTGAACATCGGAGGCACAGGCCTCAAGCCTAGACCTTTCCTCTCTGGCTCTGGTGGCCCAGCCCTGGCTCTTAGGCTTCCCAGTCTGTCTTAGCCAGCTCACCTGGCATGCGACTTCCTTCCCTCACAGTCCTCTGGCCTCCCTCTCCTTTCTGGAAGCGAGCTGTGTGAGTAGCCCTGATCATGTCATTGTTACCAGGAGGCATTTACAGGGTGCACTCTGTCCACACACACGCTTTACAGCTTCTTTTATTAGTCATAAAAGAAAGTCCTCAGTGACGTTGGAGTAGCCTCTGGGGGAGGAGGAAGCCAGCAGCTTGGGACCCTGCTCTGGGCAGCTGTCCCCCTGCACCTGGTCTTTTCGGTCTTACAATGCTCCTCACCAGGATCTCTGCCCTCTAGCAGTGAACTGAGGCCCAGGGGAGAGGAGGCCGCACCCCGTCAGGGAGCTGAGTGAAAGAAGGGAGGGTGCTGAGTGTAGCTGGTCCTTTCAGCAGGGCTAGAAAGAAACCGCAGGTCGTGGGCCAGAGAGGAACAGGGACAACTCGTGCCCCCATTCAGGCTCTGCTCGGAGGCAAGGCAAGGGGAGGCCAAGGTCAGAGGGGAGTCTGGGGAGCTGGTGCTGCCTGCATTCAGGCCCACATATACACACGTGTACACATGCATGCACACACACATCACCTTAGCCCAGGGACACCTGTCTCAGACCAGATCCCCATCTGCTGCCTCCTGGGCCCCATCCTTCCTTCTGCTTCTTTATTGAGTGATTTCTGTAGTAGAGCCTCTCTCTCTCCTTTGCCTTCCCAAGCACCATCTTTGATCCCCAGCCCTCCCCTCCTCCCCCTTCCATCCTCTTTCAGCCCCAGGAGGGAATAAGCGCCAGCAGGTTCACATCTGGACTCTGAGTGCACATCTGGAAGAGAGATGAGGCACCGATCCTTTCCCCAGTCCTGGCCCCCAGTCCATCCTGCTTGGCTTCTTCCGGCCACCCCCACCTCTTTCCCCCCCATCAGAGGTGTGGGGTGCTGGGACCAGGTTCCCCAGGCCTCCAGCTCCCATCCTTGGCCATTCAGCTTCTTCCTGGAATTGTTGGGGCCAGCTGACCTCCCCACCCCACCCCCAGCTTTGGGTTGGGGTGGGGGGGCTCCCGGAAATCAGAGCAGCAGTGGCCAGTGCTCAGCCAGCAGCCCCACCCCCACTCCAGGGCCAGGATCAGGCAGACTCCTTCCCTCCTGTATCTTCTCAAAGTGCCTATCCGGTCCCCACACTCCTTCTTCCTCCTTTGCAGAGAGGAATCATTCCCAATCATTCTCAACTGCCCTCTATCTAGCCCTGCACAGGGCCCTGCCCCGTGTAGAAACCACAGCAAGTAAGCCCACCTGGGAATCCTGGAGGCCCCGTCTGTAGGGACGTTCCCAAAGAGAGCCCTTGCTGAACAGAGAGGCTCAGTCCATGCTTCCCAGAGCCATGGGAGTGGGCCTGAAGCCTCACCTCTGATCAGGACAGTTCTGATGGGATGGCTGTTGGGGATAGGAGAGGGAAGGAGAAGAGTCCACTAGGTCACCAGAGGAAGGGCATAGGGTCCGGCACCAGAGAAGCAGCCCAAGGTATTAGGCACTAGTCACCGGCCCATGGACTGTTTCCAACACCACAGCCCTTAGACGGGTCATCCCCAAGACGCTACTCTCCTGTTTCTGGGTGTCTCACAACTGTCTCTTGTCCTATCCATACCTTGCAAACATGAACCTGGAAAGTCAGCCTCCTCGCTGGCTCTCCACCTCGCCAAGTGTCATTGGAAACACACATGCATTTGAACAAGTTGGCTGATGGAGGTGGATGGTGTTGCTGACCCAGGTATCTGGCTGGCTCTGAGCACTAGCTCTAAAGCAGAGCTTGGCTCCCTCTGCTCTCCACCCCACTACCTTCTCACATGAGGTGCTCCCCCATTGCTCCGCCAGACTCCCAGGTCCTGTCTTAGACCAGCCATAGCCCCCTTTCCAGCATCACCCAGCGTGAGGAAGGGGGAAACTTGGTCAGACAATCTGTCCCCATTCTCACAGTGTTCCCAGACCCCCACCCCCCCGTCCTTGGTTTGACCCCTTTCATCCCTCCTGTAGGGTGGGGCTGTGCCATCCCTCAGCACCTCCATAGGATAGGCTTGAACCTCTGACCTCAGCAGAAAGGGTTCCCGTTTCAGCTGTTAAGACCCAGGGCCAGGCCTAGCAGCCAGCTATTCACTGGACCCATTCCATTACCTATAAGGCCCTTCAGAGAGGGGCTTTATTCCTGGCACCATTGGAGGGTGGTATGACATACCTCCATGTCACACTGTAGATGGTGAAGGTAGGACTCCAGATCACTCCTGGGGGGTCTGGTTTTCAAGGTAATCCCCAGAGAGGAGGCTGGAAAAGCAGAGATTAGGGCTATCTCACAAGAATCACATGCCCCTGTCCAAGCCTTTCGTTTTAGGGAAAAAGAGATGCCCCTGAAGTTGTTGGTGTCTGGGGAGGGGGACAGGCCACCTGAGACTCCTTGGGCCAAAGTCCTACAGGCTCTGGAGTGCCAGGATGCTGGAGGCAGCTGGGCTGGGCTGAGTTGGGCTGGGTGGCAGAAAACCAGAGAGATACCTGAGGAGAAGAGTGCTGTAGGGGGTAGCCCTGGAGGCCAGCCCTCTTCTGTTGCCCAGACAGGACAGAGGCTCAGCCCTAGCTAGGGGGCCAGTGGGCAGGCCTTCTTCTCCCTCTTTTGGATGACCCAGCCCAGAGCCTGTGGCAGCTTGGGGCGGGAGACACTGGGAGACAAAGCAGAGGAAGACTACCTGCCTTACCCTGGCCGTGGAGATTCAGATGCCATGGCCAAAGGATCCTATCTCTGTTCGCTCAACTATAAAATGGGTCTATATTTCTCAGAAGAAGTAAATACATGTTTACATATGACCAATATTCCTGTTCCTTTCCCCTTCTCCAAGACTCTGGTTATTGCTTCTCTCTGTCCTTCAGACAAGCCTGAGCCCCGATTCTGCCCCCAGACCCAGTTAGAATTGCCCAACAGGCCTTGGTGATAGGGACTTGGGGCTTCCTGGGGTCTCCAACCAAAGATTCTGGTCAAAGCCATGCCTGCTCCTGGGCCAGAGCGGCCAGGGGGGCCAGGCTGAGACTGGCTTATGTGTGGACTGCAAAGGGTATCTAGAGGACTAGGCAGGCATCTCCAGGGACTCGGAGCTTGCCAGGCACCTGAGGCTGGTGAACTCCATGTCTCCAAAGAGAGACAGTTGGGAAAAATCATTCACCTGGGCCCTTGGGTGTGTGACCAGTCCCATCTTCCCCCTCCCCCCAATGCTGTGAGCCTACTGATGTCATGGGACTCTGCGGATAGAGATGGGGTCATTTAGGGGTCTGTGAAGAGCCACAGTGAATGAGGGCAGTGGTGTGGGAATAAAATTAGACCCAGAGTCGAGGGTCTGCCTCTGGCCCACTTTGACTGCTTTGGGAGCTGCTAGGGAGCTCTTCTCCTCTTTAGCTGAGGCTTGGTTTCCCCACCAGAACAATGAAAGACTTGGTCTGGGAGAGCCTTGGAGGCCCCTTCTCTCACTAACCCTGAGCTGGATCCAGGCCAGAGGGTCTTCAGAGAAGGGAACCCCATCTCCTGAGGGGACCAGGCTGATACTTGTGCACTCTGGGAGTTTTATAAAGAGTCAGGGCCAAGCCCTCAGGGGTGCCCAGATCAAGGGACTTTTGTAAGCCCCTGACTGATGGGCCTGAACCAGCAGGGCTGTGAGGTTCTGGCTGCTGCCATGGGGGAGGCTGCAGAGCTACATTCCCAAGGCTCCAGGCCCCTGCATGGAGCCCCTGTCCTCCAGGTGGGGGGGCAGCAGGAGATGCAGGGAAAGCGGGCCGCCTGACCTTTTATCCCAGTATCACTCTGTCTGTCCGGCTCCCTGCACAGTACAAAGCACAGAATGTGGGGGGTGGGGGGGAGGAAGCAGCCAAGGGCCGATGTCCTGGGCAGGGGGGGCAGCGGGGGCATTCCTGGCCTCCTGCTTTCAAAGAGGCATCTATCTGGCAGCTGATGTGCTTTGTGTTTGTCTCCTCAAGTCCCCCTACCCTCCCGCAGGCCTAAGCCCAGTCTTGCCTATCTGAGGTAACTGTTGTGGTTCCCCCAGCAGCCCCTGCCATCGCATTTTCTCAGGGGAGTCCAGGGGGGGGTCTGCTAGAGACTGGCTCCCCTTTATCTTTCCCCTGGGATAGCCTCAAAAGCACAGACTCGGGAGGGCTGGCCCTTAGTCTTGTACCTGAACAGGAATGCCTGGCCTACTTGGAGACAGCCTGCTTTGCAAGGCTATCCTTCCAGGGGGCTGCACATCTCACCTTCTCGTACTTGTCCTCACAGTTCCACTGATTGTTTGGGGCAGAGAAGGACTGGGGACCATTGAAGACAGCTATCCTGCTGGTCCTGAGCCATCCCTAGCCCCGCTGATCCCAGATCTCTGAGTCTCTACCAGGAGAAGAGACTTGCCCAGAGCCCCCCACCCACCCAGAACACTTTCCCAACCTTGACAGACAGCTGTCAGGAAATCACAGGATGGGAGCATTTGGACTGGGAAGGGCTTGGGACCTTAGTTAGGTGGAATGCTATTCAGCCTTTTTGTTTTACAGATGAGGAAACAGAAGCTTGCTCAGAGCACCTAGGAGTCAGTGGTGAACGCAGCCTGGGTGATGAGGGAACTGGGGGGAGCCAGCCGGTCCAGGGCCGCTTGGCCAGCCAGGGGGAGAGGAGGTTAGCTGGGTCAGGCCCAGCCTGGGGGAAGGGGCTGCTCCGAGCCTGATTTATTTGCCTGATGGCCTCTCTTAGTGGGGTTGGGGGAGGGGCAGGGGATACTGGCCCACCCTGGGGCTACCTCCCAGCCTGAGCACCGAGCTCCCCAAACATGGGGGGCATCATTCTCCCTTCAGCAGCTGCCAACCCCCCCCCCGAGTTAGGAGGAAGGGGGCTGGGATGCTTTAGGGGGGACATGTTAAAACTTCAAAGGCTTGCCTTATTTCAAAGAGGTCAGAGAGCAAAGGTCAAGGGGCATGGTCTGGCCTCTCTTTAACCTCAGCCCCAAAAAGGAAAAGGGAATTGGAAAGGGGGGGAGACAGAAAAAGAAAAACACTTCCCTTCTTTTCCCTGCCAGTCCCCTCCTCCCCCCCCCACTAATCTATCTCCTGCCTTTGTCATTGTTCCCGGGGCCTGGGAGACAATGTATCCACAATGTATCTACAATGTATCCACAATGTATCCTTTAGAGACCATCATTTCCCCCCAGACTTCTTCCCCCCCCACCTCCCACCACTACTTTTGGAAAAAGCATCAGAAAACAAACAACGTCCCCCCACCACCTCCTTCCCTCCCTCCCCAGCCTGAGACCAAAATAAACCCACAGCTCCATTAAGCCCAGTGGGGGGCAGGGATGATTGTTTGAGATCCAGAAAGCAATGTGAAAAATGAATTCCTTGTTTTATGGCGGGAGGGGAAGGGGGGGGCAGGGGAAAAAAGAGAGAAAGATGTTGCTTTATGACGTTCTCTTCTCTTCTTTCAAAGCCCTCTCACCCCAGGCCCTGAGAAACCACTAAGCAAGCATCTGCAGCTGGAGGACCTATCCTGGGGTCCCCGCGGTGACTGGGACAGGACGGAGAAGAGACATGGGCGCAAGTCACCATGGGCTGTCTCAGTCCCCCAGCTGGTCAGCGCTCCAAAGGGGGGGGGCGCTGAGAGCTGAGAGGAGGAGGAGGCCTGGGACAAGGGGGACAAGGAGGGGAGGCCAATGAGGTGGAGGCTGGCCCCTGGCCCAGCCACCAACTTAAAACAATACAGCCCAGGAAGCCAAGACAGAAAGAAAAACAGAGAGGGGGTGGGGGTCGGGGTGAGGCCGAGAGGGGCTGAGATCTCCAGCAGAGACTCGAGGTCTCCCAGGATGGGTTGGGGGAGAGACAACAAATTCCAGTTCCAGATCCAGCAGCGGGTGGGGGCTGGGGGGAAGAGTGTGCTGCTCCCCTTTCACTAGGGGTTAGGAGTGTTTCTTACCTGGGAACATGGGATGCAAAGATGATGAAAAGAACCCCAGAAGGGTCCAAGAAGCTGGGGAGCATCAGGGAAGTGGGGACCATGGAAGCAATGACATGGCGTGGGCTCTCACCCACTCTCTG